>NC_139941.1:54445838-54463338 GCF_963454915.1 Gymnoscopelus microlampas | reverse complement strand
ATGTGTTTTAAAGGTGTTTTTACAGTTAGAATAAGTGTTAAATAGCTCTGTATTCTGATACTCATGGCTACAGAGTGTTTGTTCAGTAACAGGATTCTCCATGACATGTCTCTACAGCTCTGACAATGCAGGGCAGGATAACAATTGTATCCAATCAGGAGAGAGAACTCACACAGGATACAGAATAAAAGAAAAGTGACATTGGAAGTGATGACACAAATTAATATGCTGACTAAATTGGAATTGGAACACTATAACAATTAAGCTGATAAATGGGGTACTCTCTCCTGATTGGCTGACATTTTGCGACCCACCTGAAAATAAATGTTATGTTTATTGAAGAGGTGGAGAGACGTTGAGACCCCTGTTACTGAACAAACACTGTACCTTTAAGAGACCCCTGTTACTGAACAAACACTGTACCTTTAAGAGACCCCTGTTACTGAACAAACACTGTACCTTTAAGAGACCCCTGTTACTGAACAAACACTGTACCTTTAAGAGACCCCTGTTACTGAACAAACATTACCTTTAAGAGACCCCTGTTACTGAACAAACACTGTACCTTTAAGAGACCCCTGTTACTGAACAAACACTGTACCTTTAAGAGACCCCTGTTACTGAACAAACACTGTACCTTCAAGAGACCCCTGTTACTGAACAAACACTGTACCTTTAAGAGACCCCTGTTACTGAACACACACTGTACCTTTAAGAGACCCCTGTTACTGAACAAACACTGTACCTTTAAGAGACCCCTGTTACTGAACAAACATTACCTTTAAGAGACCCCTGTTACTGAACAAACACTGTACCTTTAAGAGACCCCTGTTACTGAACAAACACTGTACCTTTAAGAGACCCCTGTTACTGAACAAACACTGTACCTTCAAGAGACCCCTGTTACTGAACAAACACTGTACCTTCAAGAGACCCCTGTTACTGAACAAACACTGTACCTTCAAGAGACCCCTGTTACTGAACAAACACTGTACCTTTAAGAGACCCCTGTTACTGAACAAACACTGTACCTTCAAGAGACCCCTGTTACTGAACAAACACTGTACCTTTAAGAGACCCCTGTTACTGAACAAACATTACCTTTAAGAGACCCCTGTTACTGAACAAACATTACCTTTAAGAGACCCCTGTTACTGAACAAACATTACCTTTAAGAGACCCCTGTTACTGAACAAACATTACCTTTAAGAGACCCCTGTTACTGAACAAACACTGTACCTTTAAGAGACCCCTGTTACTGAACAAACACTGTACCTTTAAGAGACCCCTGTTACTGAACAAACATTACCTTTAAGAGACCCCTGTTACTGAACAAACACTGTACCTTTAAGAGACCCCTGTTACTGAACAAACATTACCTTTAAGAGACCCTGTTACTGAACAAACATTACCTTTAAGAGACCCCTGTTACTGAACAAACTACAAAACCCAGTCTTCTCAGTAGAACTCATCCCCAACTCAGTCCCACCTGCTCAATATGGAGAAGACTGGACTTTGTAGTTCAATAGAACTACAAAGTCCAGTCTGCTCAATACAACTACACAGTTCAGATAGAACTACAAAGTCCAGTCTCCTCAATAGAACTACAAAGTCCAGTCTGCTCAATAAAACTACACAGTCCAGATAGAACTACAAAGTCCAGTCTCCTCAGTGGAACAACTACAGAATCCAGTCTTCTAAGTAGAACTACAAAGTGCCATCTGCTCAATATGGAGGAGACTGGACTTTGTAGTTCAATAGAACTCTACAACGTTCAATCCCATCTATGCAGGATGTGATGTCACAATACTGTATCTATGTGTTTATTTATTTATGTGTTATCTCCGGTAATTATGTTTTCATTCCATGAGTCTGTCTGTCTGTCTGTCTGTCTGTCTGTCTGTCTGTCTGTCTGTCTGTCTGTCTGTCTGTCTGTCTGTCTGTCTGTCTGTCTGTCTGTCTGTCTGTCTGTCTGTCCGTCTGTCTGTCTGTCTCGGTACACATTCTCTGTGGAGTCACGTGATCAAGATACATCAGTCAGATTTGTTGAGATTAAGCTAATCTATAGGATAGGTTTGTTTCTGAGATGTGATTATTTGACCTCTGGCCTGATACTTTCAGTATGACAGGTAGCTTTCCCTTCCTGTCAGACTGGAAAAGACTTTGCGTGATGAACATGAGTTTAAAGGGCAAACGTTTCACTTTGAAACAATTCTGTGGTCATTTTAACGTCTAGACTGTCTGTTTCACCCCAGACAGTTTTTAAGTTGCTTGATTCAATATTTATTAATTTTTATCAGAAACACCCGCATATAACCCCATTGTAACTTCTTCAAACTCTATTTTAACCATGTTAGACTCATTGAAAACACCCGTCCTTGGTTCTGGTGACTGATATTGTCCTTCTAATGCGTATGGGGGCTGTGTGTTTGTTTTTTAATTACTTTTTCATGTATTCTTTTTTGTGTATGTTCACTCTAGCAGCGACTTAAGCTACATGCTACCTGCGTTCACTCTAGCAGCGACTTAAGCTACATGCTACCTGTGTTCACTATAGCAGTGACATAAGCTACATGCTACCTGTGTTCACTATAGCAGTGACATAAGCTACATGCTACCTGTGTTCACTATAGCAGTGACATAAGCTACATGCTACCTGCGTTCACTCTAGCAGTGACATAAGCTACATGCTACCTGTGTTCACTATAGCAGTGCCATAAGCTACATGCTACCTGCGTTCACTCTAGCAGCGACACAAGCTGTGTTCACTCAAGCAGCGACATAAGCTACATGCTACCTGTGTTCACTCTAGCAGTGACATAAGCTACATGCTACCTGTGTTCACTCTAGCAGTGACATAAGCTACATGCTACCTGTGTTCACTATAGCAGTGCCATAAGCTACATGCTATCTGCGTTCACTATAGCAGTGCCATAAGCTACATGCTACCTGCGTTCATTCTAGCAGTGACATAAGCTACATGCTACCTGCGTTCACTATAGCAGTGACATAAGCTACATGCTACCTGTGTTCACTCTAGCAGTGACATAAGCTACATGCTACCTGTGTTCACTCTAGCAGTGACATAAGCTACATGCTACCTGTGTTCACTATAGCAGTGCCATAAGCTACATGCTATCTGCGTTCACTATAGCAGTGCCATAAGCTACATGCTACCTGCGTTCATTCTAGCAGTGACATAAGCTACATGCTACCTGCGTTCACTCTAGCAGTGACATATAAGCTGCATGCTACCTGTGATCACTATAGCAGTGACATAAGCTTCATGCTACCTGCGTTCACTATAGCAGTGCCATAAGCTACATGCTACCTGCGTTCACTCTCGCAGCGACACAAGCTATGCTACCTGCGTTCACTCTAGCAGCAACATAAGCTACATGCTACCTGTGTTCACTCTAGCAGCAACATAAGCTACATGCTACCTGTGTTCACTATAGCAGTGACATAAGCTACATGCGACTTGCGTTCACTCCAGCAGCGACATAAGCTACATGCTACCTGTGTTCACTCTAGCAGCAACATAAGCTACATGCTACCTGTGTTCACTATAGCAGTGACATAAGCTACATGCTACCTGCGTTCACTCTAGCAGCGACATAAGCTACAGAATGACCAAGCGGCATTAAACTACTACACTATAGACCACGAAGTCTGACGTAATTTACACATCCTACCTGGGTCGCGTTTCCCCCCCCCCCGTTCTGAATTCCCATAGACGTGTTTAATATCGCGTCAAATAACTGTGTTCCAAAAATAAACAAATGACCCCGGCGGTTTTACTCTTATGGGTATGAAGAATCAACTGACGGCGAAAAAACACTAAAGTTACTTCCGACAAATTAGTTAAAGTTTCGCCAGAGGCAGACTGTTTCAAATATAAGTGACTGACTATCATAAACGATGCCAGACCTGGCAACCCTGACGTAGCCCTGACGGTAAGCGTATTGCGTCACTTCCTGTATTGTCTGAGCTAGCGAGACGTGTATCGTTTAGCTGCGCAAGACGTTAACGTTGATATTATTGTATTGTTGTGATTTGAGCACACACTGCCACTGCTAACTACTACCCTATCTCTCTACTGTGTGGCGACTTTATCGCTGCTTGGGCTGATTGTCTAGCTAAGGGACTAACTTTGCCGTTGGTTGTTGGCTTTACAATTAGCCTAGCTTTAGCTTAGCGGCTACCCTGGCCTGCTGGGCGATGGCTTCTCACTCCTCCCCCCGGTTCCCTTCTCGCTCTCATCCCCGCTCCTGTGCTGAATGTCACATGCATAGTTACAGCTCCGACGCCTTTATTGAATGTGCGGATGTATGTAACAGGTGCTGTGTGCTTGCAGCGCTGGAGAGGAGGCTCTGGCGGCTAGAGGAAACTATAGCTAGCGGTGCTCACATTAGCCTAGCCTCTGCTCCCGTGCAACAGGGAACAGGGGGACATTACCAGTCACGGTCACCGATCGTGACTGATCATAGTCCCCACACGCACCCCACGACCCAAGACGGCTGGGTGACTGCTCCTGGTCGTAGGCGTAGTAGGCCTAGTAAACAAAAGCACACGGGACACCAACCACTTCACGTTTCAAACAGATTTTCCCCACTCGCTGCTACACCCGTTGAGTTTAGCAGTGAGACGTTAGCCCCACTCGGTGACACGCCCCCTCCATATGTCACTGAGAAAACAACTCTGGTTATTGGTAGTTCTATAATGAGAAACGTGAAGTTAGTGACACCAGGGACCATAGTCAAATGCATCCCTGGGGCCAGAGCGGGCGACATCGAATCAGATTTAAAAATGCTGGCTACAAGTAAACACAAACGTTATGATACAATAGTAATCCACTGCGGTGGCAATGACACACGACTTAAGAGATCAGAGATCACAAAGATAAATATTGAGTCTGTGTGCACATACGCAAAGACAATGTCGGACTCCGTAGTTTTCTCTGGTCCCCTGCCAAATATGATTGGCGATGAGATGTACAGCCGTATGTCTTCATTCAACCGCTGGTTATCAAGGTGGTGTCCAGATAATAACGTGGGCTTTATAAACCATTGGCAAACTTTCGAGGGGAAAACTGGTCTGATGGGGAGAGACTGCATACATCCAACCTGGGATGGTGCAGCGCTCATCTCTAGAAATATAGACAAGTTTATCGACAATAAACTATGACCACCCAGAGTTGGGACCAGGAAGCAGAGTTGCAGTCTTACACGCTTCTCTGTGCTTCCACCAGAGCAGCCACCTACCCTACAAATCAGAACAATTGAAACTACTCGACCCCCTAGGCATGTGAAACCAAGGGCTCGAGGAGTTGTGCATAAAAACTTGGCACAGATCAAAATTAATGCAGTAGTGCCACAAAATAAAATAATTAAATGTGGACTCCTGAACATTAGATCCCTACGCTATAAAGGTGTATTGGTAAATGAAATCGTATCAGACAACCATCTTGATCTACTTTGTCTTACTGAAACATGGCTGGGTGAGCAAGAATACGTCCCCCTAAATACAGCCACCCCACCAAGTCACATAAATGCTCATATTCCCCGAGACACCGGCCAGATTGGAGGTGGCGTTGCAGCCATATTCAACTCAAGCTTAATAATCAGCCCCAGACCCAGGCTGACTTACAAAACGTTTGAAAGTCTGGTTCTCACTCTTTCGCACCCAAGCTGGAAATCATTACAGCCTCTATTGTTTGTTACAGTGTACCGCCCTCCTGGGGCCTACACTGAATTTCTATCTGAATTCTCAGAGTTTCTATCACGCCTAGTCCTAGACTCTGACAGAATCATTCTGGCTGCCGATATGAATATCCACGTGGATGTTGCAACCGATAGCCTCAGTAAAGCGTTTATTACATTAATTGAGTCAATTGGTTTCTCTCAGTGTGTAGATAAACCTACTCACAAGTTCAACCATACCCTCGACCTTGTTTTGGTCTATGGTATTGAAATTGAACATCTCATAGTCTTCCCATATAATGAGAACCTCTCCGACCACTATTTAATAACTTTTGATTTTACATTAATTGATTACTCACCATTGGACAAAAATGTATTTGGTAGAAATATATCTGATAGTGCTGTGGGCAAATTTAAGGAAGCAATACCATCAGCCATCAACTCAGTATATTCCAATACAATTGAAGATCTTTATACCTATAGCCCCTCTCAGGTCGACCACTTTGTTGATAATGTCACAGGCTCCCTTCAGACAACGCTTGACTCTGTTGCTCCTTTAAGAAAGAGGGTAATAAAGCAACAGAGGCTAGCCCCATGGTATAACTCTGGAACTAAAAATCTCAAGCGAACGTCACGTAAGCTTGAAAGGATATGGCGTTCAACCAAACAGAAAGAATCCTGTATAGCCTGGCAGAACAGCCTTAAAATATATAGGAAGGCTCTCTGCAATGCCAGAGCCACCTATTATTCCTCTCTAATAGAGGAAAACAAAAACAACCATAGGTTCCTTTTTGACACTCTAGCCAAATTGACAAAAAGTCATGACTCTACTGATCCGCGTATTCCTATATCCCTTAACAGCAATGATTTCATGAATTTTTTCAATGGTAAAATCAATACTATCAGAGATAGTATTGATAACCTACTACTCTCAGCCCCTACCGGACCGCCCTCCGACGTAATATCCTCAGAAGTGACTGTACGACACAGTGTATATTTGGACAGTTTCTCCCCGGTCGAGCTCTCCGAATTCACTTTAATGATCACATCTTCCAAACCAACGACCTGTCTCTTGGATCCAGTCCCAACTAAATTGCTTAAAGAGGCCCTGACCCCGGTTGGTGCACCCCTACTCGATATGATCAATATGTCTCTGGTGACGGGCTACGTACCACAGTCCTTTAAGGTAGCTGTCATCAAACCCCTCCTCAAGAAGCCTACTCTCGACTCAGGCATTTTGGCTAACTATAGACCTATATCGAACCTCCCATTTCTCTCTAAAATCCTTGAGAAAGCAGTCGCCAAGCAGTTATGTGATTTTTTACATAACAACAAGCTATTTGAAGCTTTTCAGTCAGGATTCAGAGCACACCATAGCACTGAGACGGCATTGGTGAAGGTCACAAATGACCTCCTGATTGCATCCGATAATAACCTTCTCTCTGTACTGGTTCTGTTGGACCTCAGTGCTGCATTTGATACTATTGATCACCATATTTTGTTGCAGAGACTTGAGCATCTGGTTGGCATTAAGGGTGCTGCATTGAACTGGTTTGAGTCCTATCTGTCTGACAGATTTCAATTTGTAAACGTTAACGATACACCTTCACTACGCGAAAAGGTTAAATACGGAGTCCCACAAGGCTCTGTACTTGGACCAATACTATTCACTCTATATATGCTTCCCTTAGGTGAGATAATTAGGAAACACTCTATAAATTTCCATTGCTATGCAGATGATACACAATTATATCTATCAATGAAGCCAGATGAAACAGATCAACTGGCTAAACTTCAAGCATGTCTTATAGACATCAAGAGTTGGATGACCCGTAATTACCTACTCCTCAACTCGGACAAAACTGAAGTTATTGTACTCGGCCCTAAGCACCTCAGAGATAAATTAATCGATGAGAATTTTACCCTAGATGGTATTACCTTGACCTCCAGGGCCACTGTAAAGAATCTGGGAGTCACGTTTGACCAAGACATGTCCTTTCAGTCCCACATAAAACAAATTTCAAGAAATGCCTTTTTTCACCTGCGTAATATTGCAAAAGTTAGGCACATTCTGTCCCAAAATGATGCAGAAAAACTTGTCCACGCATTTGTTACTTCTAGGCTGGACTATTGCAACGCCTTACTATCAGGCTGCCCAAGTAAGTCCCTAAATAGCCTGCAGCTTGTCCAGAATGCCGCTGCGCGCATACTGACAGGAACCAGAAGAAGAGATCATATCACTCCTTCATTGGCCTCTTTGCACTGGCTCCCGGTTAAATACAGAATAGAGTTTAAAGTTCTCCTCCTCACATACAAGGCTCTCAATGGACAGGCACCAGTATATCTCAAAGAACTCATCGAGCCCCGTAAACCAGCCAGAACACCACTGCGTCCACAGTATGAAAAAATGCTTACGGTTCCAGTAAACCCCCAAAAAACTAGAACAGGAGGTAGAGCATTTAAGTTTCAAGCACCTCAGCTGTGGAACCTTCTCCCAGTCTCAGTCCGTAAAGCAGACACACTCTGTATATTTAAAACTAGACTAAAAACCTTTCTCTATGATAAAGCCTATAGCCGAAGTGTATAGACTCAGTCCCCCTATAGTCATCCTCTCTCCCCCACCTTCCCCTTTCTCCTCTCTCCCCTCGTCCTCTCTCTTCCCGTCCTCCCTTTGGTTGTGTGGGTTTGTGTCCCATTGGTACAATCGTAATTAACCCTGTACGGATTCACGCTCTAGTAAGGCCTGCCACTAATTCTACAACCGGGGACTCGTTCCCCGGAGTTTCTTCTACCACCCACGTCGCAGGTCCATGGACTATTACTATGGACCCCCAGCTGCGGCTCAAGACTGTGACTGCGGACCGGGCCTGGGCCTCTCCATGGAGTCTATGGACTGTTACTACGGACCCCCAGCTGCGGCTCAAGACTGTGACTGCGGACCGGACCGGGCCTCTCTCCATGGAGCACGACCTGGACACGACCGTGGACTTCTACTACACTACACTATACCGCATATTATATTATCTTAAACATTTTTATATTATTCCATTATATACTGCATACACACTATTGCTGTACTATATTATACTATCATATGCTAGTATCTTACACTATTATATTTGCTATTATTGTTATTGTTACTGCTTGCACTGTATCTCTTTCTGTCTCTCCTCTGTCTCTCCCTTTCTCTCTCTCTTCTTTCCCCCAACACGGTCGAGGCAGAAGGCCCCCGCCCTAGAGCCTAGGGTCTGCCTGACGTTTCTTCCTGTTGAATTAAGAGGGAGTTTTTCGTTGCCACTGTCGCAAAATTGCTTGCTCAGGGTGGGATGTTGGGTCTCTTCTCTACATGTAAAGTGTCTTGAGACAACTTGTTGTGATTTGACACTTTAATAAAATTGAATTGAATTGAATTGAATTGATACAGAACCTCCTCCCTGACAATATCGCAGAGACAATTTGTTTATTTTTGGACCACAATTCTTGTAGACGATTCTAAGATGACCCAATGTTATTCTCCATAGCGAAATTACTTTACGAACCAGGGGATGGACGAGTGAGTGAGTGTCAGGACTTCAGGTACTCTATGGGGTTTCAACCCTAGGGGGTCCTTACAGGTGCTACAGAGGGGCAGCCAAATCTTTTTCTGAAAGGATTTATTATATATTTTTTCTTTACATTAACCACTTGGACCCTGGCTGTGGGTTAAGAAGAACAGGGAACTGGCTGACGGTTCCTTTACAATCTGGAATTGTCTGGAGAGAGAAGGGGAGTGAAACAAACAAAAAAAAGCTGAAAAAAAGTTGAAGGCAGCTCAACTTATTTTTATTTTTTTGTAGCTTGTGTTGGTCGTCACGCAGTGTCAAGCATCAGGTTGTTTGTGTCTTTGTGTCGCTGGATTCCACTGCAGTTGATTCAGAACGCTGCTGCTTGAGTTCTGACTAAGACCAATGAAAGTGGAGCATATCACTCCGTTCTGTCAAAGAATTGTTTTAAAAAATAGTACTGTTGGTTTATAAAGCATTGAATGGTTGAGGACCGAAATACATCTCTGATCTTGTGTGATACTGCATCACAAACCATCCAGGGCTCTCAGGTCATCTGGGAAAGGTCTTCTGTCCATAGAATCCAAACCAAGCATGGAGAAGCAGCATTTAAGTCTGGAACAAGCTTCCAGAAAACTGCTGGTCTGCTTACAAGTTTGCAGATGCCTTTCATTGAAATAGTTTTAATTATGCTTCAGCACTGTAAGTTGTACTCTCCTGTTCTTTATCCTCTACTTTCTGTTTACTTTTGTTTTACTATTTTATATTGTGTTTTTTATGTCTGTCTTCTCTTCCTCTTCACGTCTTAACCCTCCACCACTCTCCTCTTCCATCTCTTGTTTCTGTCCTCTTCCAGATGTTTCTATCCTGAGATGGATCGTCCATCCGCAAACCCATGTCTTGACTGTCTTCACATAGCTGCCTTCACAGTCCAGCGCTAGCCAAGAGGCTAGTAGTGCCAGCTAGCCAACAGGCTAGTAGTGCCAGCTAGCCAACAGGCTAGTCGTGCCAGCTAGCCCAGAGAACTTGTCCATCGAACCGCTATCCCGTCAGCTAGCCCCCCTGCTGTGACCTCCACTATGTCCGAGGGACTGCTGCAGGTCAGTGGTGGACACATTATTTATACTCAAGTACATACAGAGAATCGAAAGTGTTCAAAAATAGTGAAAATATATTTTATATTAAAGGATGACTTCACCCATTTTCAACCTATTTTCATATAATTTGTCCATACAATAGTTTAAACAATTTAAACATGGGGGAAAAAAGTGTTTTCTTTTTTAATAAATCCAAAATGTCCCAATTTTTTTTTTATATCAAGTACAGTACTTAAGTAAATGTACTTCTGGTTTGCAGGTGGAGATCCCAGACTTTGGGAGCAGTATTCTTGGCAGCCTGAACCAGCAGCGTCTGCTGGGACACTACTGTGATGCTTCCATCCTGGTGCAAGGCCAGGCCTTCAAGGTAACACTCTTTAGTGTCATCATCATCATCATCATCATCATTATTATTATTATTATATAGCTTTAACATTTAACATTTAACATTTTCATGTTTTCAATTTTGTTTTGTTTGCTTACTTTAGTTGTTTTTTTTATTTTGTGAAAAGGCTTAGTTTTTAGTTTTTATTAGTTTTAGTGTTACCAGCTTACTAAAGCTGGTCTATGTTCACCCTGAGGAATGTAGGCGTTTCCTTCCAAAATGGGGCCGTGCCCACCGGTGAAAGGGGGCGTGACTTTAAACAACGCTAAAAATGGCCAGGACGCCATATTGTGGCCAAATAAATTATCTACAGATTTTAAAGTTGAAACATAAACATTCATAGATTAATAAGAATAAAATTCGCTATGTCTCTGAAACAGTGTTCAAAGGAGTTTTTAGTACAAGCCTAGTAAGGAGTTTAGCTTGCAGCAAGCTGGTATAAATTATGACTGTGTCATTTTTTTCTTGTTTGTTGTTAGTTACGGGCAAGATTTGAAGAAAAAAAGAAAATTTGCTTGTACATGTACATTTGCTATTTTCAATAAGTTCTCTATAATTTTAGTTAGTTTTGTGAATTCACAATACAGTTTCATTATGTGTTTTTGTTAGTTTTAGTTAAAGTTGCCCCCGGATGTGAACCAGATCGAGTCTCCTAAGCAAGTGCTGACATTTTCTTTCTTTTCTTTACCACCGACCTCATAGAACCTGCCTGACCAATCACACTGTCCGAACCGTACCCATCAGAACCGTTCAGACAACAGTCAACACATGTACTGTACCAACCACTAGAGTTCTGAGAGCGGCCTAATATACAGTAGGACCGCCTGATTGGTTGAAATGGGTTGCAGAAAAGTCATTCTAGATTTAAGCTATAAATATAGCACATCCGGGGTAGAAGAGGAAAGTTACATAGTGCAGCTTTAAGTAACAAATGTGAGTTCTTCTTCCATCCCTGTGCTCCCAGGCCCATCGTGCGGTCCTGGCCGCCTCCTCGCTCTACTTCAGAGACCTGTTCAGCTCGGCCGCAGACTCGACCTCGTCCTGCCAGGTAATGATAATGAGCTTTATTTATATAGCACTTTCCATACATGGAAATGCAGCTCAAAGTGCTGTACAACACAGCAAACATCTAAACGGATGAAAGACAATACAGAAATCAATAACAGAATCAATCAACAATAAAACAGCGATACATCTCATAAGATGCTATAGTTAAAAGCTACGTTAAAAAGGTGTGTTTTCAGTTGACGCTTAAAGATGTTGTCTCTGCTTAAAGGAGTAGTTCACCCAAAAAATGACTTATTTTCTATCAATTACAAACCCCAGGAAGCCTTGAATTCATGGAGATTTTTTGAAAAAATGATTGCATTCCTAAACCAATAATTTGATGACCGACGGAGACAGTCTCCTACCGGTCATCAAATGATTGGCTCAGGAATGCGACAAAAACAGAATAATCTCCATTAATTGAAGGCTTCATGGGGTTTGTAATTGATAGAAAATAAGTCATTGTTTGGGTGAACTATTCCTTTCAATGCCTCCCTGATTGCTTGAGGTAATGTGTTCCACAGATTAGGGGCGTAAATTACAGATGAATGCAGCATCACTAATGTTCTGCTGGGTATTAACTGTAATCTCTAGTAGACCTGCATACTGAAGAAGATCTAAGTGCCCTCGGGGGCCGATATATATTCTTAATGAGTCCATGAGATAGGCTGGACCCATACATACCATGTAGTGCTTTAAAAACAAGAAGGTAGGCACGATGGGACTTTTAACTGCTAACTATTAACCGCCGACTGCCAAGACGTCACTATTATTTAACCGTAGAGGCTCAGTATAATCCTGATATAAATGTATACGTGTGTGTGTGCGTGCGTACGTGCGTGCGTGCGTGCGTGCGTGCGTGCGTGCGTGTGCATGTGCGTGCATGTGAAAGTGGGATCCAGGGGCCCTTGAGGTGTTTACAGGGGATTCCCTGAAAAATGTGTGAAATTGTGTTACAAAAAAAAGTGAAAGTGTTACAAATTTGGAATATTCTTTGAAACATTTATGTTATGTAGGTCCCTCCCTGGCACACGAAATTGTTTGAGATGTTGTTCTGCGGCCGAGTACATTTCAGTGTGAGAGAGAGGATTTTAAAATAAAATATTTCTTTAAAATGTAATCAACTATATGAAGTGTCCCCTCACATCTGGGGATGTGAGGGGACTAATCATTACAGTGTAGTCTAATCATTACAATGTCATGATGAGAAAGACAGTATTTCAAAAGAACAAGACTTTTTTGTTGTTGTTGTTTATGTATCATATTCAACACGGGGTGGCCGTACCTGACTGAGCCCCCCGCCTAGGACTCTGGAGGTCCCAGGTACGATTCCAGCTCTCAGCAATGTGTCGAAGTGTCCCTGAGCAAGACACTTTTAACCCCTAACTGCTGGGTGAAGCTGAAAATCTGAAGTTCCCCCGCGGGATACGATAGTTATCAACAAAAAAAGTTCTATTTGTAGATTGGGGACTACGCATGGCAATTAGCATACTTGCTAAATCCGGTGTATTTACGTGGCATTGTATGTGTGGTGTTCATTAATATGGGTCCTGTCCAAATAAACATATTAAATGTAATGTACTGTAGGTATGGCACACTGACTATAAAGAAATTAAAAACATTGCACTTCATGTCAAAAAGTTTGCCGACTCCTATACTTTGAGGTACCTTCAAAATCCATAACCTGCCCTTCCCTTCTTGTCCCGGTCCGGTCCGGCCCTTCCCGGTCCGGCCCTGCCCTTCCTGCCCTGCCAGGCGGTGTTTGAACTCCCCTCGTCGGTGACGCCGGCGTGCTTCCAGCAGATCCTGTCCTTCTGCTACACGGGCCGCCTGAGCATGGCGGCCAGCGAGCAGCTGGTGCTCATGTACACGGCGGGATACCTGCAGATCCAGAACATCGTGGAGAGAGGCATGGAGCTGATGATGATGAAGGCCTCCTCGTCCTCCTCGCCGCTCTGCTGCGACTCCCAGGTTTGGTTTGGGACACACACACGTGCACAACACTACATGTTTAGGGCAGTGGTGCTGACAGATTCTGCTGTTAGCATAATCTGTCTTGAGAGATGAACATCATAGGACATCATAGGTGTGAGGGCTACGCGGCCCTGACACCTACGTCGCTAAGCGGCCCTGAGGGCCCTCGCACCTACGTCGCTACGCCGCCCTCACACCTACGTTGCTACGTGGCACTCACCTACGTTGCTACGCGGCCCTCACACCTACGTTGCTACGTGGCACTCACCTACGTTGCTACGCGGCCCTCACACCTACGTTGCTACGCGGCCCTCACACCTACGTTGCTACGCAGTAGTCACACCTATGTTGCTACGCAGTAGTCACACCTATGTTGCTACGCAGTAGTCACACCTATGTCGCTCTGCGTTCCGACTGACAAAGCCCCCGAACACTATGACATATCGGAATACCCGTCTGTCTGTGTCCTTTTTGTGCCCATATGGTGAGATATCTGTATCTGTCTGCTTACCTGTGTCCTTTTATGCCCATATATGGAGATCCCTGATGTCATTAGTATATGCCCATACCCTGTATATTGGCATGCCTATATATGGGCGTATCGGTCCGATCGGCGGTTTTGCCGTTGCACGCGGAATGTTTGAAGTCGGTCGGTCCCATAAAAGCACATGTCCATATATGGACATAGTGGTCGGATCTGTTGCTCTGGACAACCGGATCTCCATCTATATATGGGCGTATCGGGTTTGTTTATGGTTATGTCTGAGTCATAGTGTACAACATGTCATAGATATATCACTTACCCTATACTTTTAACAACACGATTCCTGTATGGGGGAGGTGTCCCTGGCACAAAATATTTTCAGATGTCGGGGTCCAAATGCATGTTAATTTGGGGGTCCTTGACATTGCAAAAAGGTTGAGAACCGCCGCTCTGACGGCACATTGTCCTTTTGCAGACGGCTTCGACAGATGAGCTGGGCGTGTACGACGCTCCCAGCGCGGCGCAGCACGGCGCGCCAGAGGCCGGCTCCTCCCCGGCGGCCTCTGGGCGCCCCGCCCTCAGCCCAGAGGAGCTGCTGCTGGCGGTCAGCCGGATCAAACAGGAGAGGAGCGACACGCCCCCAGCGGAGGGAGCAGAGACCAGGTAACTCAAACAAGTGTTTTCATTTTGTCGACTAAAAACAATGAAAAATGTATTTTTGCCCACCCTTTTTTTTCCACTGACGAAAACTAAATAAAGCTACTGTGACTACATTATGTCTTTTGTCAACAAAAACTTGACTCAAATGTTAGGGAGGGACGACTAGAGAACAGATCCAGTACTGCCCAAGCAATTTGGAGTAAACTTTTCGACTTAGGCAGAAATTATTTTTGAATGTAACAAGCATTTTGATAGGCTGAGGACATAGGCAATAAGTCAGGGAGGGTGAATCAGTGTTTAGGAGTAGGCAGAAATAAATAAAGGCAGATAAACATTAGCCTGGAATCCAGACTGATTCGCTACATTCGTCTTTGTCTCACTTCGCTCCTCAGTCTGGCCTATTTGACTCTTATTTCCATTACGTAGGCAAGTCAGGAGGTGACTGGAGTTTTACATTGGCTAATACTGTTCCCGCCACACTGTGCACACGCACAGTGATCGGTGTCAATAACAAATCCAATCAATCAATTGTGTTGATATCAATCAGGGATTTTCCGCTAGCCGGCCGGCGTGAGCGATGCGATTGTAGTTTACCGGCTTAATGTCACATTTACCGGCCATGATGCAACACACGTCACATGTGTGTTTGCAGATGTGTGTGTGTGTGTGTGTGTGTGTGTGTGTGTGTGTGTGTGTGTGCATCACCACCCAGTTGGTGCTACTCCAGTGCCCCCCCCCAAGAGAAGTTATAAAGAAGTTATAATCAAAATTATTCCACAAGATTTATTTTTTTTCAAAAATAGCAGATGTGAGCTCGTACCACTCTGCTTTTTGAATACCTATAAAATATGGATTAAGTGGTTGAAATGATTGTGATGCTGTATTAACACATCAAGTGCCAGAGGTTTTTTAAAACAAGGTACATCCTGCGTTTCTTACCGTTTACGGCGATCGTTTTAGAGCTGCAAAAGCCTCCACGAGGACCCTAGGGTGTGGGCGATGGTCCCGTCTAACGACTGGATCAGTAATATTTCTAACACGATCTGCCATTGCAGAGTGATCGCTTGTCGAAAATGGCTTGTTTTCACCACTGTAAAAAAGTATGGAGATCATTGGAGCGACGTTTTTTGGGTTCATGTCACATCCGTCCATTCCATTTTACAGGGTCCTATAGGATCATTCCTGAGTTGCGTTAGAGCGCCCCTTGTGGAAAAAAATGAAAAAAATGAAAATGTAGATTTACGGTTTTGGCACTGAATGTGTAACAAATCCCCCCCCCCCCCCCGATCCAATAGGAGCGAGGCAGCGGTGCGGGGCAGTGCCCTGTGCTACCTGGGTCCCAGCGGAGGCTTGGTTCCCGGCCTGCAGTCCTACCTCCTGGCCACCGGGGAGCGCTCCAGCCCGGGAGGCTCCAGCCTGCCCACCGACTCCCCCACGTCACACCCCCCCACGGAGGAGGAGCTGGAGGAGGATTACTACGGCAACGCCGTTCCCGCCGGCATCTATGGACAGATCTACGGTCACCCCGGCAACGCCTACAGTAAGCACTGTGGATGTTTGACAGAACATTTTGACTCAGTTTTAGTCGTAGTGTTTTGAATGCAATTCCGTCAAGTTTTAGTCACATTTTAGTCATTGGAAGTGTTTTACTTTTAGTCTAGTTTTAGTCGACTAAATATCATAAGATTTTAGTCGACTAAATCTACAGTTAGTCGACAAAAGTTTAATTTAGACTTTAGATGGCCGCGATGGCGTAACGCCTGATTTACACCTGTGTGCCGAAAATTTCTATCTACAAGCTCACACCGCGTTGTGAACTTGGACCCCCCAAAATCAAGTGGGGACCACTGATCGAGAGTACAATTTCCCCCCCCCCATATTTTGTTGTCATTGGAGCACCTTGTTGACGGCAGTGACGTCGACTACCTTTTGTTCACTGACGAAAACTAAATAAGAACTAAGCTATGATGACTGAAACTAAGACTAAATATATTGACAATTTCATCAACAAATATCAACTAGACTAAAATGTTAGTGAGGGACTAGTGGAGAAGAGGTCCAGTAGAACTAAAAGACAAGTCATTTTATGTTTGGTTGTGCTCTGAAAATAGCCGATCTGCAAGTTCTGTGAGCTTGTAGATCGGGTATTCTCAGCATGCAACCAAGTGTAAAATCAACCATTACGACGCCATCAAGACACCGCCAAATACATTTTAGTCGACTAAATCAACTGTAGATTTAGTCGACTATAATCTTATGATATTTAGTCGACTAAAACTACATAAAAAATAAAACATTTCAGATGACTAAAATATGACTAAAACTAAGGACTATGGAATTATTTTCAAATGACTATGACTAAAACTAAATCAAGATTTGCTGTCAAAATCAACACTGGTTGACGGATAGAGACAGTTTATCCTCTAGTTTTGAAATGTCACCCCTGCTCTCTCTCTCTCTCTCTCTCTCTCTCTCTCTCTCTCTCTCTCTCTCTCTCTCTCTCTCTCGCTTGCTCGCTCCAGTCCAAGAGAAGATGGAAATGCTTCCCCTCCCATTGGCCAACGAGCGGCGTCCCTGCGTGCTGATTGGTCGAGACACCATGGCCCTGC
>NC_139941.1:54243338-54443338 GCF_963454915.1 Gymnoscopelus microlampas | reverse complement strand
AAATCAACTTTGTCGTCGACCTTTCTCTGTCCCAGCAGCACGCTCTCGCAAGATCTAGGGCGAGTAAACATAGGACGCTTGCGAGATCATTAGGAGACCATTTGTGTACCGTTTCGCCTCTAGTGGCTACAATTGGGGTGGCGGATCTTTCTAAATATCCACCATCTTTGATAATGGGACACTGGACTAGAACAGGAAACGGCTATGCCACCTTGTGGAAACCTGGGGGACTGCAGGTATATGCACAGAGCCCATAGCAGAGTATAGATGCTGATTGGGCTATTATGGTTTCCATAGAAACACACTGGCCAATAGCTGTGGGACAGGGATCCGCTCCTCGACCAATGATCCGAGTAGAAAACCCCTCGACAACAGAGTGTTAAACACTGTTAAATGTAAGACACACACATGCACGCACGCATGCTCGCACACACACACACACACACACACACACACACACACACACACACACACACACACACACACACACACAAACTGTATTTATATAAATATATATATGATGCACGATTATGCAATTTTGGCCGATATCCAATTAAATGCATGGTCGATACCGATATATTATTTTAATATATTATAATATTGAGCTCATTGATGCAGTTTTTTTTCTTCTTTTTTTCTGGTGAAAGTTACTGATGTGAATATGGTGTGATATACCAATCTATAGCTTAACATAAACACAATAAAGTTTGCTTCATCACTGTCTTCCATTCTCCTCTCCTCCTCTCTCCTCCAGTGTACTGTCAGAACTTTGCTCCTAACTTCAAAGAGAGTGAGATGAATGTAATAGCGGCCGACATGTGCACCAACGCTCGCCGCGTGCGCAAGCGCTGGCTCCCCAAGATCCAATCACTGCTCCCCGACGGCCTGCCTAGCCCCGCCCCCAGCTCACACCCCCGCCGAGGCAAGAGGGGAGGAGGTCAGGGGTCAGGAGGAGCAGGAGGTCAGGGGTCGAGCGGTCACGGCGAAGCCCCGCCTCCGTTTGAGGCGGAGTTCTACGAGAGCCAGATGAACTGTTCTCTCCTCCCTCACCTGCAGTTCGCGGCTTCGTCCAGAGGGGGCGCCACAGCGGCAGTAGCAGGAGGAGGCGACGAAGAGGAGGGGGGAGGAGTCGGCGGGGGAGCGGGAGGAGCAGCCGCCACTGACCCGCCCACGACAGACCACGCCCCCTCTCTCCCTTCCTCCCTGTCCTCCTCCTCGCACCCCTCCCCGCAGCCCGCCGACCCCGCCGCCTCCTCCACCACTCACAGGGGATTGGCCGACGCGGAGGAGAGGGGGGAGGAGCCTCTTGAAGACAGCCAATAAGCTTTCTTAAATATCGCCTCAGCCTACCTGTATGTAAATAACACACTAGCTACCTGTCTCTGTACTAGAGTCCGACCGACCAACCCGCTTTTTGGGGGTTTCAATGTTCCGACCCCGATTTTTGGAGAGACCCCCGGACCAGTGTTTCTCAAACGTTATCGTGTCAAGGACCCTCACATTGATATGTATTTGGCCAAGGACCCCCCAGCCCCCTAACCTGACTCTGCCATATGGAACAAGCTTGCGTCACATTTGTTTCACACGCTACTTCCATCTGGGACCCCGGTAGCCTGGTTCCAGACGAATCTGCCTTTGCAAAATTTCATCGCACTTTAGCAGATTAGATTAGGTCTGGCCCCCCTCAATAGAGATTTCATTTCTCTCCCTCCGAAGTCGTGAGGGACCAATCAGGGCCCAGTTTAGTTCCAAATGTGGGTGGGCTTATCACCTTATTTGGAGCAATGACGTACAATGCAGGAGACTCATTTTCAGTTTTTCACAACAAAGATGGACGCCGCCGTAGCATCGGTAGTAAACGCGTAATAAATAATAAATATTTATTAACAGACGAACAAACAATTGCCCTTAAAGCTTTTGTTGGAAAGAAAGATGTGTTAAGAATAGTTTCATCTGGTTACCAGACTAAATACGAGTGGAGCTAGCTTTCGTTGTTTGTTATTTCAGCACCAGCGCTTGTGTGTGACGTAGCAGCTCTGATTGGTTTTAGGTCTAACCAATGGAGTCCGCTTGGATCTGTTTGTAACCGCCCCTTGGAAAAAAATCTATCGCTGAGAGGGACCAGACTAATATCCACGCAGTGTGTCGTGTGATATTGTCTGGCCACGCGAGGCTAGGACCCCGGTAGCACAATCGATGCAAGGCGGCGATCCCTTTTTTCAAGCTACTTGGCAGGTGATTGGATGGGACCGTCTGGCTATCACCGTCCATCAACCAATCATATTGACGTGTTTACATGACGTATAGTAGCTGCGCCAGCTCGTAGTTCTTTTGTATACTATTCAACCATGATGAATCGTGAAAGAACTACAACGCAATAAGCGCTTCTCGATGGCGTCACATCTCGCCAAGATCCCGCCCCTAGAAGCCGCTGATTGGTTAGCACCAGCCGTGGTGCGGAGTATCTTATCTCTACTCTCTGAGCGAGCCCAGATGGAGGTTGTATTGTGAACCTGTGAAGTCAATACCGCCCCCATTTGGCTGAGTCGGGTTACCCCCCCCCCCCATCTGTTGTGCCAGGGACCCCCAGAAGAGAAGATTTATGTATTTATGATTCATGCATACGCTATTTTTCGAACATTTAAAAAGATAGCAGATATTCAAGCTTGCAACGCGGCACAAAGTGACCCACTGTGAGCTTGTAGATCTGCTATTTTTGAGTTGCCAACATATAAACGGATGAAGTGGTCAGACCACCCATCTGAAAGGATTTTGTGCCAGGGACTGATTTTGATGCTGTATTAAAGGGATAGTACACACAAAAAAAAACTTTTTTTCTGTCGAGTCACACCATTCATGGATATGTTTTTGTCTTTGTCGCATTCCTAAGCCAATAATTTGATGACCAGCGGACCGGTATGCAGCGGTTCCGGTAGGAGACACAAAGGAGACTCTTTGTGTCTCCTACCGGAATGGCAGCTGGTCATCAAATGATTGTCTTAGGAATGAGACAAGAACAAAACAATATCCATGAATTCAAGTCTCCATGGGGTGACTTAATTATGCAAAAAAAGTCATTTTGGGAGTGAACTATCCCTTTAACTCATTTTTCATGGGGGACCCTCTGGAACCCCCCTCAAGGACCCCCGTGGGTCCCCCCAGACCCCACTTTGAGAACCACTGTCCTGGACCAACGACGTTGAGAGGGGATAAGAAAGAATCGGGACAACGTCGGCTGCGTAATTGCCGATATACCGATGTTGTCGAAAAGGTCAAATGGCTGCTGTATCGACCAAACTGATGTATCTGTCGGACTCTAGCCTCTACCTGTCTGTCTGTCTGTCTGTCTGTCTGTCTGTCTGTCTGTCTGTCTGTCTGCCTGCCTGCCTGTCTGTCTGTCTGTCTGTCTGTCTGTCTGTCTGTCTGTCTGTTTCTCTACCTGCGTCTTCTCTGGTCTGTCTGTCTGTCTGTCTGTCTGTCTGTCTGTCTGTCTGTCTGCTAGGCTCTCTGCATGTCATCCAGCCTACAGCAATGGGACTGATGATGCTGTTAATGAATACAAACTGATAAGTATATAAATAATTATTATAATAATGTTAATAATTATTATAACGATAATAATAAAAGCTTCTTAATAATCACCATGTCTCTCGGGTGGATTGTTATTTTTTTGTTATTTAAAAAAAAAAAGTTTTTTCCAGGACACCAGGTAAACAATACACCTAGACATATATCTAAATTCAATTCAATTCAATTCAATTTCATTTTATTAAAGTGTCAAATCACAACAAGTTAGTCTCAAGACACTTTACATGTAGAGAAGAGACCCGACAATCCCACCCTGAGCAAGCAATTTTGCGACAGTGGCAACGAAAAACTCCCTCTTAACTGGAAGAAACGTCAGGCAGACCCAGGCTCTATGGTGGCGGCCTTCTGCCTCGACCGTGTCGGGGGAAAGAAGAGAGAGAGACAGAGGAGAGACAGAAAGAGATACAGTACAAGTAGTAACAATAACAATAGTAGCACATATAATAGTGTAAGATAGTATATGATGATATAATATAGTACAACAATAATGTGTATGCAGTATATAATGGTATAATATAAGAATGTTAAGATAATATACAGTGTGTAGTGGTATAGTGTAGTGTAATAGAAATCCACGGTCGTGCTCCATGAACAACATGCTATCTAAATAACATTCTGTACATTTGAAACTATAGCATAGCAGATAAACAATCAGTCTGAAAGTAGAGGAAAATAAATGATAAGAAGAAAGAAAAGAAAAGAAACCAAATGGACCCGTAAAGAGTTACACACCAGTACAAGGGTCCATTTGGAACCCCCTCAAGGAACCATGAGGGTCCCTCCCTGGACCCACGCTGGGCAAGACCTATAGCCGGGTTGAGTGTCTAAACGGAAGTACTTGAATGTGGCGGAAGCACCGCCCAAGGAAATGACGTCAACGCTTTACAAATCTGTTTACATTCTCTGTGAATGAAACGAGTGTTGTGATTGGTTGAAATGCGTACAACGGAAGTCCCGCCCCCTATAGACACTCTCTGCTTTAGGTCGTGACTAGTGGTGGGGAAAAAAAGTTCATTTCGGTGAACGAACGATTTTGTTCACGTTCACGGCAATGATTCGTTCAAATGATTCGTTCACGTTCTCGTTCTGTAGCGCTATTTTCTAGTGTTCAAAATGTACTCGAGTAAAAGTACAAAAGTATTGGCATCAAAATATACTTAAAGAACCGAAAGTAAAAGTACTATGCGATGCGACACGTTGTGAGCTTGTAGATCTGCTATTTCCAAATAGCCTATGTACTGTATGAAATAGGGCTAAAGTGGTTAATGTATGTTTTATAATGTGTGTAAAACACCATCGCGGGAGCGTTTTTTTTATGTCGCAAGTGAACGTAACAGTTTCAGAAAGTGAACGAGCTCGTTCACGAACTTCACGTTCACGGCAAATGAACTAGTTATTTTGAACGAATCGATCATGAACGACACATCAATAGTCGTGACCAGGCTTTTCTCTTGGCAGATGAGTAAGGCTGGGAACGAGGCTACCCTGGACCACTTGAGACCCACTGAAGAACACTATAACACTCTGCTAGAGTGTTTCCAATGAGTCAACCAGGCGGCAAGGAATCTCCGCTGGACTTGAAGCTCGCTGATGTCGCTATTTCACCTTCTATCGCATTACATTATAATCTCAATACAAGTCAATGAGGTTCTGGGTGAATTTTACACTTGATTTTAATAAACCTTAGTAAACCTTTATGTTTTCAATCGCTAGTTTAAAGTCTTTTTTAAATCATCACAATATGCGTTTTGTCACTGCGGTTGCATCCAATAGCAGTCGTTTCCGGTAGCATTTCGGACCGGATATAGAAAGATGATTTGAAATCGCTGAAAAACAGACTTCAAAACGGGTCTGCAGTAACCAATGGCGTCACTTTGCCCATTCTTTTTTACAGTTTATGGAGCCAACATGCACAATATCAGTAGCACCCTGACTCTGTTTGACCAGAATGGAACAGAGCCTTCATTAGAATCATGGGTAACACCTGTGAAGGTGCCCCATGCATGGAGCCTATTTGCCTATGGGCCCCTGTCTGGCAGTAGTACCCCTTTCCCCCATTCCTGAATCCAAGTACAACCTTTACACAACTACAACATTTTACTTGGAAAACTGCAAGAGAAAACCATAGCTAGCATAATTATGAATGAATGAATGAATGATAAGCCAACGTTTTTATCACATTACAGATCAGCAGGTTCACAAAAGGT
The DNA here is from genome assembly GCF_963454915.1 of Gymnoscopelus microlampas. Taxonomy (NCBI): domain Eukaryota; kingdom Metazoa; phylum Chordata; class Actinopteri; order Myctophiformes; family Myctophidae; genus Gymnoscopelus; species Gymnoscopelus microlampas. Next base: position 54,437,543 of record NC_139941.1, on the reverse strand, counting down.
TTGTAAATATTTTATCATTAGATGTAAACAGTCAAAATACATCTTCAATTTTCCACTTTCTCTCATGTACCCCCATGTACCCTAACCCCAGAGACAAACCCAAGCCCAGCTGACCAGTACAAGTTGTACTGGTCAGCTGACTATACAACCACAGTCTGATACTGTTGTACTGGGAGCTGACCGGTACAACCACAGTCTGATACTGTTGTACTGGGAGCTGACCAGTACAACCACAGTCTGTTACTGTTGTACTGGGAGCTGACCAGTACAACCACAGTCTATTACTGTTGTACTGGGAGCTGACCAGTACAACCACAGTCTGTTACTGTTGTACTGGGAGCTGACCAGTACAACCAGTATGGTTTAGGTGTGCTGCTGCTGCCATCTCCTGGTTAGAAGTGAGAACTGAGTTTCTAACGAGTTCTTCATCAGGTAGACTACTTACAGTATTGGGGTCATCAATGTGTCCGTACACTGTCCGTGGCTAGACTTGGCCTTGTCTGTGGCAATTTTAGATTTTTAGTTTTTTTACATTATTTTGATCATAAGACTCAATTACTGAATGTCAGTATCCAGGTTTGCCTCAGAATATGTATGACAGTGATTTACTATGACACTATGACACATTAGGAGTCCACTGGTACAGTGGTTCTCTAACTTTTTTTTTTTTAAGGACCCCATAACTCAGAGAGTGCACTCAGCGTTGTAAAGGTTTGTGTGTTTCTGGTAATATCATTTTCCACTACTTTTTATGTCCATGGCAAAGATGCCAGCACCACAAGCCAGCATGGAGATGACCCCACTACTTTTACCTTTATCACTTATTTATGTAGGCCTACAGTAAACTATTAGTAGTAGTAGTAGTATTGTTTGATTGATTGATTGAATATTTTATTTAGAAGTTTGCAGAAAAAAAGCACATGAAAGTACATGGGGTGAGTCATTGATAGAGGGGATTTTGAGTGAAGTATTCCTTCCGGCCCCGTGACCATCTCAATCCGGCCCTCCAAGTCCTCAATCAAAAAACTAAATGACCCCCAAAGATCTGCATCTTAAAAGGCAGCTTTGTGTTAATGTTTTTTTAGGGAACCGGGAAAGCATCTGTGTAAGTTTAGATTTGAGCTATATGTCGTCTATGTCGAGTGGAAACCTCATATGTCCAAGACTGTTACTTTTCAGGATTCAAATTCAAAAATAGCAAAAATAGCAGATCTACAAGCTCAAAACGTGTTGTTTCATGCCGCGTTTTGAGCTTCTGGATCTGCTACTTTTGATACGTTTGTGTGACGGTGTAATATGATCAAGTAGGGCGTTCATTTATGAAAAAACAGAGTTAAATGGAGATAAGAGGTTTCTGCCCGAGGGGAACGATATAGTGTAAGAGTATTTATCTTTGTTTGAGATATGTGTAATAATGTGAATGTTTTGGGCATTACCTCACACTGTAAGGGATAAGGGGGAACAGATATTTAGGTCCGGGGAGATAGTGTGCGGTCAGGGTTAGGCCTGGCTCTGGGAAGAGGACGCTCCTGCCACGCATAGTCCACCATGGACAGGCCCAACGCCTAGCAGGAAGACCATCCTTCTGTATGAAATAATGTGTTACTTTTTCATCATATCGGATAATCATTTTTGTCTTTGGTATGTGTGTGAATGTGTATATTGTATTGGTTCTTTAATTGTTATATATACATTTTTGTTTAATTGCACTGTAATTTTTCTATTGTACTGTTTGACTCCAGAATGAATCACTGCTGAGGCAGTCAGTCACTAATGAGGATCTAAAATAAATAGACGGACCTTTGAGGAGGTTACACTAGCTCTGATGTGGGGACTGAAATGGAGGGAATGTTTTGACAAAGAGAGTTGAATGGCATTCCTCTGTGTCTCATTTACACCATGTATGAAACTCCAGGTTAAGCAAGTATCCTTCAGGATTACACTAGCAACGTAGGTTTATCAGAAAACTAACTCTCCAGTCTCCAATGTGCATCTGAGTACATACAGTGGTGTGTTCTAGGTTTTTTCAGAGTGAAATTTGTTTCCGTGCATATATGTTCCCATTGTATCGTTATCGTTATCGTTATACTGTTATAATCCACATAAGGTAGACTGACACTGTTATAATCCACATAAGGTAGACTGACACTGTTATAATCCACATAAGGTAGACTGACACTGTTATAATCCACATAAGGTAGACTGACACTGTTATAATCCACATAAGGTAGACTGACACTGTTATAATCCACATAAGGTAGACTGACACTGTTATAATCCACATAAAGTAGACTGACACTGTTATAATCCACATAAGGTAGACTGACACTGTTATAATCCACATAAGGTAGACTGACACTGTTATAATCCACATAAAGTAGACTGACACTGTTATAATCCACATAAAGTAGACTGACACTGTTATAATCCACATAAGGTAGACTGACACTGTTATAATCCACATAAGGTAGACTGGCACTGGCATAATCCACAAGTAGGTCTATGAGGAAGGGCAAAGAAAAGAAAGTTAAGTCTGCTATGAGTATAACGATGCACGCAGAGGGCAACACTAACTGACTCTCTGACTGTGACTTGGTGGTAGAAGTACGGTGTACTGTGTGACGATAACATCCAATCTGTTGTCACCTGTAACGTTGATCTGTGATGATGTCATGGGCTTATCGTGCTGCTAGTTTTCATGTTCTGCATCAGACATGAGGATTATACTTTTATACTTTATTGACGGTGTCTCTTGTTCTGCACCAGGCAGGGTGATTGTATGATTGATTGATTGATTGATTGATTGTTTGATTGATGTACTTTATTTAGTAAGACATGAGAACAACAGTATATGGAAGCACAAATTCAAAATACAAGGTCTACTAAACTGGAAGACTCACAAAGCACTAAAGCTTGTTTAAAATTAGATCCCCACACACACAAATCATGATGATATAGGGTGTGTACTTCTGTATACTTTATTTATGTTTGTCTGAAGGTATATTTATTGTGATGTTATTCTTCTGTAGCTATTGTAGGCCTACTTCTTTGTCCTTATCTGTGACTTGTACTGCTGTGCTGGCTCTGGCGCTGGCTCACAAACACAACAGCTTTATGTGTGTGAAGGCAAGCGTTGAACCGAGTCAGTATTAAATGGAACCGAGTGTAATGACTCCTAGCAAACCTGTTCACCTTCAACTCCAGATCACAACGCTATGCTGAATCTGTCAGACGTCTTCTCACTGTTCCAATGTCATGATGAGCCCCAGACCGTTGGCTTTTGTAAAAATGCGTTTTAGAATACATAATCATGTCTACAACCCAGTTCAGAACTGACAGAATCCACAATAAACATGAACTATCGCCATATCTGTTCATTATATATTATTAATTCATTATATCATCTATCCATTTCATCCTAATTAAGGCGATAAAAAGCATATACTTATATTGCACCATATCAATATCTATTCATGTTTAATGTTCATTTAATCATTAATTACTAACTTGTTCATTACTTCAAACAATTAATACATTGGTTGTAATCAAAACTCAAGTTAGCTTGAGTTTGGTCATCATGTAAACACTGTACTGAGTATTACAAAGGAACAGTAAAAAAGGCATGGACAAGTCAATGAAAAGTGTGTATAACATGTTTATTGAAATAAATATTCCCGATGACTGAGACCCTCAAAGCTTTGCTTCACAAAGGTCATGGGACATGTCTGGAAGAGAGAAAACAAGCCACAACACAAATGTACAGTGAGGACTTTTTATTTTAATTATAATCAATGTTGTCATTGAAGTGAACATAACCTTTAGTTGTAACAGAGTATTTCTCTATTCTGGTAATACTACTTTTGAAAACATTTTTTTTCCACCATTGGCCTTAACAAATAGAGTGACACTGGACTACTGTTTTGTAAGCCTGTGCCCAAAATACCAACCTCAGATAACTAAAATTAAAACAGCCAGGAACCCACAAAACAAACTTGACTTGGGAAAATAACATGGATTATCACGTTTTAATTAATGCATTACATGCTGTAAACTAGATCGTAGCCAATCTGGGAACCCATGGGAATATGTTCTTGAGAGATTAGATCATATAGCTAACAGGCCAACTATAGCCAGAGAGAGCTGCAGTTGCATAGTTTGATGAATTGAGTACAAAGGCCCCCAATGGAAACAAGCCATATAGGCTTTCTTGGGTTTAAAATCAGCAGAGCTTGTATTGACATGTAGGCCTAGTTTCCTGTGCTTTTTCTTGCAAACCGCTAATAAAGTATTCAATAAATCAATCAATCTATCAATCAATACCTTAGAATGCTATAGTTGTTGCTCCGCTCTGCTTAATCTTAATCTCTCTCTGGGGAGTTTGCTCATATCTCGATCACAGTTTAGGACATGTTAATAAGGATGTCATAAATACTATTAACTGGTGTATAGTCAGTGGTGGAAAGTAACTAAGTACATTTACTTAAGTAGCCTACTGTACTTCAGTTTTGAGGTATTTGTACTTTACTTGAGTATCTCCAATTTTCAGTACTTTCACTTCTACTCCACTACATCAGAGGCAAATATTGTACTTTTACTCCACTAGTGATTTGAAAACTTTAGTTACACGTTACTTTGCAGATATAAAGTATTAAACATACATTAACCACTTTAGCACTATTTTATACATAGGCTATTTGAAAATAGCCGTTATACATGCAATTCGTTGTGAGCTTGTAGATCTGCTATTTTCAAATATTTTAGTACTTTTACTTTTGGTACTTTAAGTACATTTTGATGCCAATACTTTTGTACTTTTACTGATTTACTGAAGTAAATTTTGAATTCTGGACTTTCACTTGTGACAGAGTATTTCTATATTGCAGTATTGGCACTTTTCCTTAAGTAAAGAATGTTAGTACTTTTCCCACCACTGTGTCTGTGTATATAGATAAATATCTTAGATAGCATGCAGTAGCGTTACAGTCACTGACAGGCAGCACTGTCTGCTAGAAGAACAGCATCTCTGCTGGGACTTCTAATCTAAATCTGCCCCGGAAGAGACGGACACTTTGAACACTGAAATCAGATCTATAAACGACTGGAACGGGACAACGGCGCCTCCCTAGGATCGGCCAGGAATACCAACGGAGCGGGCCAAGCAGAGGGCTCGGCCGCAATGCATGTCGGGAATTGTAGTGTCCACAGGCGGCTCCAGTCTCTAAGAACCTACCGCCCGTATCCATGGTTCACGCATGACGCTCGTCTGTCACAAGCGTCATGGCGCAACTTGTACCTGGTGTTGGCCCGTTCTCCATTTACAGCCCGTACATCTACATAAACGTTCACATTTCAAGCATTAAGTACTGACCCTACGGCCACGGATGTAACAAGTTGAAACGCCTATCTAAGTACCCGTATTTTCCGTATTGTTCAATAAAAAGCATTTTAATCCCATTGGCAGCCATTTTCTCATAGAGTTATAATGTATCAGAGTGTAATACACCCCACAACCGATAGGGTCGCATAGTTGAAAGCATATGAAAGACATTTTGAGAAATAGCCACCAATTGGATTAAAATGCTTTTCATTGAACAATACGGAAGATACAGGTACTTAGACCCAAGCGTTTCAACTTATTACATCCATGGCCGTAGGTTAAGCACTTTATATTTAAAATCTGAACCTTTATGTAGATGTACGGGTTGTAAATAGAAAACCAGGAGCAGGTTGCGCCATGACTGTCACGATGTGACGGTCATGTTTCAGGGCTACATCACTAACCGGCCGCAGAACGACATCCCCCATGATGCCGCTCGGCACGCCGCGCAGGCGCACACTGCCGCCAAGCGGGGACAGCTGATAACTCATCTATTATGCTACTTGTGGCTAAATAATAAAAAAAAAAAAAGAAAAAAAAAAAGAAAAGCTTGGTGAAAAGTGAGCGGATCCGCGGCGCTGGAGCTGAACCCCTTGGAGCCACTAACTCACACAGTAAAAACTAAACAAAACATGGACTTACCGCATTTTAACAGCGTCGTAGCGCAGCCTTTAGGATTAATATCCATTAAAAAGCCTTTTAAATAAAGGGGAGCGTTTGTTTTCCTGCGCCGCTCGGCGCCTTCAGACAAAAGCTTAGCTAGCTGCGGCTAATATAGCTAGCATGGCTAGGCTAACGCGGCTAGCATGGCTAGCCTAGCTAGCTTAGCATCATTCTGCACAGACACAACAAAATGAAACGTTGTTGTTTGTTGTTGTTGTTGTTGTGGTGGTGATTGTTGTTTGTTTACACCTTTTATTAATATCATGTTTACATGACGCTGCGTAGTTGTTTGTGTGTGTTTTTAAAGAGAAGCACAGCTTCCATACTGTGGCCCCATGATGTTTTGAGGCAAATTGAACGTGTTGGAATGAACCTAGTTAGCATCAGTTAGCTTAGCATCCTTATATATACCGCTGGAATGAACCTAGTTAGCCTCAGTTAGCCTAGCATCCTCATATACCGTTGGAATGAACCTAAGTTTAGCTTCAGGTTAGCATCGGTTAGCATCCTTATACTGCCTTCTCTTGCCCGCCATCTTTTTAAAGCCATAGAATAATTGGGGGAAACATTACGAGGTGTGTTTGTGTTATTATTATGATAACAATAAGAGGAACAGTCACTGTTTTATGGACACTTGACTAACGCTGGGATATTATGGAATAATGTGTGATGTTATTATGATGTAGGATGCAGTGTGATCATAATAATAATAATAATAATAATTAGTGCATCATCTGTGGAGGATGTTAGATAGTTAGCTGTGAAACAGCTGCTGTTTGCTCCATTCATAACATGTACATATTGTATGCTTGTATGGTTGTAGACTTTACTGTATACTTATTGCATATTTACTGTATACTTATTGTGTATTTCTTTCTGATTGTCGTTGTATTGACTATAGACCAGTGGTTCTCAAAGTGGATCCCAGGGACTCTCTGGGTTCCTTTTTAGAGGGGTTTAAATTGACCCTTACAAGTCCATTTGGTTCCATTTGTACACTGTCATAGTTAAAGGGAGACCTTGACATTTTAAAGTTTGATAACCACTGGGCTAGACTGTGGCGTTTTAACTGAGCTATGAGGGTGTTAAAAACCTTATGTGTATCAGAGTTAAATGAGCACTGAGTGAGGATCTAGTGTTACTGTGATGTCTTGTGAATTGTGACAGATGTTAGACTGCACTCAACTCTTAGTCATGGATGCATTTTAACTTGTTTTATTTATTTAGAAATAAGTAGTTGTCCTATAATAACAGCAGTCTGTTGATCATACTACAGTCAGATATAATTCATGGTTGTGGATCTGCTTCATCAATAATAAAAGCATAATCTGGTGTCTTTAAGGCGGTGGTTCTCAAACCTTTTTCATGTCAAGGACCCCCAAAATAATGTGTGTTTGGCCGCTGAGCCCCATCTGAAAACATGTTGTGCCAGCCAGGGACGGGGGTCCCCGGCCCCTACGAGATTTGTGTTGTTAAAATGTTTCAAAAGTATGTATCTTTTTTTAAATAGCAGATCGACAAGCTTGAGCTTGTAGATCTGCTATTTTTAAACCAACTGATGTATGTAGTGTTAAAGTGGTTACACTGGTTGTGACGCTACTATGACGTTAACTAACTTTGGCTGGAGACAGACCCCCTGGAACCCCCTCAAGGGTCCCCTGCGGGTCCCCAGGCCCCACTTTGAGAACCACTGTCTTGGAGATAGATGTGTCTTTCTATAGAAAGGGTTGAGCTGCTGGATTAACTCTAATCTAGTCTAATCAGGACTAGTTTATGTCTTTAACTAGTTACTTGAATAGAACACAGAACACCCTACCTTACTTTGTGTCTAACATTCTTGTGTGTCTGTGCGTGTCTGTCTGTCTGTCTGTCTGTCTGTCTGTCTGTCTGTGTGTCTGTCTGTGTGTGTGTCTGTCTGTCTGTCTGTGTCTGTGTCTGTTGTCTATTTGTGTGTGTGTGTCGTATGTGTGCATTTGTGTGTGTGTGTGTGTGTGTTTCAGGCAGCAGAGGTCGGAGGTCGTGCGATGGACGAGGAAACTCGGAGCTGAACGTGACGTCGCCCCCTACTGGCCACATCCACACCACCAAGCACACACGGAGGTTTTCTTTTACCGCTGCAGGCCGGACGCTGTTGTCGTCATAGTAACGTCACTGTCGTCGTGGTCACCATGTCGGACGCCCCCGAGGCCGCGCCCCCCACGCCCCCTCCCCAGGTGGTCAACCCCACCCCTCCTGAGGTCACCAACGCCACCAAGCCTGGCAGGTACGTCTGACCGGACGCCCTTAACGAACCCTAATTAACTCCTCCAGTTTAGGGTTGGGATCCAGAACCCGTAACCGTTTATGCTGGAATCGTACTTAGCAGATCTGCAAGCTCACAACAACGTGTCGCATCGCAACACTTTAGTGAGCTTGCAGATCTTGCTATTGTCGAAGCATCTACAGCATACATGGGCAACTGGCGGCCCGGGGGCCACATGCGGCCCCCACCTTCACTTAATGCGGCCCACAGGTTAATATTCGGTATAGTGATATATTATTGATTTCAGCTGTCACGATTCCAAACATGCAAACATGACCCGCTTTAATTACTTCAGTCTATATTAGCAGCTTAATGACTAGTATTACAATTCTATGTTCTTTTTTATGTCCAATGTATTTCTGTTTAAGTTCATAAAGTTAACATAAGTATAACTAAATGCATTTGAAATTAAATAAAAATTATACTTTTCAGGATTCCAATTCAAAAATAGCAAAAAAAAAAATCAGGATTCCAATTTAAAAAATAGCAGATCTACAAGCTCAAAACGCGTCGCAGCGCGACGCGTTTTGAGCTTGTAGATCTGCTATTTTTGCTATTTTTTAAATTAAATTTATGCCGTACTTCGCCATTCTTTGTGTGACAAAGAATGGCAAAGTACGGCATAAATTTACGAAAAATACGGAGGTGTCTGGCCGACAGTATATGCAGTGTGGCCCTCTGGAGTGAGTGTGTAAATATAGTGGCCCTCTACATCATCAAAGTTGCATGACCCCTGATCTACAGTATAAGTGTAATCCAGGCTTTTAGAAATGTCTTCCAGCGCTCAGCGTGGCGCACAGCTGTAAAGTGCCCTGTCCACCAACGTAGAGGTTGTGGGTTCGAATCCACCGTGGGGCATTCCGGGCTTTGTCGAGCGGCTTTGGCCAGACGTGTTCAGGGGAGGGAAGCCGGGCGGGGGGGAGGAGGGTGATATTTGTCACTGTAGGTACTGTATGTACTCCTACGGGCTGGGGGTGGAGCCTGTCGGCGGGGAGTGTTGGGCGGGAGGAGTAGGACGAAGGCTCTACGTCCTCACGGTGGGGGCTCCTCACTGGCAGGTGAAGTCAGCAGCAGTGACCGACACAGAAAAAAACAATTATGCCGGGAGGATGGATTGGCATAAAAGACTAAATTGGAGCAAAAAAAGGGGTAAAAAAAGCACTAGAAAAATCAACAATAAAACATTTCCAGGCTGTTGATCAGTGTAATAATGTTGATCAGTGTAGTAATGTTGATCAGTGTAATAATCAAGCTCAGATCAAGATCACGCTGGGCAAGACCTGGGCTGTTGGTTGTCTAGGAAGTTGACAACCGGAAATGGTTGAATTTGACGGAAGTACCGCCCAAGGAAATGACGTTGATGCTTTACAAATCTGTTAGCATTTTCCGTGAATGAAACGAGTGTTGCGATTGGTCAAAAAATATAGTTTCCGGGGGAAACTCAGGACTTCCTAGACACTCGCTGCTTTAGGTCGTGACCAGGCTCTTCTTTTCGCAGATGAGTGAGGCTGGGACCGAGGTTAGATCAAGATCAAGTAGTGGTGGTGAAAAAAAGTTAATTTCAGTGAAGAAACGGTTTTGTTCACGTTTCACGGCAATGATTCGTTCACGTTCTCGTTCGGTAGCGCTATTTTCTAGTGTTCAAATTTTACTTGAGTAAAAGTACAAAAGTATTGGCATCAAAATATACTTAAAGTACCAAAAGTAAAAGCAGTAACATATTTGAAAATAGCAGATCTACAAGCTCACAACGGGTCGCATCGCGACGCGTTGTGAGCTTGTAGATCGGCTAGATCGGATAGCCTAGGTATAAAATAGGGCTAAAGTGGTTAATGTATGTTTTATAATGTGTGTAAAACACCATCGCGGGAGCGTTTTTTTTACGTTGTGTGTCAACGTAACAGTTATCAGAAAGTGAACGAGCTCGTTCACGTTCGTGGCAAATGAACTAGTTCTTTTGAACAAATCGATCATGAACGACACATCACTAAGATCAAGTAACTGAAGGAATGAACACCGAGGCGGAAGCACTGGAGGCAATCTGCAACCGGAAGTTCTATGGAATGCATGGCAGGTAGCAGGGGTGTAAAGTTACTCAGTACATTTACTCAAGTACTGTACTTAAATACAATTTGCTATTTATTTTTTACTCTCTTCAGTATTGACAATTTTCAATACTTTTACTTCTACTCCACTGCACCTCAGAGGAAATGATTGTACTTTTACTCCATTGCAATTATATGAAAACTTTAGTTACTAGTTAATTTGTAGATTTTGATTATCGTTTCCAAACCACACTTTAACCACTTAAGCCCTACATGTATTTCGGCCATTTGAAAATGGTGACGCATTGTGAGCTTGTAGATCGGCTATTTTCAAAAGATTTTTCATTACAGTTTGAACTTGTGAAATGGGACATTCTGCACAATGAGTACTTTTTACTTTTAGTACTTTTGTACTCTTACTCAAGTACAGTTTTACATACTATACAATGTAGATATACTAGTATGTCTACATTGCAGTATTGATTGCTTTTACTCAAGCAAAAAAAATATAGTTATTTTTCCACCACTGCATGGCAGTCAATTAGAGCCAGTTGGACCAGCTTGTGAACAAACACTATTTCTGAACGACTGTGACCTTTGTCATGTCATCGGTTCAGGAATGTAAAAGAAGACATATCATATATCATAGATGATATCACAGTTTGTTTTTCTGATCACCTGTTTTCTGATGTGCAGCGCACTACGTACATTTATCTAGGCATCTAAACCAGTGGTTTTCAACCTTTTTTGCGTCAAGGACCCCCAAATTGACACATATTAGCCCAGGGACCCCCATTTGAAAAGATATGCCAGGGACTCAACCATTTAGGTTTATTGGGGGTCCAACCATCATCAGTGTTCATTTAACTCAGAGTGTACAAATGGAACCAAATGGACCCTAACGGGTCCATTTGGTTCCATTTGTACACTCAGAGTTACAGACATATAAGGGTCAATTTGGTTCCTAACTATTAATTTGGCTGGGGACCCCCTGGAACCCCCTCAAGGACCACTGGTGCTCCCCGGACCACTGGTTGAAAAGCACTGATCTAAACAGCTCCAGGTATCGTTTCTGGCTCGGCGGTGTCCCGAGATTTTGTTGTCAACGCTGACAATGTTTGACAGTCTCGCGCGACTAACAGCCCATACTTATTGGACAGTAAACGGGCCGCCCTGGTGCAGCGGGTTAGAGAGCATACGCCTTCCATGTGGAGGGCCGTGGGTTCGAACCCTGCCCGGGGTCGACGTCAGCAAAGGCCTTGCCAGGGGCGGCCATAGCTGAGTGGTTAGTGAGCCCGCCTAGGGAGCCAGAGGCCCTGGTTGCCCCAGGTTCGATTCCAGGCCAGGCCAGCAAATGTGTCAATGAAATGAAATTTGTCCCTGAGCAAGACTCTTAACCCCTAATTGCTCACAGGTTCTCATTGGAAACAAGACCGCAAGGACTTTCATGAACGACCTGTTAAAAGGAATTACCCTTATCCTTTTGCAGTCGCAACGGGGGTCCTCCTGCAAGAGGCGTGTCTGAAACCTGTCCTGGACAGGAGTCTCCAGACGTTAAAGGGTAAGACCACTTTGGTAGAGGTTTGGGTTTTGTAGTTATCTTGGCATGATGGACATGGACAAGAAATAACAAAGAATTGCTCCAGTGATTAGAAATGGATAATTCAAAATAATGTCCTCATTGACTTACATTGTATGTTGAAACAGCTGAAAAAGTCACTTGTTTAGCACATAAACAAACGCAAATAAAGTTATATTATGGGCGAAAGCGTTAGGCGACCCAGACATGCACGTGTTTGTGTTCGTTTATGTGCTAAAAGAGTGACTTTGAGAGCTGTTTCAGCGTACAATGCAAGTCAATGAGGAGCATATTTTGAATTGTCAATTTCTAATCAATGGAGCAATTATTTTAGATTTCTTGTTCACCTTTGGAGTTACATCATGGCAAGGAAACTACACAACCCAAACCTCTACCAAAGTGGTCTTGCCCTTTAAAACAGTCACGTATTGGACAGTTAAGACATCGTGCTCTTTAGTTTGCTCAATACAATCGTACAGCTCTGCACATCAAAAAGCAACACGGCAGAAAACAATGTGTTTTCTCCTGGAGTGTTTTACACAAAGGTCTCAATCGTTCGTAAATAGTGTTTGTTTCATAGGACGGTCCAGCTGACTGACTCTCATTGTAGTCAAGTAAGTTCAGAGAGGTTTATTGTCGATATCAGCCCAGAATATTGACAGAAATGCATTCCTTTGAGCTCCCGGCTGCAGTTTGCCTCCCTGTGAGACCTAGTGTTGATTTTGTCAGCGAATTTTTATTTAGTTTGTCATAGTCTTTTAAATAAAATTCTGTTTAGTTTTAGTCATATTTTAGTCATCTGAAATGTTTACTTGTAGTCTAGTTTTAGTCGACTAAATATAAGATTTTAGTCGACTAAATCTACAGTTGATTTAGTCGACTAAAATGTATTTTTGGCGGGCCGTGATGACATCAAAATGATTTTCGCTTGGCTGCATGCTGAAAATAGCCGTGAGCTTGTAGATCAACTATTTTCGGTCTGTGACACCCGCGCGCAACCATGATGTCTTGTCATATTTCTACTGGATCTCTTCTCCATTAGATCCCTCACTAACATTTTAGTCTACTTTTTATTTGTTGACGAAATTGTCAGTATATTTAGTCATAGTTTTAGTCACCGTAGCTTATTTTTTATTACGTTTTTATTTAGTTTTCGTCAGTGAAAAAAGGTAAAAGGTCAACAGACATTTTTCTTCATAGTTTTAGTCGACAGAGACAATTACGTAGATGTTCCCTTCCTTGATCTGTCTTCCTTGGCCAAGTCTCGGACGCATGTCAAGTGTCGGCAACAGTTTTTCAGCATGGTAGTCAGAGAATCTTAACGGGCATCTAAACATATAGAGCAGGGTGATGCAACTTTGATGATGGAGAGGGCCACTATATGTCCACACGCACTCCAGAGGGACACATTGCATGTACTCTCTCTCTGTATTTTAACTTTCTATGTCACTCAAAAGTAGCAAAAATAGCCGATCTACAAGTTCAAAACGCGTCGCAGAGCGACGCGTTTTGAACTTGTAGATCTGCTATTTTTGCTATTTTTGAATTGGAATCCTGATTTATTTTGTTGCTATTTTTGAATTGGAATCCTGAATAGTAACATTTTTATTTAATTTCAAATGCATTTAGTTATACTCATGTTAACTTTATGAACAAAATACATTGGACATAAAAAAGACAATAGAATTTTAATCCTAGTCATTAATCTACTAATATAGACTGAAGTAATTAAAGCAGGTCATGTTTTGCATGTTTGGAATCATAACAGCTGAAATCAATAATATATCAGTATTCTGATAATAACCTGTGGGCCGCATTAAGTGAAGGTGGGGGCCGCATGTGGCCCCCGGGCCGCCGGTTGCCCATGTATGATATGGAGCCTTGTATTTATTAAAGTTTAAAGTTATTATTGTATTTATTTAAACATAATTTGCGCTGTCGGGCAGAAAACTCTTATCTCCATTTTTTAACTTTCTTCTTCTTTTTTGTTCTCGTAAATTCATTTTGTGTATCGTGTTTTTTTAATTGTGTTTCCTGTCCCGCCCCCCCCCCCCCCCATCAGGAAGACCAATCAGCTGCAGTACATGCAGAACGTGGTGGTTAAGACCCTGTGGAAGCATCAGTTCGCCTGGCCCTTCTACCTGCCTGTCGACGCCATCAAGCTCTGTCTGGCTGTAAGTCCCTTTACACTGTCTCTGTCTGGGTGTAAGTCCCTTTACACTGTCTCTGTCTGTCTGTAAGTCCCTTTACACTGTCTCTGTCTGTCTGTAAGTCCCTTTACACTGGCCCTCATTTATCAACGCGGTGCAGCCCAAATAATGGGCGTACGGCGAGATCACCGCACCTTTCGGCATTTATCAATATATCCTGACGTGGGCTTCATCCTACGGTACGCTGAGATCTCACGTCTGGTCGGGACCAGTTGTTGACGTTGGCTGCACCCGTTTATTCCATTCTAGACCTGCGGAGCAGCATTGTTTGACTGTCTGACAAGCATCTGGACACATAATCCACTCCTAAATGTGTATATGTACACTAATAAATAATCCCTGTGAAAATATAACATTTTATAAAGTAATTTAAACAAACTGCTTTAACAGTCATTCAGATAAGATTGTAGATCTGGCTGCATTGAAAATAGCAAATCTACAAGCTCACAAGCCAGCGTCGCATCGCGACGCGTTGTGAGCTTGTAGATCTGCTATTTTCAAAAATACACGAGCGCTTTTGCGTCAGGAGTCCCGCGGTCGGGATTCCCGACCATCTTTTCATTGACAGTGAGGTCTACAAACTTACAGTAGCTTGTCCTATGGTATGGAGTTATGTCATAGAGAGTTATATAGGCTACAACCTGGCTGGGTTAAGGATATAAACCTGACGCTCCAAACGTGGGTTGCGGCACAGGATCACTGCAGTCTGCAGACCGCCCGAGTCTCATGGGGATTATAGCCTACATGACTGCTAGTGTAACTTGAACGCGCACTGCTCGGTATGGGGTAAATAAATATACAAACGTATTCCATTCATGGCGATGTAATTGGTATCATAATATGTCATTCATGTAGGCTACAAGCCTACGTGACAATTAGATTGTACCGCTACGGTACGGAGTGTGTGTGTGTGTGTGCGTGTGTGTCTGTGTGTGTGTGTGTGTGTGTGTGTGTGAGAGAGAGAGAGAGGGGCGTGTGCGTGTGTGGCGAGGCGATGGGGGAAACTATTTCTTATTGGCTTTTCATGTCTTTGGTCGTATTCTGGTTCGTCTTCATGTCGTAAAATCGGGGCGTTTTGAGAATATTTAAGGCGTGTTATTTAAACGACGCTCGTTTTCAGACGTGAGATTTATCAAAGCTCCGACCTGATGTACGCTAGTATCAGCTGTATAGGATCCTTTGATAAATGTGACTTCGGCGTTGGTGTACGGACGAATATATGGAAAAATATACGCCGGTTTATACGCTGCGTTGATAAATGAGGGCTGTAAGTCCATTTACACTGTCTCTGTCTGGCTGTAAGTCCATTTACACTGTCTCTGTCTGGCTGTAAGTCCATTTACACTGTCTCTGTCTGGCTGTAAGTCCATTTACACTGTCTCTGTCTGGCTGTAAGTTCATTTCACATTCAGATAACGGGGTTAATTTAACAGCAAAGTTTGATTTAGTTTTAGTCATAGTTCTTTTGAGTTAGTTTAGTCATATTTTTGGTCACTTGAAATGTCTTTTAGTCTAGTTTTAGTCGACTAAATCTACAGTTGATTTAGTCGACTAAAATTGATGTTGGCAGGCTTTGATGTAATGCCTGATTTATACCTAGCTGTGTGCCGAAAATAGACGATCTACAAGCTCACATTAAAGTTTCATGCATTGCAGCCACATGTTGTGAGCTTGTAGATCGTCTATTTTCGGTTATTAGCTACTGATATTTTAAGATTTAAGAGTATTTGAAGTGGTCAAACCAGCAATAGAATATATTACATTAGAGCGTTTATTAGTTAGTGTTTCATTTAAATAATAAAAGCAAGGGTTGAAGCCTCAATCTGCACTTTGTTTAACTGGTTGTTGTCTGTATGAGAACAGCAGGAACATCAGGTTTAGCATTATAATACCTAAACATCATAATAACGTCAGGTTTAGCATTATAATACCTAAACATCATAATAACATCAGGTTTAGCATTATAATACCTAAACATCATAATAACGTCAGGTTTAGCATTATAATACCTAAACATCATAATAACGTCAGGTTTAGCATTATAATACCTAAACATCATAATAACATCAGGTTTAGCATTATAATACCTAAACATCATAATAACGTCAGGTTTAACATGGTAATACCTAAAACTCATCATTCTACATATTGAGCCATTTGTTTAGGAAACAGAGCTCTAGTGTGAGGGACTCTTCATGCTGACAAAATGTTTCAGTCATGAGATTTTCTTTAATCCATGTAATCAATACGGTGTTGTTGCCGTGTTTGTTGTTGTTGTTGTTGCTAGGACTACCACAAAGTGATACAGAACCCTATATACATGTGTTTATTGTTGTTGCTAGTTGTTGTTTGTGTAGGGGTAGCTCAGTCTGTAGAGCGCTCGCCTTTCAACCACAAGGTCACAGGCTCGATCCCGGGCACCGCCAGCTCAACGTATGGTTAGCACGGCTTGGGTGCAGCAATCAATACAGTGTTGTTGATGTTGTTGTTGTTGATGTTGTTGTTGTTGATGTTGTAGTTGCTAGGACTACCACAAGGTGATAAAGAACCCTATGGACATGTCATGTGTTTATTGTCGTTGTTGTTGCTAGGACTACCACAAGGTGATAAAGAACCCTACATGTGTTTATTGTTGTTGTTGCTAGGACTACCACAAGGTGATAAAGAACCCTATGGACATGTAATGCGTTTATTGTCGTTGTTGTTGCTAGGACTACCACAAGGTGATAAAGAACCCTACATGTGTTTATTGTTGTTGTTGCTAGGACTACCACAAGGTGATAAAGAACCCTATGGACATGGGAACCATAAAGAAACGCCTGGAGAACAACTACTACTGGAGCGCCAGTGAGGCCATGCAGGACTTCAACACCATGTTTACAAACTGTTACATATATAACAAGGTAACGACACACGTTTATCTTACAGTATGACTTCTGATCTTGGTACATTTATGTTAACTCTTTAAGACCTGAGGCCGATTCTACGAATGTCTTCTAAATCCCAACAGTATTCTGAAAAAACGTATGTTTCTATATCAGTGGTGCTCAAACTTTATCATGTCAAGGACCCCCAAAATGACATGTATTTGGCCACCGACCCCATCTCAAAATATTTTGTTCCAGGGACCCCCAGAAGCAAAGAATAGAGTTAAAAATGTTTGCTTTAAAACAATATATATTCAAAGATTTGCACACATTTTCATGATTTAAGAAAAATAGCAGATCTACAAGCTCGTTGCGTGGCAACGAGCTTGTAGATCTGCCATTTTTGAATAGCCAAAGTGTAAAACATTGCTTTTTAGCTCAAATCAAAAAGTGACACAGATGCTTCCCAGGTCTTAATGGGTTAATATGTATTTGATTCCAGACTCCTCCTCCTCAGGGACTAGAAGCTAAAAGCTGTGATTAAAATGACTAAAACAGTGGAGCATGTGATCCAATCCAAAACAGTTGTGACTGTGAGAGCCACGGAGCAACAGGCTCTATGCACAGCAGCCATATTGGGTAGAAATTCGGTCTCTTCCTTACTTCCTTCCTTGTTACCAATGATACTAATGAAGGCTCTGTTCCATTCTGGTCAAACTAACCTCTCATCACCAGTCTTTCCACTGTGGAGGAAAGCCTGGTATTCATTCTAAATCTAGCCGTGTGATCTGGTTCAGAAAAGAGGAAAAACATAATCATGGTTTCGGTGGTTGGTTCCAGTTGGTGTCACATTGTTTTTGTTCCCCACATAATGACAATCAATTAGTTTATCTCGCTAGTTGTGCTACGAGTTAGAATAAAAGATGGAAGTATCAAACCATTATTATAGCAAACAAAACGATTATACCAAACTAAACAAGATCTAAACTAGGGGAAAGTTATTTCCGCTCCGACCGGATCAGAAACCTGAAAGTTAGACCCTTCAGAAAAACGCGGGCAAAAATCCTTGATTATGTGATGAAATATGCGTTTTTTTTGCAATTTTATGCGGTGAAATTGCGTGAAGTTGCGAAATATGCGGAAATATGCGATGCAAAGCGCATATTATGCGATGCGATGCGCATATTATGCGGTAAATTTTGTGATCACATAATCACATTTTTCTGGAGGGTCTAGAAAGTGGTATTGACCCCAGGCCATGGTCAAACAGAGTCAGGATGCTGATATTGTGCATGTTGGCTCACTGGAAACACTCTGCTACACCAGTGGGTCTCAAAGTCTCATGGTTCCTTGAGGGGGATCCAAATGGCCCCTCACGGGTGTGTAACTCTGAGAGTGTACAAATGGAACCAAATGGACCCGCAAGGGTCCATGTATGGGGGCTCCTTGAAATGAAAAGGTTTGAGAACCACTGTGCTACACTAAATGGAACAGAGCCTTGATTACTATAATTGGTAACACCTGTGAAGGGAGTAAGGAAGAGGCCCAATTTCATTCCATATGTCTGCTGCTGTGCATAGAGCCTATTGGATCCTACACAAACTTCCTGCAGATTACTGCCGGGAAACCTGATTGTTCATAGCATGGACACGTTTTATGATCAAACACAATATCATTGGTATTATTATGTATTTGTAATGATCACCAGATAGCTGACTATTATCACATCGGATGCCAGAATTTTATAATAACAGATTACGTTCGGTGCCAGAAATCTCACCGTCTGCAACGCTGCGCTGTTTAGAGCTGTGGACTCCACGTCGAGCACACGCACGTAAACAATGCATGCGTGCACAGCAATGGATGGTCCTGGCTAAAGCCTGGAACAACAACATGTCTCATGCGAGTTACCGTTGCGGAGCGATCGCGCATCGAGAATGACTGTTTTTGCCCACTGTAAAAAGTTAAGGAGATACAGAGGTTTTTAGCAAGGAGATAGAATGGAAGCGGATGGGAGCCAGATTTTTTGGCACGGTGATCCATCTGTCCCTTTACTTCTTAGAGTGTTCATGGGTGATTCCAGGGCTGCTCCAGCTCCCCCCCCCCCCCCCCCATGTGAAAAAAACCCAGAAAGAACAAAAAGACACGGTTTGAACCGTGTTCAGCACAAAGCGCTACTCTGTGAAAACACGGTTTGAACCGTGTTTGGCACCCGATGTGTTAAGTAACAGATCGTTATTAATACATTTGTCATTTTATTTTATATAAATAACATCCTTCTACTTTATACCCTTTTTGTACACTAAACATAGAGATGACACAACTCCATAAAACCAGCAGTACCAGAGGTCCTGGTAGTGTTGATACTGATGTGTGAATGTGTTTGTTGTCTTCAGCCAACAGATGACATCGTCCTGATGGCTCAGGCTCTAGAGAAGATCTTCCTACAGAAAGTTGCTCAGATGCCCCAGGAGGAGGTGGCTCTACTGCCCCCCGCCCCCAAAGGCAAGACCAAGAGCAAACCAGCTGCCCCGGCGACCCCAGGTAACGGCTCCTTCATACACCCTCACACAGTCAAACGTCACGGTCAAGGACCCCCACATTGAAAGGTATTTGGCCGTGGACCCCCAGCTGAAAATGTCTTTTCAAACATTTCATAAATAGCAGATGTACAAGCCCTACAGTGTGGCACAAAGTGAGCTTGTAGATCTGATATTTATGAATAGCCAACATATTAATGGATACACACAATTAACACATTTTTCTGGGGATCCCTTAGAACCCCCCCCCCAAGGACCCCTGGGGGTCCCCTGACCCCACTTTGAGAACCACTGGTGTAGGAAATTAAGAAAACATCTTGGGGGGGGGGGCAGCTTTTCCCCTCTCTTCCTGATGGATGGGGGCACTTCAGAAAATAAAATGAATGAACATTTGAATGCATAAAGTTGCTGCTTTTGAATGAAATTTGCCCAGATTCAAATGCATTCAGTAGCTCATCACAGACTTGTGCCCCCAGGAGTAAATACAAAAAACATACGACTGTGCAATGTTTATAGGGCGTGGCGGGTTGTGGTTCACAAGACAATAACAGCAGTAAGGACCAGAGTGCTGTTTGGAATCACTTTGCATTTGAGTCAAATGAATGAGCAAAGCCCTTAATGCAACCAGCAGCGCTGTTTGATTGATTGATTACTTTATTAGTCAAAAGATGTAAAACATTTAGGCAAAAAAAAGTCCTGGTGACTTGTTTCCATTGTGGGCCTATGTATTCAATTCATCAACCTAGCATAGAATATTAATAACACATTAATACATGTCATCAACAAATATAAATAGCTCGATTTACAGAGGAGGAAAAGAAAAAGGTAAATCAGACGGGCAGTGTATGACCCCTCATTTCAAGGGGGTTTAATAATCTTATTTTCTATACATTATCTACCTTTTGCTCTTTCTTGGACCTGACTGTGGATTACACCGACAAGGGACTTTTTCTTTGCTCTTCCTCATGGACCTACCAGTGTGTCAGTCAGTCTACCTTATGTGGATTATGAGGTCGACACCCGCTGACATTTTGAACCTTAACCCATTTACACCTGGAACGCATCTGTGTCACTTTAGATTTCTTTGGCTATTCAAAAATAGCAGATATACAAGCTCATAGCGCGGCACCGAGTGCCGCGCTATGAGCTTGTAGATCTGCTATTTTTGAAAAATCGTGAAAAAATATTTTTTACATTATTTTTTGAAAAACTGTTAGGATTTAGATTTTTTTCAAGAATCGCCTCAGGTCTTAAAGGGTTAATCCCATGTACAATGCCTTTTTATTGTGTTTTTTTTTCTAGCACCTTAACTAACATTCATAAGTATATCATGCACAGTGACGGTATACATCTGCTGCTATGCTCACACACCTTTATATCTCATCTCAGGTACAATGTGTAAATATGTAGATAACTTGTTTTTTTTTCTGTTCTCTTGTTTCATCTCCTTTCCCCCTTGCCCCCCCCCCCTCTTCTTCCCCTTCTTTTCTTCTATGGAAATAACCATACGATGGGAACTATGGGAACTATGCACACATTTCACCCACTTTTTTTACTTCTGTAAAACCCTGTGATGTGACAATAAAGCTGATTCTGTTTAACTTTAACTTTTCAGGCCAGTTTTTGAAAGAAATCAGTGATCCACATTAGTGCTGCACAATTAATCGAAAAAAGATCATGATCTCGATACAGACACCTATGCAATCTCGATTTTTAATTATGGCGATTTTTTTTTCAATATTAAAAAAAAAATCGATTTTTACATTGAATTTTTTTTTATTTTTATATTTACAAGAGAATCGTGTGAGAATCGTGATCTCAATTCTTATGGAGGAAAATCGTGATTCACATTTGAGCAAGAATCGTGCAGCACTAATCTACATTCATTAACACATTCACTGCCAGAGGTTTCTTTTTTAATTCCCACCCAGTGCCAGCATTTTAAAAGATTTTTTTTATCATTTTTTAACCAATTTTTAAGCAGTCACAAAATATTTTCTGTGATCACCGTCCTCTCGATGATCTCCTCATTACACACACAGGAGTCTCGTAGAATCGTGGGAAAAAAAGAATCTGATCGCGGTAATCCGTTCCATAATTGCAGCCAGTTGATAAAAGCATGTTTCACCAAAAAATACATGGTTAAAAAAAAGTACACAGGAGGATTTTAAAAGACGAACATGTCCGTTTTTGGCAGGTAATTTGTTAATATTTTCACATTATTTCACGTTATGGTGCTAAATTTGTGGGGTACAAGATGGTAGACGTGTTCCCTCTGGTGTTGTGACTGTGGGGGCGTCACTCACTTTGGAGACAAGTAGTTAGACAGGTATGAGCGCTAAAAGGATGTTTGGCAGATTTGAACTTGACAGCATTTTATCTTCTGTCGTGAGGTTTTATTTTTTGCTTTAATCCCTTGTGGAAGCCAACCTCCTCCATGGATGTGTGACGGGTGTAGAAAATGTATCGCCATGCAAACAGCAGAGGGCACGTAAAAAAAGAGAAGAAAATACAGGATCTTTGTAAGAGAATTGATTTAAAAAAAATAGTTTTCAGTCATTTACTACTGTATAGAGTACCGAAGTCCTGACGTCACTCGTTCATCCCCTGGGTCGTAAAGTCATTTCTCTATGCAGA
The DNA here is from genome assembly GCF_963454915.1 of Gymnoscopelus microlampas. Taxonomy (NCBI): domain Eukaryota; kingdom Metazoa; phylum Chordata; class Actinopteri; order Myctophiformes; family Myctophidae; genus Gymnoscopelus; species Gymnoscopelus microlampas. Next base: position 54,415,323 of record NC_139941.1, on the reverse strand, counting down.
ATAACATTGGGTCATCTTAGAATCGTCTCATATAAGAATTGTGGTCCAAAAATAAACAAACTGTCTCGGCGATATTGTCAGGGAGGAGGTTCTGTATCGTTTATGACAGTCAGTCACTTATTTCATACAGTCTGTTTCTGGTGAATATTTAACTAGTTTGGTGGAAGTAACATTATCGTTTTCTCACCGTCAGTTGATGCTTCATATCCATAAGAGTCAAACCGCCGGGGTGATATTAAACACGTCTAGGGGGAGGGAACCGCGACCCAGGTAGGATGCGAAAATGACGTCAAACTTCGGTGCTCTATTGAATATAGGATAAGAGAAAACACAGTATTGTAAAAAAAAAAAAAAAAAAGATATATATATACTGGATTTGTGTAAGAGAAACACAAAATATATGGTGTGTTTAAAAAATGGTGACAAATGGTATTGTGAACCTTTTTCTTGACACAGTTCCAAGATAGGCGAAGGGGAGGAGAACGCGTGTTGCTTAGCGACATGGTTCTCTTTAAACCCCAGAGGGATGCGTTCTTGGCTGTTTACATGAACCTGGGGGGGGGGGGGTTGTAATTGATTTGCCTGAACAAACCAGGGTCTCTGCAGTCAGTCTGCTCACTCACTGATTGAGTAGGGTTGTTTTAGGATGAGGTTATGCTACTTATGCAGTGGTTTGTAAAGTCACTTAACTCAAGTACTGTACTTAATTACTAATTTGAGGTATTTTCGAGTATGTCCGAATTTCAATACTTTTTACTTCTACTCCACTACATCTCTCACAGGCAAACATTTTTAATCCACTACAAATATTTGTAAACTTTAATTACTCTGTAGATTTTGATTATTATTACAAAACATACACTTCAGTCCTATTTAAGGTTAGAAGAATAAATGATATAGTTCTGCTTGTCCTGGTAGCACACAGCACACTGAACAGACTGAGGTAAGACTAAGACGTCACAGAGATGAATCAGCTTTGCATATCGTCTGTCGGGTGAAAACCTCATATGTCCAAAACTGTTACTTTTCAGGATTAAAAAAAAACTAAAGTAGCAGATCTACAAGCTCGAAACACTTGTAGATCTGCTACTTTTGCTGCTTTGTTAATTTACGAAAAAAACAAAAAAAGAGGTGCAACAGTTAATCCAATTAATCTTGGGCATGTCATTATAGGTGCATTTTTAAAAAATAGCCATCTAACTGATGGCTATTTTCAATTTATTTTCCTCCTTTCACTTTTTTTGAATATGATGTGTTGGATGTTGGATCCGGTTCATCCTGTTCCGGGGATCCTATAGATCCAAGTGAAACTGGCATCCTGGGTTTGTGTTCAAGGAGTTTTAGAAGGATTATCGCGGAAGTAATTTTGGTAGTCTGTTTTTAAATGTGATGTCCTCAACCGTTTGCTCTTTGTGTAAAACAAGTAACTTGTTTTACCTCTTGTTCATGCTTACAATAGAGACTTGGCTCTCAATGTTTTTTACTGGTTAAATAAAGGTTATATTTATGACGCCTTGTCAGCGTATCAGACACCGTGCCCATATGTACCATGTCTGACTATTTCACAAGAGTGAGAAACGCCCACGGGCAACAACACCAGAGGGACCGCCATGTACTGATCTCATTCCCCCCAGATTCGGCACAAACATGGGAATGAATTCATTCTACTATTATGCCAAAATGTGGAATGCCCTGCCACCAGCCATCAAGAAGTATGACTCCCTACTAGGGCTGTGTTTTTTGGGTCTTTTTCTGCCTTTATTGATAGATATTAGTGATGTGCGGGTCGGGTTTTTTCATGACCTGCCCCGCCCCGGAACCCAACCCGCCTCAACCCGCCCCGCGAACCCATATATAAATCTATGGCTCAACCCACGGGGCGGGTGGGAGACAAAACAAGAGCATGTGATTTTTTTTTTTTTTGTGCGTGTGAGAGCGGCTAACCCGCTCACCCGCAGCCCGCATAATTGCCTCAAAATCCTGACTCGACCACCCGCGCCGCGGGTTGACCCGCTCATCTATTATTAGTGATGAGCGGGCCGACACGTAACCCGCGGGTTATGGGTCGGCCCGCTCATCACTAATAGATATACAGTAAACCGACAGGAAAATGGGGGAGAGATGAGAGAGCGTGACACGCAGCCAAAGGTCATCGAGATCGGGATTCGCACCCACGACACGCTGTCAGGCTGGAGTAGCAGCCTATAGGTGCCCATACGGCTATGCCAGCCGTCAGGGCTGTGAATCTCACCATTCCATTCAATTCCCATTTTTGGAGTCAAGATTTGATTAACCCGAGCTTGTAGATCTGATATTTTTGAAAAATCTTGACATTTTTTTTTGGATTTTTTTCAAAAAACGGTTAAACATTTTATTCTCTATTTATTTTATCGATTTTTGGAAATTGTGAATCGATTTTGAATCGTCAATAATAAGAATCGCAATTTTTACATGAATCGATTTTTTTCCAACACCCCTACTCCCCCCTACCCTCCTTCAAAACCGTTGTGAAGAGCACAAAAAGCAGTTTTTTTTAACACCCACAGTCTTTCTGTAAATATACTTCTATTGCTCCTAGTATTGATGATTTCTTGAATAGTATTGCATGTCTTGATGAATTGAATACACAGGACCACAATGGAAACAAGCCCTCAGGGCTTTTTTGTGTTATCCTTTTAGCGCCATTGTATAACTAACTGTACCTCTGCAATAATAAAGCAATCAACCAATCACAGCAGACCTAATAGACAGAGTGGACCAATCACAGCAGACCTAATAGACAGAGTGGACCAATCACAGCAGATCTAACAGAGTGAACTTGTCTTTTCAGTGAGTCAGCAGGCGGAGTCGTCGGCCTCGCCCACCTCCTACCCCTCCCCCTCGCCCTCTCAGACGCCAGTCATCTCGGCCACGCCCACACCGGTCCCACAGACCACGCCCCCTGTCTCTGCCCCGCCGCAGCCGCCGCAACCCCCGGCGACCATGATGCCTTCTGCGCAGCCCGTTGTCAAGGTAACCACACACAACAACAACAACACACCAACATCCTGTTGTAAACATGTGGCACTTTATCCATGTTTTGCATGTTGGGTATTCACAAATATCAGATGTACAAGCTCACAGCGCGTCAGCTTGTACATCTGCTATTTTTGAACATTTTTGAAAAGTCTTGGAAAAAAGTGCTGCATTTTGTGAATTGTTTTTTACAATCACAAATCTTTTCCTCTAGGGCGTTGGTTCTCAAAGTGGGGTCCGGGGACCCCCAGGGGTACTTGAAGGGGTTCCAGGGGGTACCCAGCTAAATGATGGACTGGAACCAAATGGACCCTTATGGGTCTGTAACTCTGAGAGTGTACAAATGGAACCAAATGGACCCTAACGGGTCCATTTGGTTCCAGGGTCCATTTGGTTCCATTTGTACACTCTCAGAGTTAAATTAACATTGATTTTACAATATAAATTGGGGTCCCAGAGATAGAAATGTCATTAAATGGGGGTCCGTAGCCTAATGCATGTCAAACTGGGGGTCCTTGTGGTTGAAAAGTGGTTGAGAATCACTGCTATAGAGCCGTAAAAATCTTCTCTTATGGGGGTCCCTGGCTTATCTTTTCAAATGGGGGTCCGCGGGCTAATAAGTGTCAATTTGGGGGTCCTTGACATGAAAAAGTTTGAGAACCACTGCCCTAGGGGTCCCTGGCACAAAACGTTTTCAGATGTAGGGGGTCGCGGCCAAATACATATCAATTTGGAGGTCCCTGGCATGAAAAAGTTTGAGAAGCACTGCTTGAAGCACAACACATGCTCCTCCTTAATACTTTTATATTATTATTATTATGAACTTTTTGTTTTGATGTCATTCAGAACTTTATTTTATTTTTAATAATTTTTCATCCGTCCCCAGAGGTCCTGGATGTCCTCTGAACTAGTTTGTACAGAACATATTGATTCTGAATATTTAAAAACGGTTTCAAAACTCTTTTGCTGAAATGTAATAGCTGTGCGTTCTCTCTTATGACTCGTCAGTGCTCTGAGCTCTGACAGTGACACACACACACACACACACACACACACACACACACACACACACACACACACATGCACGCGGAGCAGCTCAGCTCCACCCCTCATTCACAGTGATGGTGTTTTATCATCTGATAAATTATCACTGTCAAACCAACTTCAGTGCTGCTGTAAAGGCTTTGTTCTCTATGTTCATCTATCAATCTGTGTATCTGTCTAATCCCCTGGTTTTCAACCCTTTTCATGTCAAGGACCAGAGTATTTTCATCTCTGTGTTTGCATGGATTAGAGTGTCGCTGCTTCCATCGGGGGGGGGAAAGGCGTGTCACCGTGACCCTCCGTTCTCTAGTTATTGTCTGTTAAATATACTGTAGCTTCAGTTCTCGCCAAAAACGCAGAAAAGAACAAGGAAGGCTAAGATACAGCCGTTTCCCTCAAAAGACTCATTCGGCAGTCAATGACTTGAAGGAGGGGTCTTCAACCTTTTCAGGCCAAGGACCCCCTAACTGAGAGAGAGAGATGAAGCAGGGACCCCCACTATATATAACATACAATTGTGTTGCAGATTAAAGCTTTTCATAGATGTTGGATTCATGTTAATATGTATTTTCAGACATTTAACGACTTAAACCGTCAATACTTAGTAAACTAAGTATTGACGATACAGAGTCCCCATGGACTCTGTACTTGGTCTGCTCTTTTTTCCCCTCTTCTTCCCCTCAACGCCTCGCGCTGCGAGGCGTTGTGAGCTTGTAGATCGGCTATTTTCGGCTAAAGTTGTCCTTTAGAATAGGGATGCTAGGGTTCAAGTGGTAAAAAACAAATGATCCTATAATGCAGAGATTTGGCTGTAGCAACTCTGAGGACCCCCTAGGGGTCCCGGACCCCCTGTTGAAGACCCCTGACTTAACGGGCTAACCCGTGTGTTTTTTTCCCTCCTCTATGTATCTTAACAGAAGAAAGGAGTGAAGGCAGTCAATGACTTAAAGGGCTAATCCATGTGTTTTTTCTTCTCCTCTATGTATGTTAACAGAAGAAAGGAGTGAAGAGGAAAGCTGACACCACCACGCCCACCACGTCGGCCATCTCGGCGGGGAGGGCGGACTCCCCGTCGTCCAATCAGGACGGAGCCAAGCCGGTGAAACGCCGAGAGACGTCGTCCCGTCCCGCCAAGACCAACAAGAAGGAGGGCTCCTCCTCCTCCGGGGGAGGGGGGGGGCTGGGCGGGCTGGGGGCGGCCGAGGAGGGCCTGGGGGAGGCCGTGGTAGGAGGAGGAGGAGCAGTGGGAGGAGGAGGGGGAGGAGGGAGGAAGGGCGTGAAGCTGGGCGAGCAGATGAAGCACTGTGACACCATCCTGAAGGAGATGCTGTCCAAGAAGCACGCGGCGTACGCCTGGCCCTTCTACAAGCCTGTGGACGCCCAGGCCCTGGAGCTCCACGACTACCATGACATCATCAAACACCCCATGGACCTGAGCTCTGTCAGGGTATTTAACCATTTATTAATTCCTTATTAAACATTCTTTTTTTTTTTCTCCTAAATTTTATCCCACGATTTTTGTAACCCATTTTTAACCCAGTTCCAATTGCCTAAGCTGTAATCCTGGGTGCTACTCTCCCTCTACCAGCCTAGGGAGAGCCCAGAACGGAGCTGTTTCCCCGGTAGGACGTAGCGCGTGGAAGGAACACGTTATGCCAACCAGTTCCTTTCCCCTCTCCATTTTGTTTACATTTTCCCACAGCAGTGCCTCTGTCTCCTCCCCTTTTTTGCCAGTTAATTTTGTCACCCATTTGTACCAAAGAGCACCTTGTTGGGGATTTTTACTCCTTTCTCTCTTTCTTCTACACGTTTTGTATTGCATTTGTATCGTATGTATTATAATGTATTACCGATGAATTGAGTTCAATGCACCACAATGAAAACAAGCCCCCCTGGGGCTTTTTGTGTTTAACAAAGTATTCAATCACTTTGTAGAAAAAGATGGACGGCAGAGAGTACACGGACCCTCAGAGCTTCGCCACAGACGTCCGGTTAATGTTCTCCAACTGCTACAAATACAACCCACCCGACCATGAGGTGGTCGCTATGGCCAGGAAACTACAGGTAACTACACCCAAACACTACAGCTAACTACTTCTAAAGCTACAGGTAACTACACCCAAACACTACAGCTAACTACTTCTAAAACTACAGGTAACTACACCCAAACACTACAGCTAACCACTTCTAAAACTACAGGTAGCTACACCCAAACACTACAGCTAACCACTTCTAAAACTACAGGTAACTACACCCAAACACTACAGCTAACCACTTCTAAAACTACAGGTAAATACACCCAAACACTACAGCTAACCACTTCTAAAACTACAGGTAACTACACCCAAACACTACAGCTAACTACTTCTGAAACTACAGGTAACTACACCCAAACACTACAGCGAACTACTTCTAAAACTACAGGTAACTACACCCAAACACTACTGCTAACCACTTCTAAAACTACAGGTAACTACACCCAAACACTACAGCTAACTACTTCTAAAGCTACAGGTAACTGCACCCAAACACTACAGCTAACCACTTCTAAAACTGCAGCTAACTACTTCTAAAACTACAGCTAACTACACTCAAAAACTACAGCTAACTACTTCTAAAACTACAGCTAACTAATTCTAAAACTACAGCTAACTACTTCTAAAACTACAGGTAACTACACTCAAAAACTACAGCTAACTACTTCTAAAACTACAGCTAACTACTTCTAAAACTACAGCTAACTACTTCTAAAACTACAGCCAACTACACTCAAACACTACAGCTAACTACTTCTAAAACTACAGCTAACTACACTCAAAAACTACAGCTAACCACTTCTAAAAGTACAGGTATCTACATCCAAAAACTACAGCTAACTACACTCGAACACTACAGCTAACTAATTCTAAAACTACAGCTAACTACACTCAAAAACTACAGCTAACTAATTCTAAAACTACAGCCAACTGCACTCAAACACTACAGCTAACTACTTCTAAAACTACAGTTAACTACTTCTAAAACTACAGCTAACCACTTCTAAAAGTACAGGTAACTACACCCAAAAACTACAGCTAACTACACCAAACAAAAACTACAGTTAACTAAAGTTAGCTGTAGTGACAAATTACAGGTAACCACACCTTAAACTATATGTACAATTACAGGTAACTACACCGGCCTAAAGCTTAGACAACATGTACAATTACAGCTAACTACACCTTAAACTACAATTAACTGCACCTAAAACTACAGTTAATTACACCTAAAACTAGATCTAAAAATACAGTTGACTGCGCCAAAAACTGCATCTAAAACTACAGTTAACTACACCAAAAAACAAAATCTAAAACTACAGCTAACCTACACAGCGTGCCGTGTTCTAATGTCCAATGTTTTTAAAATAGCAGATATACAAGCTCAGATATTTTTGGCTAATGACACTGGGTTTCAAGTGGTTATTAATGCCTATCAAACTGTGGACTGGAGAATCACTGATCTAACACACCTGTCTGTCTGTCTGTCTGTCTGTCTGTCTGTCTGTCTGTCTGTCTGTCTGCAGGACGTGTTTGAGATGCGTTTCGCTAAGATACCAGACGAGGGTTCTGAGGCCTCGGTTCCGTCTACAACGCCATTGGTCAGTAAAAGCACCGCCTCCTCTGACAGTAGCAACAATTCCTCCTCCGACGAATCGTCAGACTCTGAGGAGGAACGGGCCACACGGTTGGCCGAGCTGCAGGAACAGGTTGGTTGCTATCGACCAATCGACCGAGTTTCTAAGCCCCCCCCCCCCGACAGAGCAGCCAATCGAATTACGGGTGATGTCACCACCATTGTAGGTCGTGTAGGTCATGTAGCGTGAATGAGATATTCTCTCTATTTGAGTTATTAGTATGAAAATATGTTTATTATTAGACCTAATAATTACATCATCGTCTTATTTGAGATAATCGCAATTATTTTTGCCGAATCGTCATACTCGTTCCCTTGAAAAATGTTCATACGTTTTCAAATATATAAAAAAAAAAGCAGGAATAGCAGATCTACAAACTTACGTGTCACTTTGTGACGCTCTGTTGTGATATTGTTCTGATATTGTCCTTCTAATACGTGAGGGGGACTATTTTCATTTTTTTAATTTTATTTTCATTTTTTCCCCAAAAGATTATAAAACATTAATGAAAAAGTAATAGAAAAAACATGGCCCCACACGCATTAGATTTTGGTTCTCAAAGGGGGGTCTGGGGACCCCCAGGGGTCCTTGAGGGAGTTCCAGGGGGTCCCCAGCTAAATGATTTTATGAACCAAATGGACCCTTAAGAGTACAAATGGAACCAAATGGACCCTAACGGGTCCATTTGGTTCCATTTGTACACTCTCAGAGTTAAATTAACATTGATTTGACTATTTAAATTGGGGTCCCAGAGATAGAAATGCCATTACCTGGGGGTCCGTAGCCTAAATGCATGTCAAACTGGGCGTCCTTGAAATTAAAATGGTTGAGATTCACTGCTAGAGCCGTAAACAATCTTCTCTTATGGGCGTCCCTGGCATATCTTTTCAAATGGGGGGTCATCGGGCTAATAAGTGTCAATTTGGGGGCCCTTGACATGAAAAAGTTTGAGAACCACATGCATTAGAAGGACAATATCAGTCACCAGAACCAAGGACGGGCGTTTTAAATAAATCTAACAATGGTTAAAATGGGAGTTTGAAGTTGCAGTGGGTTTGTATAGGAAGGGGGCGTGGCTGATAAAATGAATATCACATAATAGAGTACAGAAGTCCTGACGTCACTCGTTCATCCCCTGGTTCCTAAAGTAATGTCTCTATGGAGAATAACAATCGGTCATCTTAGAATCGTCTCATATAAGAATTAGGGTCCAAAAATAAACAAACTGTCTCTGCGATATTATCAGGGAGGAGGCTCTGTATCGTTTATGATAGTCAGTCACTTATATTTGATACAGGCGGTTTCTGGCGAAAACGTAACTAATTCGGTGGAAGTAACATTATCGTTTTCTCACCGTCAGTTGATGCTTCATATCCATAAGAGTCAAACCGCCGGGATCGTTTGTTTATTTTTGGAACGCAGTTCTTATTTGACGCGATATTAAACACGTCTATGGGGATTCAGAAAGGGCGGGAAAAAAAACGCGACCCAGGTAGGATGTGTAAATTACGTCAGACTTCGGTGCTCTATAAGTAGACATAAATATTACCCCCAGACGTGTCTGAACGTGAAATACCCCTTTAAGTTATGTGTCACATCCGTCCTGTACCAACCCAACCCTAAAAGGCTAAACTAGATTTTCAATACATTTTTGTTCAATGCCAAAAAAAAACACACAATTAAATCGTTAAGCGCCCCAATTTATCTGTATGACAGTTAAGCGTCAACTTAAATCTATTTGTTAACGGTGACATCCCTTATTTATTATTACTAGTATTGTTGTGTGTTTTATTCTATTATTATTTGTAGTTGAAGGCGGTCCATGAGCAGCTGGCTGTCCTCTCTCAGGCTCCCGTCAGCAAACCAAAGAAGAAGAAGGAGAAGAGGGACAAGGAGAAGAAGAAGGAGAAGGACAACAAAGGAAACAACAAAGGAAAGACCACGGCGACGGGGGCGGACGACGACAAGAAGGCCAAGGCCAACGCCGCCCAGCAGCCCAACAAGCCGGCCAATCAGAAGAAAGCCCCGGCCAGGAAAGCCAACAGCACGGTGACGGCCACCAGGTAAGCAACCCAGAGCCATAGAGAGAGAGAGTTACCACACGCTTTGATCACCAGGTAAAAAACCCAGAGCCATAGAGAGAGAGAGTTACCACACGCTTTGATCACCAGGTAAAACCCAGACCCATAGAGAGAGAGAGTTACCACACGCTTTGATGGGCTATAGTGACATCACTGTATAGCCCATCAAGTGACATCACCACTATAAGTGATAGATACCTAGATACCTGAGTAAAGTTCAAAGTGAACTTTACTCAGGTATCTAGTTTGTCTGAGCCTGTGTTATAAAAAAGAAACTGATGAAGTTTGTGTTCTAAAACTCAAGCGTTGAAAATCGGAGAAAGTGGACGTTTTCAAAACGTTTTGGCCGTTATCACTGATCAACGCAAGATCCAAGATCTGGTCAAAAAGAATGTATAATAGCTCCGTGACCCAGGGAGATCTTGCAACGCATTGTGAGCTTGTAGATCTGCCGTTTTCACTAGTTTGGTTCCCGGGCAAACGTCTAATTTCACTGCTAATTACACTGGAACCACTGCTCAATAATAATGTTGTAACATTAACACTGCCACAGACACACACTGTAGGGTTGGGAACCGGATCCAACATGAATAGAACCAGAACCGTTTCCCAAACGTTTTTTTTTATCACACTGTCAGAGCTGGTTATGTGGACTCTACGTTTGCTATGCAATTACAATACGGGTAGTTATGTAGCGCTATGTTGGATCTCTCCCCTTTGTGACTGCCATAAATCCCTGCGTGGCCCGCCTTTCCGCCTTTCCACCTCTTCCTTCCCTCGGCGCGAGGGCATCAGTAAGATAGACTTGAGCTCTACGTGAAGGTAAGCTCTGTGTGCAGAAGTAAACTCGCAGCTATTCAAATAGCTTGGCGGAGCTAGCTCCACCTTTTCTGAGTGATTCTGCTTCACCCGCTCGGCTTGGCTTGGTGCCATCTCGTTCAGGGTTTGTGTCGTTTTGATGGTTTGCAGGTTTATTCGACGTGTACGTACGTACGTACGTACGTACAGGCGACACACGGTCTGGTCAAACCTGTGTTGTTGTGGCGTGGAGGGTTTTCCTTGTCTTTTGTGTTTTCTGAAAACCCTCCCGTTTGTTTTCAGTGTGGGGACGGCACCTATCCTGTAACAAGAAACTGTGTGTAGGCTTAGCGGCTGGTTAGCTTAGCGGCTAGCAGTTTTTCCACGGAGTGGGAACGCACATGTCTACGCGCGTGTGTTAATTACGAACTCGTGGAGCTGGTTGTGAGATCCCTTCAACCTTAGCGAGTGATCTGACCGCTAGTAGTGTGCATGTTTTTAGCTTGTTGGCCTTGTGCGTTCACGCGAAACGGGTCTGAGCTCTCTCGACCTAGCGACAGCATTCATTCGATTGTAAAGCACACTATGTCGTCCCTGTCTACGGCCACGGGTCAGACGTGCGGGTCAGAGACAAAATACATACAGAGAAGTGTGGGAAATATACACAGGGGTTTTACACTGTTGCTTTTTTCCACGCTTTGCCAGCCTTTTTCATGTGGATACATGGCTCGGCGTGCATTGTATCATAAGGGCTTTTACCTGCCTGGGTTGGTTCTGTCTTCACCTGGTATAGGGCTGGGAGCTAACAAACGAGTGTGAGTGTTGGATCACAGTGTTTTTTGCCCCCATGTAGCGGAGCTATATTGGGAGGGCCTGGTAAGTATAAAATGTATACACAGTTTTTCCCACGATTATTGCAAGCCCTGACATTGCAAATCACTTGAGGGCCAGTTGCACCACCTCATACTAAGTTCAAACTCAGCCTAGTTATAGCTTAACCCATTCAATCCGGGGACGCATCTGTCATTTTAGATTTATTTGGCTGTTCAAAAATAGCAGATATACAAGCTCCGAGTGCCGCACTATGAAAAATCGTGAACATTTGTGCAAATCTTTGAATATATATATATGTATATAATTCAAATCTTTGCTTCTGGGGGCCCCTGGAACAAAAATGTTACAAATGTTAAACATTTTTTTATAAATATATATTTAAAGATTTGCGCAAATGTTCAGGTTTTTTTTTTTTAAATAGCTGATCTACAAGCTCATAGCTATGAGCTTGTAGATCTGCTATTTTTGTATTGCCAAATACATCTAAAAATAACACAGATACTTTCCTGGTCTAAATGGCTTTTTTTTAGAAGCCATTTAAGCTATAACTAGGCTAAGTTTGAACTTAGTGTGAGGTGGTGCAACTGGCTCTTGGTGTGTATTATAGCAATATGTCTTTTTACTGTGTGGTTTGCAATGTTGTCAGGTTGTCCCGCAGTGGACGCGCATGACGCCTGTATGCAATGTCTTGGACTGGACCATGCACGCGTGGCGTCATAGGGCATATCTGTGTGACATGCTTGGGGAACGAATCTGTACGGCTCGATTCGAAAGAATGACGGCCTTGGCCGCGCAGAGGCCTCGGGATGACCGCTTCGAGTACGGTGGGCCATCGGTATCGACGGCGAGGTCCCCCCCCCCCCCCCCCCCCAGGCCGCTCTCGCTGCCCCTCCTCCAAAACGTTGTGCAGTTCTTCTGGTGTCTCTGTCTTCCCAGGGGCTTCAGGTTCTGAACTACCTGGACGACTGACTGGTTGGTTTGTGCTCCTTCAAGAGAACAGGTCGTCAAGGACACAGGGTTCTGTTGAGCTATGGCTGGGGAGACTCATGTTCGCCCGCGCTGAATAACATTCTTTATTAATAGAATTAATTCATTCTTATTTTTTCCCTCAAAATATTAAGGAGTTGGTGTGATGATGGAAAACACAACTGCATTAAGCTATTGTTAGTCCCATTTATTCAACATTGTGTTAAGCTTTGTACCACTGTACCAGTAGTCCATGAGCCAGACAAGATTTCATTATCGAAAGAGTGGGCAAAAACAAACCTATATTAAATTGTCCATAGGGTCAATACGAGTAAATAAATATATGATAACCTCTCCACAGGAGTAGCTTTTTCATGGTTATCACACATTTTGTTATTTTCCCCATATGTCAGGTGAAAAAATGACAAAATGTTAAAAAGAGTTATCATAATGAAACTTCCTGAGTTGATTACTTACATGAAGACAATGATTTATCGTATTACAAGTTTTCTGAAATTGTATATTTAAATATGCAAATTAGGCATTTAGTCCATGAGCCAGAGCCCCAAAATTGAGCCAGATATTGAATATTCCCTCGTTAAAAACCTTTGACTCCAACATCTTAACAAAATGAAATAATTATGTTGACTCTGGCTTTGTCCAATGTTCCAATGTTGATTCTGGAAAGTTACGCAAATTTGGGCATATTTTACTAATGCCTAATTTGCATATTTAAATATACAATTTCAGAAAACTTGTATACGATAAATCATTGTCTTCATGTAAGTAATCAACTCAGGAAGTTTCATTATGATAACTCTTTTTAACATTTTGTCATTTTTTTCACCTGTCATGTACGTATGGAGAAAATAACAAAATGTGTGATAACCATGAAAAAGCTACTCCTGTGGAAAGGTTATCATATATTTATTTACTCGTATTGACCCTATGAACAATTTAATATAGGTTTGGTTTTGCCGACTCTTTCGATAATCATTGCTCAATTTTGGGGCTCTGGCTCATGGACTACAGTGTTAGATTTTATTTTTAAATGTTAGTCCAGTTTCAATCGCCCTTGTTGGTTTTCATCATATTTAGTCAAACTCATCCTGTCTTTATTTAGTCAAGTTTTAGTGGACTAAAAGTCGAGCATTTTAGTCTTTATCTTAGTCCAACAAAGCATTAAGTATTTACTATTTAGTTTCGTTTCAGTCAACAAAAACGGTTTACATTTTACAAGACTCGGCTTTCAGGCTTTTGAAAACAAAAACTGCACAGGGCAACTGTAATGGCGGAAATACCAGATCTATAAACTCACAGTGCCTTGTTGGCATGGCGACACGTTGTGAGCTTGTAGATCTGCTGTTGTTGGGGAAATGTTTGAAAATGTACGAACATTTTAGAACATGGAAAGCCGATAATGTCGATTATGCAAAAACATAATCTGGTTATCTCAAAGAATCACGAACAATTAGGAGATTCGGTCATTCATTCATTAAACACAAGTCTTTGAGACAGACAGACAGACAGACAGGCAGGCAGGCAGGCAGGCAGGCAGGCAGCCATTCATTCAGACAGACAGACAGGTGTTGAGACAGTCAGACAGGTGTTGAGACAGTCACAGAGCGGTGTGTCTTCTGCTGTCCCCTCCCCCCCCCTCCCCCAGACAACCCAAAAAGGGCGGTTCCAAGGCAGGGGGCGGTCCGGCCAACGGCGAGGAGGGGGAGGAGCCTTCGCTGCCGATGTCGTACGACGAGAAGCGGCAGCTGAGTCTGGACATCAACCGCCTGCCGGGCGAGAAGCTGGGCCGCGTGGTGCACATCATACAGTCCCGAGAGCCCTCCCTGAGGGACTCCAACCCCGACGAGATCGAGATCGACTTCGAGACGCTCAAGCCCTCCACGCTCCGGGAACTGGAGCGCTACGTCAAGTCCTGTCTGCAGAAGAAACAGAGGAAACTACTGCGTAAGTCCACCTCCTACATCAGGGGGGGTCTTCAACAGGGGGTCCGGGACCCCTAGGGGGTCCTCAGAGCTACTATAGGGGGTCCGCCAACTCTTTGTGTGATAGGATTTAGTTTTTTTTACATTAACCACTTGAACCCTAGAATTCCTTTTCTGAGGGGAACATTAGCCAAAAATAGCAGATCTACAAGCTCTCAACGCCTCGCGCTGCGAGGCGTTGAGAGCTTGTAGATCGGCTATTTTCGGCAAAGAGGCTATAGGTGTAGAGGGAAAAAAGAGCAGACTAAGTAAAAAAAAAACTTTAATCTGAAACACAATTTTATACAATATAGAGTAGGGGGTCCCTGCTTCATCTCTCTCTCAGCTAGGGGGTCCTTGGCCTGAAAACGTTGAAGACCCCTGTCCTACATCAGTGGTTTTTCAACCATTTTCATATCAAGGTCCATTATTTATTCAGCATTTGAGCCACGGAACCAGCGTTTGATGAGATTTAGACCCTCAGAACTCTCAAAACTTGCAATATTTTGTTATCGTTGGATAAGATTTTGTCCACAGTTGTATGCTGTATTGACGTTGGTACCAATAGGAGAGATAACAGGCAAACGTTGATCAAAATAACAATTCTTTAATTAAGTAATGCAGATGTTTAACAATCATTTAACACTTGAGAGTGTAAAATGAAACCATTTGGTTTCATTTTACGCTCTCAAGAGTTAATGATCTACCTAATAAGGGTCCATTTGGTTACCAACTCTCCATCATTTAGCTGGGAACCACCTGGAACCTCCTCAAGGACCACTGGTGGTTGAGTTAGTGGACCTAGATGTATTTTGGCCGTGATGGCGTCGTATAATGACACTGATTTACACTTTTGGCCCGTTTTGAACAAAATGCCTCAAATCATGAATGCAGCCGGTCCGATTGCTGGGAAAATGTGCCCCCATATTCCCACCAGGCCAAGGAAGAACATCCTTCATCCCAAACGTTCATTCATCCCTATAACGGCCGATCTACACCAGACTTCTCAAAGCACGCGTGGCGTGTACAGCGCGTTTGTATCGATGATAGCGGCTACACCAGGCGCGCGGATACGCGAGTCCCGCAATACGCAGGCTTTAGAATAGGACTGGATCTAAAAGTGCGCGTGTGCGTATATGCACGTGTGTGCGAGAATTCTCTGCTGTAGATCAGCCTTAACTCTTGAACCGTGGGTCATACAATCAACATATGTGACGCAATTTATAGGCCAGATTACATGTTCTGCCACAGTTTGTTTCGTTCAAAACACACTTTTTGCCACTACTACACAAATGCTGTCCAAAACTCAAAGAAATACACATTATCTCTGGGGTCATGTGATCAAGACGCATGAGTCCCATCTTTCAGATCCCCGTTCCAGTTGGCTAAGACTGCCTTCCAAAGTGTGTGGGCCCTGGGCAGGCAACCCGGCCTGGCGGAGATAATTACTATTATTATAAATTCGACTTCATGTGTCTCATGCACCATCTGTTTCTCTCTCTCTCTCTCTCTCTCTCTCTCTCTCTGTCTCTCTCTCTCTCTCTCTCTGTGTAACAGAGAAGGCAGCAGGAGGCGGGTCCGGGGGTGGAGCTAGTCGTTTGAGTGGCAGCTCATCTTCCTCCTCTGACTCCTCCTCTACTGGAAGCTCCTCCTCCTCCGACTCAGACTGAACACACACACATACACACACACACACAAACACAAACACACTTACACACACACACACACACACACACACACACACACACACACACACACACACACACACACACACACATAAACGTCAACCCGGGAACACACACTCTTCATATAAATTATATCCTGTCTCACACACACACTCATTTACATCCAATGAATAATCATAGATCTGATATAAAATATACATATGTGTGTATATATATATATATATATATTTGTGTATGTATATATATATACACATTATATTTGCGTGTGAACACACATGTATGACAGACAAACACTGAATGTTTCTTTGACACAGACACACACACACACACACACACACACACACACACACACAGACTATGTAAATATTGGGAGCTGTTTATTTTAGCTACTAGTTGGTGGTTGTGGAGGACTACAGACAGACAGGAAAGCAACGACAATACAACCACAGAAGAAGACTGGATCCCGACGTATTAAAAAAAACATATGAGGATGTTGATGACAACCGTTAGACAGACAGACAGACATGCAGACAGACAGACAGGCAGCTGTCTGTCCGTCTGTCTGTTTGTGTCATTTTAGGAAACCTTCTGAACACTGAGCTCTGTTGCCGTAGAAACGAAGGCTTTTCCATGTTCTTCTGGGCTGGCCACAGCTTGACCTTTTGACCTCTGTCAACATTCCACAAAACGTCTGCAATGCATCATGGGAGAAGACGCAGCCCCGCCTTGGATCAACGCCGTCACAGATTTATGTGTTTCATCCATTCTGACGTTTGTTTGTTTTTGTGAACCGCACGGAACCGGATCCAACGTTGAGGAACCCGGGATAGGGTTCTATCACATGTTCCAACCGGTTTAGATCACGCTGCCAGAGCTGGTTATGTGGACTTCACATCTGATGGTGGTTCTCAAACTTTTTAAATTTCAAGGACCACCATAACTCTGAGAGTGTACAAATGGAACCAAATGGACCCGTAAGGGTCCATTTGGTTCCATTTGTACACTCTCAGAGTTACAGACCTGTAAGGGTCCATTTGTACACTCTCAGAGTTACAGACCTGTAAGGGTCCATTTGTACACTCTCAGAGTTACATACTTATAAGGGTCCATTTGGAACCCCTTGTAGGAATCATGAAAGGGAACCGTTAAGGAATAGGAACCGTTGAGATGGAATCGTTAAGGAACCGTTAAATCCTACAGGATCCCACCCCTAGTAGTGACGGTTCCTTGGTGACTTTTTGCCCAAATAAGTGTTTTTGGAGTTCCAAGCGCGTACATCTCCATAATAAATGTACCAAATTCAAAACATAAAGCGCTTCACCTCAAAGCCACGGATGTTAACCCCACCATATGGGCCCTTTAATGTTCCGTTAATACTTCGTGTTGTTTAATAAATAAAAAAGTGTTTTGCAACCGTCTGTGCTCTAAATGCCGTTGTATTTCCTGGTTTTCCATGGACTGTAATACCGGCTTTCACCTGCTGCAAACAGCGCCACTTTGAGGAATACAGTGAACCTCCAGGCACAGAACCGTTGTGAAACGCTTCATTATTAAACACAGAATGTTAACAGAACCCAAAGGGCCCGTATGGTTGGATACGTGTAGCTAAAGCGCTTTATATTTAGAATTGTGTACAATTATGGAGAGGCACTGGCCTTTTAACTCCAAAACACTATTTCAGGGGGGAAAGTCACCAAGGATCGTCATTGATGCACAAATGTCAGAATAATGGATGGAATTAATCGGGACAGTCTTGATCCGAGGCTAGCACCCCCCCCCCCCCCCCCTCCCCGCCAAAAGCATCTCTGAACACACACCCTGCGGTAGGCCTGAGTATAGTAGTAAACAAACTCATCCTGCTGTAGGCCAGGGTTTGGTAAACAAACTCATCCTGCTCTAGGCCAGCGTTTAGTAAACAAACTCACCCTGCGGTAGGCCTGAGTTTAGTAAACAAACTCACCCTGCGGTAGGCCTGAGTTTAGTAAACAAACTCACCCTGCGGTAGGCCTGAGTTTAGTAAACAAACTCACTTGAGTTTAGTAAACAAACTCACCTGAGTTTAGTAAACAAACTCACCTTGGTTTAGGCCTGAGTTTAGTAAACAAACGCACCCTGCTGTAGGCCAGATTTTAGTAAACAAACTCACTCTGCTGTAGGCCGAACCAACAGCTTCCTGGAAGGAGATGGAATTTTTTTTTTCTTTCTTTCTTTTCCTCCCCAACACTACGGTTTTTCCTTTTTTTTTTCTCATTTAGTTTATTATTATTTTTATTTTTATTTCCAGGTTGTGTGTTGATACTCGTTTTGTCTGATATGAAATAAATCTTTGTTCCACAGCCTTGCCCCGCCCCCATAAAAAAAAAGAAAAGAAAAAAAAAAGAAAACAACACTCACTCATATACTGTAACTGTACGCTCTGTCCTACAAATACATCAAATACATATCTATAAATACTCCCCAAATGATAAACTATCTGTAACCATTGTAGTAGGGCCGGGGCGATACGACTTCAAATCAACTTGACTATTATTTCATTTGTTGTCATTTCTTGTGAGTGAAAATAGCAGATCTACAAGCTCACAACGCATGGCAATGCATTGTGAGCTTTTAAAATTGGCTATTTCCACTTTTTTTTTCTTTTTACTCCACCATTGTACAAGGAACTATTAAGTGGTTCATCAGACTAATCATTCAGAGTCAATTTGTTGATGTAAGAAATGTAAAAGATATTTACATATATATATATATATATATGTAAATATATCACAAACAACCTTCTCGATTATTCGATTAACTTACATGAACAAGCCGTCTCTGTCGGGGGGGAACCTCATATGTCCCAAACTGTTCACTTTTCAGGATTCAAATTAAAAACCCGCAAAAGTAGCAGATCTACAAGCTCGAAACGCGTCACTTCGTGCCGCGTTTCGAGCTTGTAGATCTGCCACTTTTGATGCCTTTGTGTGACACTGCAGTATGATCAAAGTAGGGCCGCTAATTTACGGGGAAAAAAACACAAACGGTTCTAATGTGGAGATAAAGAGGTTTCTACACGACGGCGACAGCGGAGATGAAGTAGGTCAGAAGGTTGTAAATTCCGGTTCGGAATGGATATATATATATATTTTTAGGTCAATTTGCCCGGCCCTCTACTCTGTAGGACAGAGCAAAGGAAACGAGGTGTTTAGTTTGAAGAACTGGACACTTTTTATCTCACTGATGGGCTAGTAGACAGACAGACAGACAGACAGATCTTCCTGTGTGAGACGAGCTATTCACCACGTTCAAAAAAACTGTTTTAGTTGATGGTTCAATCAATGCTGATAATAATAATAATAGTTAATTTTTGTATTTTAATAAGAAAGGAAAAAAAATATTTTATGTATCTGCATGCACTCCGACCGTTGTTCTTTCTCTTGCGTATGTTTTTATGTTTGAGCACTGTATAGTAGCTGTATAGTAGCTGTATGGATAGAGTTAGACAGACAGAGAGACAGACAGACGGATGTATGTATGTATGGGGGACAAAAACGCAGGACAGACAGACAGACAATTAAAAAAAAACAAATGAAAGAAAAAAAAAAACAAGTGAATTATTTGATGTAATTTTACTTCTGGGATTCTGTATTTTCTGAGTTCCTTTGTTTTCATAAATAAAAACGTAAATACATAAAAAATAAATGGAGCGTCTGTGACATACCCACAGACACTGATGTGAGTCACACGCACACAGACACTGATGTGAGTCACACGCACAGACACTGATGTGAGTCACACGCACACAGACACACGCACAGACACTGATGTGAGTCACACGCACAGACACTGATGTGAGTCACGCACACAGACACACGCACAGACACTGATGTGAGTCACACGCACACAGACACACGCACAGACACTGATGTGAGTCACACGCACTGCAGACACACGCACAGACACTGATGTGAGTCACACGCACACAGACACTGATGTGAGTCACACGCACACAGACACTGATGTGAGTCACACGCACTGCAGACACACGCACAGACACTGATGTGAGTCACACGCACTGCAGACACACGCACAGACACTGATGTGAGTCACACGCACACAGACACACGCACAGACACTGATGTGAGTCACACGCACTGCAGACACACGCACAGACACTGATGTGAGTCACACGCACTGCAGACACTGATGTGAGTCACACGCACACAGACACTGATGTGAGTCACACGCACTGCAGACACACGCACAGACACTGATGTGAGACACGCACAGACACTGATGTGAGTCACACGCACACAGACACTGATGTGAGTCACACGCACACAGACACACGCACAGACACTGATGTGAGTCACACGCACACAGACACTGATGTGAGTCACACGCACACAGACACTGATGTGAGTCACACGCACACAGACACACGCACAGACACTGATGTGAGTCACACGCACACAGACACTGATGTGAGTCACACGCACACAGACACACGCACAGACACTGATGTGAGTCACACGCACACAGACACACGCACAGACACTGATGTGAGTCACACGCACACAGACACACGCACAGACACTGATGTGAGTCACACGCACACAGACACACGCACAGACACTGATGTGAGGCACACGCACAGACACTGATGTGAGTCACACGCACACAGACACTGATGTGAGTCACACGCACACAGACACACGCACAGACACTGATGTGAGTCACACGCACACAGACACTGATGTGAGTCACACGCACACAGACACACGCACAGACACTGATGTGAGTCACACGCACACAGACACTGATGTGAGTCACACGCACACAGACACACGCACAGACACTGATGTGAGTCACATGCACACAGACACACGCACAGACACTGATGTGAGTCACACGCACACAGACACACGCACAGACACTGATGTGAGTCACACGCACACAGACACACGCACAGACACTGATGTGAGTCACACGCACACAGACACACGCACAGACACTGATGTGAGTCACACGCACACAGACACTGATGTGAGTCACACGCACACAGACACACGCACAGACACTGATGTGAGTCACACGCACACAGACACTGATGTGAGTCACACGCACACAGACACACGCACAGACACTGATGTGAGTCACTCACGCGCACACAGACACACAGACACACAGCGACACGTCGGTGTACCTACCGTATGTATGTCAGTGCTTTTCAAAGGGGGGTCCGGGGACCCCCAGGCACGGTTGCCAGATCTGCTTATTATAATTTCCCCACAAGATTGTATTTGATAATAGCTGATGTACGAGCGATGCGACGCGTTGTGAGCTTGTAGATCGGCTATTTTCAAATAGCTGATGTATATGTTAAAGTGCACATGTGTCCCATAGTCGCTTCTTTTGGCCTGGTTTTCCTAGACCTGGTTGCTTGTTTCTCTCACAGAATCTGGCAACACTGGGCGAGGGCTTGGAGCGCAAAGGGCGTAAGTGAAATTTCCAGAATTTTACAGTACAGCTTTTCCATTGATTGTAATTATTTATTTTCAAACATATTTAAGCAATCTATACCTGATTGTACAGATTAGGCTTCAATTCATGTTTTTCTTTTTTTTTTAATGATTTTATGTTTTTTTATTAAATAATTACAATCGATCAGAAGCTGTCCTGTAAAATGGTGAAAATGTCACTTAGGCCCTTGGCACTACAAGCCCTTGAAGGGTCCCCAGCAAAATGAGTTAAAGGTAGGGTAAGTGATTTGCAATTATTCAAATAACTTCAAAATAGGTCTATGATAGTGCTCGTTACTATAGACTAAGTGTTTGTTCAGTAAAAGGAGTCTCCCATGTCTCTCCAGCTCTTTATTAAACAGAAAATGCATTTTCAATGCTCTCTCCTCCTGATTGGCTTAAAATGTGTCACCTACCTGAAAATGTACTATATTGTGTTTACTAAAGAGCTGGAGAGACACATGTGACCCAACAAACACTCTGTAGCAATGATTACTATCAGAATATTTATGCTAATATAGCATAATATAGTTTAAAAAAAGAATTGTGGACTAATTTGAAATATGTATGACACATATACATATCGTATGGGGGTCCCTGACACTTCATGTGGTGGTCCCTGACACAGGCGCACTAACATACGTCACTCTGCCTGTAAACACTAAGTCTACCAAGGTCCATTTCTGACATGGTGAAATTAGCTGCAATTAGATTTTAACCATTATTACCATTATCTATATTCAAAAATAGCAGATATACAAGCTCATAGCGTGGCACAGAGTGCCACGCCATGAGCTTGTAGATCTGCTGTTTTTTGAAAAACCATGAAAATGTGTGCAAATCTTTGAATATATATATTTTTAAGCGAACATTTGTAACTCAAATATTTGCCTCTGGGGGATTCTACAAATGTCTTCTAAATTGTAACAGTTGTTTTTTTCTGAAACGCATGTTTCTATAATTTCAGTGGTTCTCAAACTTTTTCATGTTAAGGACCCCCCAAAATTATATGTATTTGGCCGTGGACCCCCATCTCAAAATATGTTGTTCCAGGGACCCCCTAGAAACAAAGATTTGAGTTACAAATGTTCGCTTTAAAATGTATATATATTCAAAGATTTGCACAAATTTTCAAGAGTTTTCAAAAATAGCCAAAGTGGTTATATAGATGTGTTCCCGGTTTTAATGGGTTAAATGGGAATGAAACGCTTGGCTGATTTTGTAGTTTTGTTTTCTGATTCAGGATAAAAAACTACAGCAAGGTAAACACACATAACAGGGTGAAGTGGTCCTTTAATGTTTCATAATTCAAGCAGCGCTATGTAACGTTCCTCTTCTACCCCGGATTTGAACCTGTGGCTTCCTGCTTAAGTGCTGATTTTCTTTTCTTTGTTTTACCATTGAGCTAATGCCTGCTTGCTCAGGGGATAAATAGAACCTTGACCAATTAGGTTAAAATTCATGTCAGGCCTCGATCTAAATACGGTCTACCATACAGACAGGACGTACCTTTTATTCATTACAAAAGTTATAGTTACATAAATATGACATTTTTCACCTCCTCTCACATAAACTCCCCCCTGCAGTACCTCCCACTACCCCTAGGGGTACACATACCTCCCATTTGAGAAACACTGGTTTAATACCTGTAGGTAAACATCTGAATAAGGCATTAACATGTCCTTATTTTATTTAATAAGTAAACATCTGAATAGTAAAAGGATCCCTGGCTGATGAGACAAATATGCCTTAATACATTATACTTGTCCTCTATCACTACAATGTCAAATTAAACCTTCAATATTTTATTTATTATAGAAATATGTCATCTTTCACTCAATAGAGGTAATGTCTGTCCCAAGTTGTCATGTGTCCATGTGTGGTTCAGCCCTATGTATGTATTGAATGCATGTGCTAATAAAAAAAACGTAATACTTCCTACGGTTAATATGAGCAACAAATCAATATTTAAAAATGTATTTTTTGCACATGCATTCCATAAGGCTAGACCTAGTGTTGATTTTGACAGCAAATTTTGATTTAGTTTTAGTCATATTCTTTTGAATAAAATTCCATTTAGTTTTAGTCATATTTTAGTCATCTCAAATGTTTTAGTTTTTGTCTAGTTTTAGTCTAGTTTTTTACTAAATATAAGATTATAGTCAACTAAATCTACAGTTGATTTAGTCGACTAAAATGTGTTTTGGCTGTGCCTTGATGGTGTTTTAATGGCTGATTTTACACTCGGTTGCGCTCTGAAAATAGCCGATCTACAAGCTCACGTTGTGAGCTTGTAGATCGGCTATTTTCAGCCCACAACCAAACATAAAATGACTTGTCTTTTAGTTCTACTGGATCTCTTCTCCACTAGACCCTCACTGACATTTGTGTCTAGATTTTTTTTGTTGACGAAATTGTCAATATATTTAGTCTCAGTTTTAGTCATCATAGCTTGGTTTTTAATTTGTTTTCGTCAGTGAAAGAAAGGTAGTTGACTGGCTAGACCACACATGATATCATCAACTTGTGACAGGCATTGACCCTCTTGAGTAAAAGATGTTATGTTTCTAAAATAAATACAATATTTAAGGTGTACCAAAAAAAAGGTTATAGAGGACAATTATAATGTATTAATGTATATTTGGCTTATTAGCCAGGGGTCCTTTTAACGTCCCTTTATAAACTGAATACTTTACTGCTGTTATTGTAGGGGATATTTGCTAAAGCTCTATGTTCTGATAGAGTAACCATTGCCATAGACTATATTGTGATATAGTAACTATTGCCATAGACTAGCTTTTGCACAGTAGCAGCAGGGTGCCTCCTCGTCTCTCCAGATCTCTCCAGTAGTAAACAGAAAATGCATTTCCGGTGTCGGGATACCATTTTCATCCAATCAGGAGAGAGAACTCACAACAGGTTACAGGATAAACAAGTTCAAATTCAAAGTGCGGTGTATTAAAGGAGTAGTTCCAAAAATCACTTGTTTTTTATCTATTACACACCCCATGAAGCCTTGAATTCATGGAGATTTTTTAGTTTTTGATGCTTCCCTCAGCCAATAATTTGCTTGTCAGCAATCAGCATTTTTTCCAAATAGCCGATGTAAAACTTGGTCGCTTCTTTTTGGGCTTCTTCTTGTTTTCAAAGACTTGGTTGCTTGTTTCTCTCGCAAAATGTGGCAACACTGGTCTGCATCCAGGGGCGCCGATTTATGTCCGCGCTATTGGGTGCGTTTTTTGTTACTTTAAAAGCGGTTAATTTGGTACAAAAAATTGTTTTTTATTGTTTTGTGATGAGTTTGTGATAGGTGCTGGTCATTTCCCCTGGGTGCTTTAGCCCCGAGGCACCCACAGTATCGGCGCCCATGTCTACATCAGTGTTTCCCAAACAATGGGTTGGGACTCGGTAAAGTAGTAATATACTGTAGTAGCAATAAAGTAAATATCCCCTTTTTTCCCGTTTGCTACAGTACATTTGTTTAACATTATTTCAAAAGATTAAAAAAACAATGAAAAAAAAACGTAATGAATACATTTAAAAAAACATCAAATACATTGAGAAGTAAACTTTTAAGAAGTAGTGAAAATAGTAGATCTACGACACATTGTGAGCTTGTAGATCTTGCTATTTTTCAATAGTTTGTGAATTTTGTCTTTTGGGCCTTGAGCAAAAAATGTTTGTCGTGTAGATGCTGGATCCACATCCGGGTCCAGGCTGATCCGCTCCGGCTTCCAGCACCAGCAGTGGTCTTGTGGTGTTCAACCCTTTTCATGTCAAGGACCCCCAAATTGACACTTATTAGCCCACGAACTCTTGAAAATCTTCTTATGAATCTTCTAAATCTCCTTAGCAAGCATATCTTTTCAAATGGGGGATTTGAAAAGATATGCCTCATAAGAAGATTCTTCCGGCTCTAGCAGTGATTTTCAACCATTTTAATTTCAAGGACCCCTCCAGTTTGACACGCATTAGGGCTACGGACCCCCATTTAATTAACATTTCTATCTCTGGGACCCCAATTAGTACATTGTAAAATCAATGTTAATTTTACTCTGAGAGTGTACAAATGGAACCAAATGGACCCGTTCCATTTGTACACTCTCAGAGTTACAGACCCATAAGGGTCCATTTGGTTCCTAACTATCTATCATTTAGCTGGGGACCCCCTGGAATCCCTTCAAGGACCACTGGTGGTCCCCGGACCATTGGTTGAGAACCACTGTTCTACATGACAGAACAGATGCTGGATCCAGATCCGGATGCGGGTCCGGGTCCGGGCTGATCCGCTCCGGCCTCCAGGACCCTCCTGTCCCGGACCACCACAGGCTGGTTGCCATAGTTACTGTACAAGGCAGACTGGCTGCGGCTCAGGTAGGAGAGCGGTGGTGCCTCCTGCAGGCGGATAAACGTAACTGTGTTGTTGTGTGTTCACAAAACTGACTGAAATCATGGAGAAAATAATATGTCCTTCGTTTTAGTCTTCGTCAAAAATAGCAGATCTACAAGCTCACAGCACGTTGCGATGCGACGTGCTGTGAGCTTGTAGAGCTGGTATGTTTTCTGACCTTGTTGACTCTCCCCTGACTAATCCATAAATGAAAAGCTAACACAATAAAAACTAAGTGTTTTCTTGCTCACACACACAAAAAACGAATTAAAACTGAAATTGATAAACATCAAAGGTAGCGTAAAGTGATGTTTTTGTGTTAAAACAATATGTTTTTTTTGTTAAAAAGGTTAAATAGATCTATATTGTGATAGTTATCGATTTGTTACTATAGAGTGTTTGTTCAGTAACAGTGTTAAATAGCTCTATATTGTGATAGTAATCATTACTATAGAGTTTTTGTTCAGTAACAGGAGTCTCCATGTCTCTGCAGATCTTTAATAAACAGAAAATACATGTTCAGGTGGGTCGCCACTTTCAGCCAATTGCGTAGGAGAGGCTACCCATAGACCACCGAAGTCCTGACGTCACTCGTTCATCCCCAGGTTCGTAAAGTCATTTCTCTATGGAGAATAACATTGGGTCAGCTTAGAATCGTCTCATATAAGAATTGGGGTCCAAAACTAAACAAACTGTCCTGGCGATATTGTCAGGGAGGAGGTTCTGTATCGTTTATGATAGTCAGTCACTTATATTTGAAACAGTCTGTTTCTGGCGAAAATGTAACTAATTTGGCGGAAGTAACATTATCGTTTTCTCACCGTCAGTTGATGCTTCATATCCATAAGAGTCAAACCACCGGGATAATTTGTTTATTTTTGGAACACAGTTCTTAAATACGTGTATGGGATTCAGAATGGGGGTGGAAAACCGCGAACCAGGTAGACAAACAAAGGATGTGTAAATTACGTCAGACTTCGGTGCTCTATTTATCAGCTTATTTTTTATAGTGTTCCAATTGTACTTGTTTAAATTAATCTGTATCCTGTCTGAGTTCTCTCTCATAAAGAGAGAGATTAAGAGCGTCTGCTAATGCCTAAATTGTTTTAACAAAATACTTTTTGTTTTAACCAAAAAAGTATCACTTTACCCCCTACAGTTAAAATAGAAATAAAAACTGAATGAATCTATAATGAACCTGCATGGTGGCCTGCTGCTGCTGCCAGATCAGCAGAGATGTGTCTCTGTAGCGCAGCCTGGCGAACGCCTCAGACAGAGCCTTGTCTGCCAGGGGGGGCTTGACTGGGACAGGCTGGTCCGTTGGTGGGGGCTTGACTGGAACAGGCTGGTCCATCAGAGTTGGCCTACTGGCACTGGGTGGTCCATCAGAGTTGGCCTACTGGTACTGGGTGGTCCATTAGTCTAGAGCTGGGCGAGCTGGTCTACTGGCACTGGGTCAGGCATGTTGGATGGACCACACACCCCTGACACACTGACAGAGGACAGGATGGATTCAGAACCGCTGGAATAAAGAAATGCCATCATGTGAAAATGAACCAGAAGAAGCACAATTAATAACAATAGTTTTTTTGGTCAAATTAATGTATACATAATATCGTCTCTGTCGGGTAGAAACATTATGTCCAAAACTGTTACTTTTCAGGATTCAAATTCAAAAGTAGCAGATCTACAAGCTCTAAACAAACGGAGCGTGGTTCGTTGTTTAAAAGCGAACATGTTTAAGTCAAATCTTTGCATCCCTGGCACAAAACACATGTCATTTTAGGGGTCCCTAGCTCAAAACAAATCAGGGGTCTGTATCCACCTTGACAACAAGAACCACTGGTAGCCTATAAAAGATGAAAAGTCATTTATATAAAACGTTGTAGTTAGTGTTATTTTCACCTGCAGCAAAACGTGTGAGAAGCTGTTGGTCCTGGCGGAGATAATCTGTTAATAGCCTGTTAGCTTCAGTGTTGCTAACTGTCCAAATGAAGCGCATTTAATGACTCAGACACACAGTGTGTGTCTGCTTCTGATCCACTGAGGCTCCGCTCCATGTTTTGCTTTACAGATGTTATTGTTGTTGTTATTATTCTCCTCTGTCACCATGATGTCATCATGAGGAGGTTGTTTATGCGTCCAATGGCAACGGTGCATCGACTAATACTGTCCGGGTAGGAACGTGAAAAAAGGCAATAAGCGTTCCGGGTTGTCTAACTGTGGAGGAAAGCCTGGTATTCGTTCTATTTCTAGACGCAATACCCTGCTACCCATACTAAATGGTTTATAAACAACATGAACTCTGTAGGGTCATTATAAGTACATTAAGAGATGATAGCCTTTGCATAGAAGTAGCTTTTTATATATTTTTGGGACATTTTGTTATTTTCCTATATAAGCGGTTTTGAATTATTTCCAAAAAGAACACAAACAGCCAATAGCATATTAAAAGTTATGTACCTTGATTTATTGATTTATTGATTGATTGATTGATTGAATATTTTATTAGGTAAAACATGTAAACGGCACAATTACATTTATAATACTTACTTTGTCTAAAAGGGTCCGTCCAAAAAAGTCCTTGCGGTCTTGTTTCCATTGGGGTCCTTGGTATTCAATTCATAGACATACAGCAACCAAACAGTTCAAATATCAACACAAATATACAGAAACAAATAACACTATATGTACAATGAGAACAAAAAATGCAGAAACAAATAATAAAAAAATGTAAAATTTGCATTTCTTTGTACAAAAATCCTATGTACAAAAAAATGGGGGGGGGGGGGGGTCATCTGTCTAAGGGGAAAATGGTACTACCTCCTCCTTTGGCCTCCTGAAAGGTGAGTTTTTAAGGCTGTTTTAAATGAGCCCAGCGAACTGCATTTTTGGAGGAATGGGGTTAGACTATTCCAAACCTTGGTGGCAGTGCTGTAGAATGAGAATTTGCCCATGTTTGTTTTATGGGTGTGTGGTACCAGATCGTTGTTAGTGCTCCCTCTAGTATTGTGACTGTGGGTGTCACTAACCTTTTGGAGGTATTTAGACAGATATGCGGGTATAGGGGGCATTTTGGGCAAATTTGCATTTACAATTTTGAAGACCAGTCCCATTTTGGGTTGTTTAACCCTGCCTTCTACCCTGAGTCAGCCTAGGCTGGCAAAATGAGTGGGAGAGAGGTGGGTCATGGGCCCCAGTCCGAGAAGTAGTCGAATCAGTTTGTTTTGGGAGGTTTGAAGCTTAGTCTTCAGTGACACTGAGGTGTTGGAGTACCAAGAGGTGCAAGCATAGTCAAAAAGGGGCTGAATCAGGGCCCCTGAGAGGGAGGTTGACAAAAGAGGAAACTCTGCCCATAAATCTGGTTCTCTAGTTTACTCTTTTGACCACCTTTGTTGCCATGCTTTCACCTGTCAGGTATTTGTCAAGAATACATCCCAGATAGGTAATCTCTTCTTTGCTAGAGATGATTGTGTCATTGACTTTGAAATCATTTACATTCATTTCTCTGAGGGAATGTTTGGTCCCAAAGAGAATGGATTCAGTTTTTCCAAGGTGTAGTGACAGTTTTTTATCGGTAAGCCAGGTACGGATTTTGGAGAGTTCGGAGCTGAGAGCTTCCTCAACTTGCAACTTGTCCTCACCCGAGATCAGGAGTGCTGAGTCATCAGCAAATAGGAACAATTTGCAGTTCCAGGCAGCACTCATGTCGTTAATGTATAGAAGGAACAGTAACGGCCCTAGAATGCTGCCCTTGAACCTAAACTAAAACGATTATAAAGGTTGTTTGCTGTAGTAGCCTAAAGGCAGTTTGAATCTGCATACAGATTTTTGTTGTTTTGATATAATAAAAGAAAAAGCTGTTAAACCGTACGAGGAGGCTCGTGTCCCCCGGTGGCAAAAGCGGGAGCGCGTTCTGAGCTGGCCTGTGTGATCCGGTTTAGAAAACAATAGGGAAAAAACGATCGTGTTCCGGTGGTTGGTTCCGGTTGGCGTCACATTGTCTTTGTTCCCCACATAATGTGAATCAATAACTTTAATCTCGCTAGTCGCTCCACAAGTTTAAAAGAGTTTAAAAGAATAAAAGATTGACATACCAAACCATTATTATAGCAAAAGAAACAAAACGATTATTTACCAAATTAAACACATTTCAAACTAGGGGAATCATTTCGGAGGTGCTGGCGCCGGTGGTTCCAGTCATTGGTTCCGGCCACCTGATGACGTAAAGTAATTTCCGTTCCGACCTGATCAGAAACCCGAAAATGGTTTTGACCCCAGGCTCACTTACTGCAGTGGTTCTCAAATGTTTTCATAGGGACTGACCCCAGATATCTATGTATTTAATCTGACCCCCGTTGTGAGCTTGCAGATCTGCTATTTTCACAATACCAGACCAGTATCTATCTGTGGAACCGAGTCTAACTAAATGTAATGCCTCAACTCCTACAATTCCTAGTGCTTATCAGGGTGGTGGGGGGTCCCCAGTTCAAATATGATTATTTTGGGGGGTCACGGCCTAAAAAGGTTGCGTTGGCTATTCAAAAATAGCAGATCTATGAGCGCGTCACAAAGTGACTGTGAGCTTATACTGTAGATCTGCTATTTTTTAATAATCTTGAACATTTTGAATACTTAGAAATGTCCTCATTTTCTAGATGGGGGTCAGTTTAGGGTTCCTGACTTTGACACCAAAAAGTCAGAGAAACCCTGCCGTTGTGTTGTGTTTTCTGCTGTGTTTCTGTGGACCAGCTCAGTCCCACAGTGTAACAGCTGACACAGAGCCAGAGCAGAAAGAAGGCCATGAAGGGTGTATTTATAGCGTCTCCAGAACGAGACCTGATCTGCTCTGCTCACATCGCTACCACACTTAGAACCACACACACACTTATGGAAGTGAACACACATTTAGACATGAACGCACACTTAGAAGAGCTTAGAACACACTTCTCTTTACGCATAGTAAAGAGAATTGAATCCTAGAAGCAGTCAGTCAGTCAGTCAGTCAGACAGACAGACAGTCAGACAGACAGACAGACAGACAGACAGACAGACAGACAGACAGACAGACAGACAGACAGACAGACAGACAGACAGACAGACTGTCAGTTAGTCAGGCAGACAGGCAGACAGGCAGACAGGCAGACAGACAGGCAGACAGACAGACAGACAGACAGACAGTCAGCAAACGGACAGACGGACGGTGTGTGCCGTCGCACAGAGCAAGCAGCGGGGAATTGAACCAGCGTCAGAGGAGCGACAGACAGACAGACAGACAGACAGACAGACAGACAGACAGACAGACAGACAGACATGCCCGCCAGCCAGACACGCTGTCGGCCGCGGGCCTCGGCCAGCCCGCTGAACCGTCCAGAGTTCATGTCCCTGAACCAACCGTTGAGACCCCCGGGGCCACGCAGGGCCTCATTGGGACACGCCGGACCTCGGGGACCCCCCCAAGGGTCCACTCTGGATGACAGGTACAGCTTTACTCCTCCTCTGTTTCTGCACCTCCTCTGTAGTCCTCCTCTCTCCCTACACCCTCCCTTTTGCCGCAAAGCGGGATGTTGCCTCCTGTAGTTCCAAACATTGGAACTTCCTCATTGAGATGAACATTGAAAGAGGAGAGTCTATGCTAGTGACATAACTCTCTCTCTCTCTATGGGTCTGGTGTTTACATGAATGATCTGCCTTCCCATTGGTCCATTTGTTTAGTGTTTACATGAATGATCTGCCTTCCCATAGGTCTAGAGGTCCAGTCATCTGTGTACACGCTGATTCCTAACGTAGTGATGGAGAAAATAATGTATGATCCCAAAGCCTTTAGTCCAGGGGTCTTCAACAGGGGGTCCGGGGACCCCTAGGGGGTCCACAGAGTTACTACAGGGGGGCCGGCAAATCTTTGTTTTGATAGCAACTTTTAGGAAGACAATAGTCACACATAAGCCTTCACCTCAGACGCCACATGATCACATGAAAAAGGCTGTTTGAACTGAAGTCCCCCCGCCCCCAGCTCCTCCTCCTGCGTATCAGATACTCTTTCTCGGGCGTTTCTGGACGGCTACGCTTGGCTAGGAGACGTTTCTGCAGCTCACACTACGTATATATCGTAACACGGTAGAACACATCAGTATCAGTATCTAAATGCTGGTATCAGTATCTAAGTGGCTGGTATCAGTATCTCTGAGTATGTCAGTCTATGCCATTCACACATGATGATATTTCATTTACAGTCATATTCTGAATGCCTCAGTTGATGCACTGCTGTTTTATCTCTTTCTGCACTATTTACATGTTTATTTTTACTAACTTGTAGCTGCACTTTAACAATTATTAATGGAATTTATTTATTTCTAGATCAGTGGTTCTAAAACCTTTTAATTTGAAGGACCCCCATAACTCTGAGAGTTACAGACCCTGTAAGGGTCCATTTGGAACCACACTGTAAGAACCACTGTCCCAGATTCTTTCTTTTTTTATTACACACTGTTATCGGATCGGCACTCGGTATCGACCGATACGCAAGTCATGGGTATCGGAATCGGTAGTGGAAGTACTCAAATGTTTGAAAATAGCAGATCTACAAGCTCACAACACGTTGTGATGCGAGGCGTTGTGAGCTTGTAGAGCGAGTATTAAATAGGGCTGAAGTGGTTAATGTATGTGTTATAATATAATAATTTATATCAGCAAATTAACTATAGTACAGTTTCCAAATAATTGTAGTGGAGTAAAAGTACAATATTTTCCTCTGAGATGTAGTGGAGTAGAAGTAAAAGTGGAAATACTCCAGTAAAGTAAAAATACCTCAAAATAGTAGTAAATGTACTTTGATGCTTTACACCACTGGTTCTAACCGTGTGTGTGTGTGTGTGTGTGTGTGTGTGTGTGTGTGTGTGTGTGTGTGTGTGTGTGTGTGTGTGTGTGTGTGTGTGTGTGGGGGGTTCCCAGGGGAGCGAGGGAGGTCCCGGAGGGGGAGGAGCCTCCTAGGATCCCGGAGCAGGACTGCATGCAGCTCAACCCGTCGTTTCGGGGCATCGCCTACAACTCTCTGCTGGCCATCGACATCAGCCTGTCCAAACGGATGGGTGTGTGTGTGACCCAGCACGCGTCCTGGGGGGCCGTCAGGTACCCAGTATAGGGCAATCATAGGGTCCCCCATATGAGTGTCTCCATGTGCAACATTGTTTTCTTGCTCAACAGTAAACAAACCAACATACAGTGTCAGTGTATACAGCAGTGGTATATGCCAGTTTTCTCAAACGTTTTCATGTCAAGGACCCCCAAATTGACACTTCATAGCCTGCGGACCTCATTTGAAAAGATATGCCAGGGACCCCCATAAGAGAAGATTTTTAAGGCTCTAGCAGTGATTCTCAACCATTTAAATTTGAAGGACCTCCAGTTTGACATGCATTTAGGCTACGGACCCCCATTTAATGGCCTTTCTATCTCTAGGACCCCAATTTATATTGTAAAGTCAGTGTTAATTCAACTTAAAGAGTTACAGACCCATAAGGGTCCATTTGGTTCCTAACTATCTATCATTTAGCTGGGGACCCCCTGGAACCCCCTTAAGGACCCCTGGGGGTCCCCAGACCCCACTTTGAGAACCAATGGTATAGGCAACAGGTGGCCCGTGGACACAGAACTGGCCCGCCAGCAATAATATCTGTCCCGAGAAATTATTTTGTAAATAATTTACAATAACTGACTGACAGTCCAGGTAGGATATGGACAGCAATAGCTTTGAATTGATGAAATCAGGTATAATGAACAAATAGTTCTATTTCCATTCTTTGAATGAGACTTTTGGATGAAAAACTTCTCTCACGTTTAAAAAAACAAACCAAAGCTGTGTTTCACATGTCTTAAATAATGTTTCTTTGTTTCTGTCCGTTCTGAGAGACCTTGAACCATGAAAGAGGCTCTTGTTTCAAAAGGAGTCTGACTCTCTGTCTCCAGATAAAACGTTCTTTTGAAACCTTTTGATGAACTAAATATCCTCTAAGTGAAACATTCAAGGATGACGCCTGCACAAAAAGGATTACATAAGCGGCCAGTTCAATCCCGGGCACCCCAGAGATAATGTCCTCTGGGGTACTTGAGCAAGACGCTCATCGATGTATGAATGTGTGTGTGAATGTGTGTGTGAATGTGTGTGTGAATGCAATGCACAATCATTGTAAGGCGCCTTGCTATCTAAATGCACCATTTACCATTTATTTACCATTTACTAAAACATAATCCATTTTTCCACCCCTCAGGTACCTGGTGAGCCTGCTGGCTCTGTCGGGTCACGGGGTCACCTGGGTGGTCGGGACCCTCATCTGCCTGACCTATAGCAACACTATGGCTGGAGAGGAGGTCCTGATAAACCTCCTGATGGGTGACACACACACACGCACACGCACACACACACACACACACACACACACACACACACACACACACACACACACACACACACAGCACATGCAAGGCATTTAAAAGTACTTTGATCCCTGAAGAAGGTCATCAGTGACTGAAACATTGCCTCTCCTTCAATAAATGTTCTCCTGCACCGTGCAGTTGCATGGCAGTGTGTGGGCCGTAAATGTTATCATTTAAGTACTTTACATAAAACATTAAGCATTAATACAAGCAAAATAAACACAATATGGACATGAATATAATTTAAAAAATCAGTAAAAGAAAACTCCTCCCCTCTCCTCTCCTCTCCTCTCCAGCTCTGTTGTTAGATGTAATGACGGTAGCAGGGATGCAGAAGTTGATGAAACGCAGAGGACCCTGGGACCTCCAGCCAGGGTTTCTAGATTACGTTGCCATGGATATCTACTCCTTCCCAGCAGCCCACGCTAGCCGGGCTGTCATGGTAACCAAGTTCCTGTTGAACCACCTAGTGTTGGCGGTAAGTATGCTAATCGGAATCCTGAACTAAACCACATCATCCTGAACCCGCACCCCCCCGACATCCCCCCAGGCAATGGGAGGCCATTTTCATTGGATAGAGAGGTTCAAATAACTTCCCAAACCATGTTCAGCCAGCAACCTTACTGTAAGCTCCTTGTTGCGAACGCGGAAGGAGGCGCGGCGAACCTCCGCCCAAGTGGAGCCTACTATGAAACTCTGCTCGGCTTGTGGCTCTGTCTGTCTGTCTGTCTGTGTGTGTGCAGTATGTGTGCACTGCCTGCACTGCCTGTGTGCAACCGACAGAGTGCGCCAGAGTGCAGCTACAGTCAAAACACACACACACACACACACACACACACACACACACACACACACACACACACACACACACACACACACACACACACACACACACACACACACACACACACACACACACACACACACACACACACACACACACACACACACACACACACACACACAGTCCGTAAATACACAATATTTTCGAGCTGCGTTCGCTTCCAGCGTTCGCGCGTCTTACTTGTATGAGTACGCTCAGCTCAGCTCACAATCCTCTGAAACACCATCTTGGTCAGGTGAGGGTCAGGCATAGATGTTGTGAGGTTAGGTTTAGTTTAAAGTTGGGATTAAGGTTAGGTTTAGTTTAGTTGGGGTTAGGGTTTGATTGATTGATTAAATACTTTATTTAGAAGTTTGCAGAGAAAAAAAAGCACATGGGAAGTACAGTTCAAAATACAAGGTCATCTAAAAAGGATGAAAAACCCAAAGATGATTCAATACGGGTCCTCACATACTCAATTCAAGACAATAAATGACAGACAGATATACAGGTTAGGTTTAAGCGTAGTTTTGTGAGTTTAAAGTTGGGGTTAAGGTTAGGTTTAGTTTAAAGTTGGGGTTAAGGTTAGGTTTAGTTTAAAGTTGGGTTTAAGGTTAGGTTTACTTAAAAGTTTGGGTTAGGGTAGGGTGACCATTATATTCAGCCTTGTCTTATGTTACATAACTGACAGACAGGATTATTTGTATGTCAATAGTTATATGTTGTTATAAACTTTTTGGGTGAAATGTCCGTCCGTCCGTCCGTCGCTGTGATTGCACATATGCCTAATAATAATAATAATAGTAGTCATTTATG
The DNA here is from genome assembly GCF_963454915.1 of Gymnoscopelus microlampas. NCBI lineage: Eukaryota > Metazoa > Chordata > Actinopteri > Myctophiformes > Myctophidae > Gymnoscopelus > Gymnoscopelus microlampas. Next base: position 54,379,282 of record NC_139941.1, on the reverse strand, counting down.
TAATAATTATAATTATAATATTAACAATAATAATAGTAGTAGTAGTAATAATAGTAATACTAGTAATAATAATAATAATGTGTTTTATGTTGCAGGTCCCCCTGCGTATCTTGCTGTTAGTGTGGGCGTTCCTGGTGGGTATTTCCAGGGTGATGCTGGGGAAGCACCACCTCTCAGACGTGGGCTGTGGCTTCGCTCTGGGCTTCCTGCACTACAGTCTAGTGGAGACCGTCTGGCTCAGCAGCCCCACCTGTCAGACCCTGCTGGCTATCGGCACCTTCAGCTGGAGCCCTCTCAGCTAGACCCGCTGGATATGAAGCCCATAAGGGAGTGCTTCTCAAACGTGTGCCAAGGACCCCCACATTGATATATATTTGGCCGCGGACCCCCATCTGAAAATGTTTTTTTTGTGCCAGGGACCCCCAGAGGGGAAGGTTTGTTAACATTTAACAAATCATTCAAAATGTTCCAAACATTTTCCGATATTTTTCAAATATTTTCAAAAATAGCAGATGTACAACTTGCGAGCTTGTAGATCTGCTATTTTTGAATGGCCAACGTAAAAATGTATAAAGTGGTTAAGATGATTGTGATGCTATGTCAACTACTTTTGCTGGGGACCCCTTCGGAATCCTCCCAAGGACCCCTGGGGGACCCCCGGACCCCACATTTGAGAACCAATGCCATAAGGAAGTCTTCTTCCAATTGTGTTTTTGTAAATTATGGTCCCATGAATGTTTTTTAATTGATGATAAAGTAGGGTTGATTCTAGAGCTGAATCCCGACATTCACACTCGCTCACTCTCCTCACGTCCTCCACTCGCGCCTTAGCCCCGCCCCCGGCCAGTGTTGCCAGATTCTGTGTGAGAAACAAGCAACCAGGACTAGGAAAACCAGCCCAAAAGAAGCGAGTATGGGCCACATGAGCACTTTAACATATACATCAGCTATTTGAAAATAGCAGATCTACAAGCTCACAACGTTGTGAGCTTGTAGATCGGCTATTTTCAAATAAAATCTTGCGATGAAATTATAATGAGCAGATCTGGCAACCCTTCCCCCGGCCAGGAGGAGAGGATTTGATGCGAGGACTGAGTGATGGACCGGGACCGGGTCAGTGGTACCTCACGTGGCTCAAGTTCGCTTGAGACGGCGCGTCTCTGTCTCGGTCAAAGACTATACGGGCTCAAAAAACTGCCCGCAGTTGTTCCGCGTTGGCCACAGAAGGGAAGCGTGGTTATAGCACAAGTTGTATAGGCTTTAGTATGTATAGTATATGCATTTATAATCTACTGTATATGTTCCAATGTTCTATTAATATTTCATATCCCAGACTTTAATGTCAAAGGCAACAAACACCACACAGAGAGAGAGAGAGAGAGAGAGAGAGAGAGAGAGAGAGAGAGAGAGAGAATATTATTATGCTCTTTTTTTGTACATGCAGTGTCATGTGACAAACTCTCTTTTCCCAGTGTTTCGCCCAGGTGGGCGTGGTTTTCAGGTTATGTTTAGTCATAGTTTCTCTGAGGTTAAAGGTCAGGGTTTAGGCATACGCCCACCTGGGTGAAACACCAAAGACAGAGGGAGTCCCATGCATGTGAGGTAGATGTGTTGTGTCCAGGGACTGACCACTGATTGTATGACATTCTGTATAGTAGTGTGTATATCTGTCTGTCTCTTATATGTCAACATGATTTGTGTGCATGGGGATCTCATCTTAAACAAGCTACGTGCTTAACTGAGCTATCCAGTTTAGTAGACCTTGTATTGCGAATTTGTACTTCCATGTACTGTTATGTACTGCCATGTACTGTTCTCATGTCTTACTAAATAAAGTACATCAATCAATCAATCAATCAATCAACCAATCAGATCTGGTTGTGTCCAGGGTCTAACTAACCAATAAACATCTGGTTCCACCTCAACCCTGTGTGTGTTTCACTTCCTGTTGCCCTTGTGATGTCTGAATTAAACATAACAGGCGGCCAGACCAAGTTCAAGTTTTTTCCATAAAGTAGTCTTATCAGGAAAATATTATTTTCATAACAACCCTTTTGCTACAAGAGGTAGAATGTGTTATATTCTGTAATGCCATTTCCTTCGGCAGTTCTTTGATAGTTATCTTAATTTGAATGATTACAGGAAAATAATGACACACTAAACAGACCTACATGAAGCAGGCAGTTGGAGAACAGTCTGCTAGTTTAACTGTCAGACCCCGTAGTGGTCAGGGTGGCGTTATTATGGATCCCACCGCAGTTCGTTGGTGGGATTCATAATCACGCGTCAGGGTGGGTGGTCGCCCCCAAACAACCTCCCACAACCTCCCTCACCCCTAAACACTGAAGACCCCAACACTCCCTGCTGACAGGCTCCGCCCCCAGCCCGTAGGAGTACATGCAGTGACAAACACAGATATAGAAACCTAGATACCTCATTGGCCTCTGCAGTTCGTTGGAGCAACGTGCTTGGTATGGTGGCCACCATATTTCCGGGGGGAACGGGCACTGGCCAATCACAGCGTGTTGACTACTGGCCAACCACAGCGCGTCTTTTCCAGGACTTGTCAGAATCTAGATGTCCCGCCCCCACCTGCCTCTGATTGGCCTACTGAACGCCCCCTTCTGTGACGCACACAGAAGTTTCCAGCTTGCCCCCCAGAAGCGGAAGTGCGTCCGAGATGCACACGCTTCGGAGCCAGAGGAGGCGTCTACCTTTATATGTCTATGGTGACAAACGTCACCCTTCCCGCCCGGCTTCCCTCCCCCCAAACACAGCAAATTGTGTTCCTATAGACACTATACAAAGCCGGATGTACAGCTGCGGATTCGAACCCCCAGCCTCCGCGGCGGTGGGCAGGCACTTTACCCATTGCGCCACCCGAGCCAGAGTGTACAAATGGAACCAAATGGACCCGTTAACTCTTCTTTTTGAGAACCACTGAAACTGGGAGTCTCTGGGTGAGACTAGAATCATTGTTTCATAGTTATCTCAAATGTCACAGTTATTAACTGTGCTCAATCCAGGAGGCGTGACCACGCCTCTTCTAAGGTCGCTCTCATTGCCTGTATTTGGTTCTTAAGTCTGACGTCATTTTGTAGTCCGACGTCACGTCCGGGTCCAAAAGGCACCGGCGCCGTCCACTCTTCATTGTAAACAAACATGTTGGGACCCATAAATCTTTTTACAATAACCTCCTTTTGCAGTGCTTTTCTCCTCAAAAACTTTGCATCCGAGTTGGCTCCTGTGTGGCAACCAATATTTCAAACCTCTGTAGACACACATATAATTCCTCTGTGTTGGAAAACCTCACACATAAAACCATTACCCAAAATCCAATGTCCAAAAGAACATAAGGATTATAGACCCATAGCTCTTACTTCAGTGACCATGAAATCACTGGAAAGAATACTGTTGCAACATCTTGTGAGTATAACTAAAGACAAATTTGACCCCTGTCAGTTTGCTTATAAGAAAGGTTGCGGTACAGAGGATGCGGTTGTCACACTGGTCCACTTCATTACAAAACACCTAGATAAGTCTAATAAGAATCATGCAAGGGTGCTGTTCTTAGACTTCTCTTCAGCCTTCAATACAATACAGTCTGATATTCTGGTGTCAAAGATGGTACAGTTGGAACTGAATCCATACTTAATTCACTGGTATGCTTCCTTCCTTACTAACAGAGTACAGAGGGTGAAAGTGAACAAAACCCTCTCCTCAGCATTAACCACTAATGTTGGTGCTCCCCAGGGTTGTGTAAGCTCAGCTGTATTGTTCACCCTTTATACTGACAGCTGTAGTACTGAGAAATGTCTGTCTGAATGTCGCACTGACAAGCCAGACCAATACATTCTAAAGTACTCTGATGATACAGTTTTGATTTCTCTTTTGGATAGTTCCAGTGATCCTGGACTGCACCAACACAGAGTAAATAAGGTGGTGGAATGGAGTGATAACAACGCTCTTATCATTAACACAAAAAAGACAGAAGAGATTGTTTTTGGTGCCCCACTAGAGATACACAGATCCCCTATTACTATTCATAGTGAACAGATCAACCAGGTATGTTCGTATACATACCTAGGAGTAGTAATAGACCACCTTTTGTCATGGAAAGACCAGATTGAATCAGTGGGTAAGAAGACAAAACAAAGAGTCTATTTCCTTCGCCGTCTGAGATCTTTTGGTGCTAGTAGACAGATTCTTCTTTTGTTTTTCACTTCTGTTATTATGAGTGTCCTGCAGTACTGTAGTACCACCTGGTATGGATGTCTGTCTGTAGCTTTAAAGTCACAACTGCTGCAACAAGTGAACATTTGTTCAAAGATTGTTGGACAACCACTTCAGAGGCTCTATACATCTACGTATGATAACAGTATGATAAGGTTGGCAAGGAATATCACTTCAAACACTAGCCATGCTTTGTATGGAGAATATAGGTTGCTGCCTTCAGGAAGGAGATACAGTGTTCCTACATACAATAAGGTCAAACTGAAGAGGTCCTTTGTCCATCAGACGACATTGAGGCTTAATCAGGAGTTATAAGCCAGGGGTAGGCTGAGTGGTGGACATTGCTCTTGTCTTTGCATGTCTTTATGTATGTATTTGTATTTTGTTGTTTTTCTTGTGTCATGTCAAATGTGTGTACTGTTATATGTTGCATACATGGCTGTTTCTGGGTCGCAAGACAAATTTCAGTGCAAACTGACAATAAAGTATTATCGTATCGTATCGTATCGTATTTTTCAGAAATGAACCATTGAGGGTTAATAAGGGTCTTAGGCTAATGCTAATATCATAGACAGTAAAAAGTAGGCTAATATATATATTTATATTTGTATTTATTTATTATTATTATTATTAACATTATAATATATATTTTTTATATTTATTTATATATATATATGTATATATAGATGTATATAAAAAAAACGATTTCCTCTTCTTTTTGTCGTTGCCAGGAAAGCGGTACCATAGAATTACACTTTAGTCATTGTTTTAGTCTCAGATCTGTGAAAACAGCGAGGGACACTGCACTGCGCATATTGGGAAAATACACACTTGGACCCGGAAGTTATTGTAGCGGGGCGCAACGTCGCGTCTTAACAACCGAATCGATTCTCCGGATCAAATTGGACGGGTTGCGTTCACTCCGCCCTGGCAGACAAACTGCAGCCGTAGAATGCATTGGAGTCAATGAGGGCCAGGTGACCACCTTATGAACAAACACTGTTTCTGAACGATTATGACCTTGTGAAATACTCGCCCCAGGAAAATAAAAGAAGACATAATCACACATTGTTTTTTTCTGCTGTTGTTTCTTAATGTGTAATCTTTCAAAACAAACGCTGGGGGCGCTGTTTTTCCTTTTTATTTGACGATGGGTTCCCAGATTGCTTGCTGTGTGCACTGTATTATTTTATTGTAGTATCTAAAGAGCACAAAGTAAGCTTCTGATCGGCTTGTAGGAGCTTGTAGATCGGCTATTTTCAAATGGCTTATAAGTAGGCCTATATAGGGCTGAAGTGGTTAGTGTATGTTTTGTATAAGCAAAATCTACTAAGTATCTATATAAGTAACTAGTAGTAACTAAGGTTTTCAAATAAGTGTAGTGGAGTAAAAAGTACAATATTTTCCTCTGATATGTAGTGGAGTAGAAACACAAAGTACTGGAAATTGTAAAGATTCAATAAGTAAAACATACCTCAACATTGTACTGATTGATTGATAGATTGAATACTTTATTATCAGTTTTGCAAAAGAAAGCACAGGAAAGTACAGTTCAAAAAAAGTTCTGCTGAGGATTTTAAACCCAAGAAAGCCTATGGCTTGTTTCCATTGGGGTCCTTCGTACTCAATTAATAGAAATAGAAATAAAGATTATCCTCCCCGACGGGGAATTGAACCCCGGTCTCCCGCGTGACAGGCGGGGATACTGACCACTATACTATCGAGGATTGGTATCCAATGAGGTATCCATGTGCCTACAAATACGTCATGTCTTAGTATGAGCGAATAGGGGAAGGGGATTAACGTCACGTGATGCCTTTGTTTAGCCCCAAAAAAAACGTCAGCGGTCCCGAAATCGGGCCAAACAAAGGCGCTTATTGGTCAAAAACCCGGATGTGTCTCAAATAATGACACAAATTGACAGCTAAATACAGTACTTGAGTAAATTACTTGGTTATTTAAATGTTACACCACCGTGGATATTAATGTGGAGTTGAACAATTATTATTATTATTATTACTACTATTATTGGACAATGTAGTGGGTCACGTGGTGTTTTGAACCTCGGCACCGGAAACGTGTCGCACGACGCTGCCCGGTGCTCGACAAAAGCCGATCTAAAAGCTCACAGACCCCACAACGCCAACGTGCTCTATCTGCGGTGTGAGCTTGTAGATCGGCTGTGTTCGACGCACGTCGCACGCACACAGCACACGCCTCACGTTACGCTCACCGCGGCTGCGCAGTAGAGTAGAGTGTCCATGACGTCACGACGACCGCCACATTGTGTTCAGCGTTGCCATGTCTGATTATTATAAGCGACTTTGGGCTTGTTTTTCTGTAAAGTTGCTTGTAAATATTGGTTGAGGTTTATTTGGGCTTGTTTCTAAAGTGTAGTTGTTTATTTGGGCTTGTTTCCTAATGTTGTTTAAACCAGTGGTTCTCATTTTCATGTCCAAACATTTTTGTTATGTTATGAATATTCTTTTAATATTCATAAATATCCATTTAATGCAAGATTTGTGTAAAAACAAACAAATATTCCACATTTTCTTCACGATTGTTTTTTTTTAAATAGCAGATCTACAAGCTCACCAAACAGAGCCACCGTATTGTATACAGGTTGTACAGTGCTTAATGGCCTGTAAGGTTGCTTCTTCTGGGCTTGTTGTTTTCATAGACCCTGGTTGCTTATGTCTCGCAAAACCTGGCAACACTAGGCTGTGTTGTGTGTATCAGTTCTGATCTGAACTGAATTGTGTGTTTATAACTCTAATAAGTCATTTATTACTGTAACTTCATGGTAATTAACACGCTTATTAACTAATAGTTGTGTTCAGCCTCCTGGTGGTGGCGCTACAGCTGCTGAACAACACGGTACGTTTATAGTTTGTTTCCCCTATAAGATACACGATGCTAGCCTAGCCTAGCATGGTTAGCATTAGCTTCCTCCGTCCACACAAGCAGCACAGTGAGCTAATGCTAACAGCAGTGTGTAGTTATTATGTGTGTTTCATTCTTACTGTGTGTGTGTGTGTGTGTGTGTGTGTGTGTGTGTGTGTGTGTGTGTGTGTGTGTGTGTGTGCGTGCACTGTGCAGTGGTGGAAAAAGTACTCGCATGTTTTTACTCAAGTAAAAGTATCAATACTGCAATGTAGAATATTTTACATGTAAAAGTCTGGGATTCAAAATTGAATTGAGTAATAGTACCAAAGTATTTGGTATCAAAATGTACTCAAAGTACCTAAAGTAGAAAGTACTCATCATGCAAAATATCCCCATTTCACAAGTTGTGAAATGTATACAAATGTTTTGAATGTAGCAGATCTACAAGCTCACAATGTGTCGTATCGCGAGCTTGTAGATCTGCTATTTTCAAAAGGCCTAAATGTATATAGGCCTGAAGTGAGTGTGTGTTTTTTGTAATAATCAAAAACAAAGTAACCAGTAACTAAAGTTTTCAAATAATTGTTGTGGAGTAAAAGTACAATATTTGCCTTTGAGATGTAATGTTAAAGTATTGAAAATGATTAAAAATTCCTCAATTGTACTTGAGTACAGTACTGTGTGTTGCAGTGACATATAGGGTTGCCAAACGTCACTTGATCCATATTCTTGGTGGGGAACATGATCCTAAAAAATAGCACAGAGTGCCTCACTATGAGCTTGTAGATCTGCTATTTTTTTGAAAAATCTTGAACATTTGTGCAAATCTTTGAATATATACTTTATAAAGCGAACATTTGTAACTCAAATCTTTGCTCCTGGGGGTCCCTGGAACTAAAGATTGGACCAAAAAAATTTGTTCATGATTTTTGAATAGCCAAAGAAATGTTAAAATTACACAGATGTGTTCCCGGTCTTAATGGGTTAACAACCTGTATTAAAGTATATATATATATATATATGAGCTGTTTGAACTTGCAAGATGCGTCATTGATTGATACCCAAAAATAAGGAACAAAGTGTGTCCCTACACTGACCATTACAACATAATAAACATGTCATTTCTGTAGTATGATAGTACTGTACCAGGCTTGGTAAACAACAGTTACACAGGACAGATATATGACTATATGGAATGCAGCTCTAATAGCAGTGAGCACGTAGTCTCACCAGTGTTAATCTCGTCAACTAAAACTATGACGAAAAATGTTTCGCCAGCCACCTTTTTTCACTGACCGCGTGTTGCAAAACTTGCAGATGTGCTATTTTGGGCACACAGGTTTCACCATCAAGACCTGCCAACATAGATGTTAGTCGACTAATTCAACTGTACATTTAGTCCACTAAAATCTTATGATATTTAGTCAACTAAAAGTAGTTTCTAAACACACTCGCCCCCAAAAACACGTTTGGTTTTAGCTTTTGTCTAGTTTTAGTCGACTAAATATCATAAGATTATAGTCGACTAAATCTACAGTTGATTTAGTCGACTAAAATGTATTGTGGTGGTGCCTTGATGGCGTCGTAATGGATGATTTTACACTTGGTTGCATGCTGAAAATAGCCGATCTACAAGCTCACAACGCGTCGCTGTGACGCATTGTGAGCTTGTAGATCGGCTATTTTCAGAGCGCAATACCCGAGCACAACCAAACATAACATTGTTTGTCTTTTAGTTTTACTGCATCTCTTCTCCACTAGTCCCTCACTGACATTGTAGTCTACTTTTTGTTAGTTGACGAAATTGTTGTTATATTTAGTCTTAGTTTTAGTCATCATAGCTTAGTTTTATTTAGTGTCAGTGAAAAAAGGTAGTCGACCAAAATGTTTTGTTATAGTTTTAGTCGATGATATCAACACTGCAGCAGATGTATACTGTGTATGATATACTTATGGACAAAAGTCAGTGCGTTGTACATGGGATTAAGGTGCAAAATGTCGGCACGTGTCGACCGATTTGTTTCAAGTGTAAAGTGCAATATAATTAAAATGTATCATAATGTATTATTGTTATTATTAGATGTCATCAGAAGACAAGAAACATGAGCGACATGAAGACAACGTAAAGTCTTCATCTGGATCCAGCAGTAAGGTACGTTACTAGACTTAATGCTCACAGCACGACGCGGTGAGAGCTTGTAGATCTGCTATTTTTCAGCTTTTCTTTTCGGCTAGTGTAAGCTATTGTCAATGCTGTCCTAAAATGTTGATTTGATGTGTGTGTGTGTGTGTGTGTGTGTGTGTGTGTGTGTGTGTGTGTGTGTTCCAGTCCAACCCAGCCAAGCCCAACTACACAGTGAAGTTCACGCTGGCCGGACACACCAAGGCGGTGTCTTCTGTCAAGTTCAGCCCCAATGGAGAGTGGCTGGCCAGCTCCTGTAAGAATACAATACCTTTTTTTACATTTCACTTTGTATATGCATTAGTAGGGCTAGGGGGCTGCGCTAGTGTAGCGGTTAGAGCGGGGGTCAACAACCCGCGGCTCTGGAGCCTCAATAATTCGGCCCAAATAATTGCGATTATGTAAATGTGACACCCCTATGCAGATTAGTCATTAGCCATTTTGAGAAGGTTAAATTTGAGCCATGTAGAATAAAAACTACTGTGCATTGGGGGGTTAGGGTTATAGCTGCATTTGTAGCTTTCACACAGAACCTTTACAAACCAGGCTTCTTTCATCATAACCCATAATAATAATAATGCCGTCTCCATGGCGACGCGTGTTTCTGTGTGCAGCTGCGGACAAGCTGATAAAGATCTGGGGAGCGTTCGACGGGAAGTTTGAGAAGTCCATCGCCGGCCACAAGCTGGTGAGTTCCTGCACCCAACGTACCTCTATGGATTAAAGTTCTGTTTTCTATGCATGAATTAACCCATTAAGACCTGAGGGCAATTCTTAGCTAATGTCTTCCAAATCCCAACAGTTTTCTGAAAAACGTATGTTTCCATATCAGTGGTGCTCCAACTTTTTTCATGTCAAGGACCCCCAAAATGATGTATTTGGCCGCGGACCCCCGTCTCAAAATCTTTTTTTCCAGGGACCACCAGAAGTAAAGATTTGAGTTGAATGTTTGCTTAAAAAGAATATAAATATATTCATTTGCACACATTTTCACGATTTTTCAAAAATAGCAGATCTACAAGCTCATAGCGCGGCACCGACTTTGGCTATTTTTGAATAGCCAAAGTGTAAAATAATGCTTTTTAGCTCAAATCAAAAAGTGACACAGATGCGTTCCAGGTCTTAATGGCTTAAAGTTCTCAGTCACCACGACTGATTTCAGTCTTTTGGATTCCATAGCAGCCAGCATGTCTTCTATGGAAGCATGTTGCGCTACGAAAATAGCCGATCTACAAGCTCTGCGACGCATTGAGAGCTTGTAGATTGGCTATTTTCGGTTAATATTTTCAAAGATTGGAGCATTTGAAGTGGTCAAACTAGCAAAATGTTTAGAAGCATTTTCCTTAAAACCCTAGTGGTCTCGGACATGTCATAAAAGCAAAGGTTAAAGCATCAATCTGTGATTTCTTCACCTGGTTGGCAGTCTGTAGAACAGCAGGAACAATGTTACTAAAACATCATCCACATTCATTTTACATATTGTGTTAATTCAGTCGTGAGATTTAATTTTGCTTTTATCCATTGGTTTTCAACCTTTTTCATGCCAGGGACCCCTAAATTGATATACATTTGGCCGCGGACCACCATCTGAAAATGTTTTGTGCCAGGGGACCCCCAGAAGCAAAGATTTGAGTTAAAAATGTTCTCTTTGGAAAATGTGTATATTCAAATATTTGCACACATTTTCAAGATTTTTCAAAAATAGCAGATCTACAAGCTCATAGCCACGCTATGAGCTTGTAGATCTGCTATTTTTGAATAGCCAAAGCTAAGCGGTTAAAATGATTCTGAGGCTATGTTAAATAATTTAGCTGGGGACCCCCTGGTAGCCCCCCAAGGACCACTGGTTGAAAACCACTGCTTTAATCCATGCTTCTATGGAAGCATGTTGCGCGGCGAAAATAGCCAAAATAATGTTTGGTTATTATTTTTTTTGTAAGATTAGAGCATTTGAAGTGGTCAAACTTAGCCCTATATGTCACAGTGATCTATGGTGATGTCATATGTGTTGTGGTGATGTCATATGTGTTGTGGTGATGGGTGGGTGTGTCCTCCAGGGCATCTCTGACGTGTCGTGGTCGTCTGACTCCAACCTGCTGGTCTCCGCCTCCGACGACAAGACACTGAAGATCTGGGACAGCAGTTCTGTAAGACACACGCGCGCACACACACACACACACACACACACACGTATGTTTAAGCTGGCCTTACACTACAAATCGGGGTCTGAAACAACTCTCCCGAGTAACGGGGGAGTACCCCAGCCTACATGGGGGCGAATCTCGGGCATAAATATCGATAGACGTGATAAATGGAGAAATAATGCCGAAAAACAACTAGATTTGTGGTTTGGTAAACATAAGATAAAATGCCTACATTAAATGAAGGAATGACCGGTGAAAATATATCATGTATTTTTGGACCCACATCCATCACAAATATGGTCTAGTCAGTGTGAGGGTTTAACGATCCAACCTTAACCCTCCCGAGGTGCTCACAGGATGGTCGGGATCGCCCCGACCGTTTTCAAACATGTTAGGTATTTATCTGGATCGCTACTGTATGGAGCGGCACAGCGAGGGGGGCGAGAGAAAGATGGCCGCTGTTCCGACGCAAGGGATAGAGTCCGCTGGCTGTCGGTAAACGCACACACGCCATCATGCGTGTGCAGTGTGCACTCTCACACACACTTTAAATACCGCTAGGTCGTTTATATAGGATGGACAATCAGGTGCAGCTGTGGTGGATCAAATTGACTGACTCCATTTATCACGTCCATCTTCCTGTAGGACTATATCTCTGCTGTCTGTCTGTCTGTCTGTCTGTCTGTCTGTCTGTCTGTCCGTCCCTCCACCCCCCTCTATCTCTCTCGCTCTCGCTCTCTCTCTCTCTGTACTGACAGAGAAATAGATGAATAGGTATAGCACCATAAATAGATTAAAATGTCTGTCTGTTTATCTCTCTCTCTCTGTATTCATTGACAGAGAAATAGATGAATAGGTAATAAGCTAATAACACAATAAATCGATTCAAATGTAGGTAGATGATGATTATTGATTGATTGATTGCTTCCTTCCTTCCAGCCCAGTCCATGGATATGGGTAAAAGAAATACATCATATATTTCCACCCGTCATTCCTTCACTTATGTCTGCTATTCATTTATAAGACAACATCCTCCTTCTTATTTTAACCAAAGAAAACCACTTACCCTACCTCAAGGACACATTAATATGTATTTGGCAGTGGAGCTCCATCTGAAAAAACGTTTTGTTCCAGGGACCCCCTCATCTATACAAGATGTTATTATTCTGGTCAGGTGTTAAATGTATCGTCCATAATGTAATACACGTCACAGCGTCACGTGCGTGTTAATACGATTATCCTGTAGTGTGTGATGCTACCAGATTTCAAAATCGTTTAAGATTTTAAAGATCCTGTAGTGTAAGGCCAGCTTTAATTATTCTTTCCTACCTGACTGACTCTCTCTCTCCTCGTGACGTCGAATACACTGAGGTGATGTGTTCATAAACCACTCATCACATGTCTGTCTGTCTGTCTGTCTGTCTGTCTGTCTGTCTGTCTTCAGGGGAAGTGTTTGAAGACATTAAAAGGACACAGTAACTACGTCTTCTGCTGCAACTTCAACCCTCAGTCCAACCTGGTCGTGTCTGGATCGGTAAGAACTGTGTGTGTGTGTGTGTGTGTGTGTGTGTGTGTGTGTGTGTGGGGTGTGTGTGTTAGGGTTGTCGATGTGTTGGTAATGAATAAATGTGTGTGTGGTGTGTATGTGTTGACACTGTGTTAGTAATGAATTAGTCTCGCGTAGCCAGACAACTATTCCACAATCTCTGAATGCTATATAGAGTCTGGAACTACAACTCCCCAAATCTGAGAGAGGAAACTGGCACTTCCATTCACGAACATATATTTTAAAATATCTTTACATTTTACTTTTTAATTTCCATTTCTGCTAAGCAGCAAGCTAAATATACTTAGATGATTTGTATTTATATTAGGATACATTTGCGCGACTGTAAAGACCAAACGGAAGTGGAGAGGAGGCTTCACATCCGGTTTGTATTCTAATCATGATCAGAGCTTCAGAGTCCCAGACTGTATGACCGGAAACATTTGAAAATTGTGTGGGGCAACAGTCTGGCCACGCAAGACTAGTAATGAATAAATGTGTGTGTGTGTGTGTGTGTGTTGACACTGTGTTAGTAATGAATAAATGCTGGTCAACACCGGTATCACCCAATCTGCATGCTGTCTGCTAAATGCATTGCCGTTGTCGACCACTAGATGTCCTCCTCAACACACCCAGGTGGAAGCCTCGCCAGGACAGAGTAGTTGTTTGTAATAATAATGATTTTATTCATTAAAATACATCCAGGATTTTAGCTTAGCTCTTATTATCTTCTTAGAGCTTTTCCCTCTTTTTTAAAATGAAAATGGTGTAACAAAGAGTACAGTTGAATGCAGTGCCTCCATTTGAAACTATAATATATAACTTGACATTGGTCGTGACTCCTCGCCAATAATGACCCCCCCCTGACCTCCCCCCCAACATATTGTATAAAGTTTTGTGGCATATTAAACCTTTTCATAGATCAGATTCATAGACTAGTTTGATAGTTCTGTCATCAGTGTTGTGTCAGTTAATGTTATAGTTTATTTTACTCATGATCTTTTCTATTCAAGGTCTGAATATACGCATATTAACCCTTTAAGACCTGAGGCCGATTCTACAAATGTCTTCTAAATCCCAACAGTATTCTGAAAAACCTATGTTTCTATATCAGTGGTGCTCAAACGTTTTCATGTCAAGGACCCCCAAAATGATATGTATTTGGCCACGGACCCCTATCTCCAAACATTTAGTTCCTGGGACCCCCCAGAAGCAAAGATTTTGAGTTAAAAATGTTCGATTTAAAATAATATATATTCAAAGATTTGCACACATGTTCACTATTTTTCATAAATAGCAGATCTACAAGCTCATAGCGCGGCACTCGGTGCTGCGCTATGAGCTTGTAGATCTGCTATTTTTGAATAGCCAAAGTGTAAAATAATGCTTTTTAGCTCAAATCAAAAAGTGACACAGATGCGTTCCAGGTCTTAATGGGTTAAGCATGAATCCAACATATAAACGTGTGTGTGTGTGTGTGTGTGTGTGTGTGTGTGTGTGTGTGTGTGTGTGTGTGTGTGTCTGTGTGGTTTGTATTGTATCTGTCATATCATAACAGTTCTATGTTTTTATTAACTAGTAGTATTGTCTTATACTATGAATGTAAATTAATATCTTGTGTTTGTCTCTAAAAAGTATGAATTAATTTACTGTATAACTTCTTATCCCCTGTGTGTGTGTGTGTGTGTGTGTGTGTGTGTGTGTGTGTGTGTGTGTGTGTGTGTGTGTGTGTGTGTGTGTGTAGTTTGACGAGAGTGTGCGTATTTGGGATGTGAAAACAGGAAAGTGTCTGAAGACTTTACCCGCCCACTCCGACCCAGTCTCCGCTGTAAGTTCATTAAACAACACTTTAACGAGCTAATTAACCATCTAGTTAACCTAGCTCAGCAGCTGTCATCTTATTATCTTCGTATTGGCAAAGATCTCCCCATTCCACTCTGATTGACTGTGTGTGTGTGTGTGTGTGTGTGTGTGTGTGTGTGTGTGTGTGTGTGTGTGTGTGTGTGTGTGTAGGTTCACTTCAACAGAGATGGTTCTCTGATCGTCTCCAGCAGCTATGACGGTCTCTGGTATGAGCACACACACACACACACACACACACACACACACAGACAGACAGACTAAATGTCTAAATCCTAACCACAACCTCAATCTTTTCCTAATGAAGTTTGCCTGCCTTGCGATGACAAAACACTTTATTATAATCCTCCATACATGTTTTATGGCTGGGCTTTATTTAATTTATTTATTTATTTATTTAACAGGGACAATGCACATTGATCAACATGTCAGTTATTCACGTCCATGTAAATGAGCCAGAGTTAGCCAGAGTTGGCTAATTTTCATCTGTAGTCCCTGAGCAGGCTGTTAAAAAAGTGGTATAGTTATCCATACAAAAAGAGACATCGTCAACTATACAAAAAAAAGTAGACATAGTACAGAAGACAAAACAAATACAGTAAAATATGAGAAGACAGTGATAATGGAGCCGAAATGTACTCATGATTACAAATTTGGTTAGCTTTAAGCCATCTTTTAAGGTTGAATTTGAAGGTTAGATAGTTGTTGGTCTCTCTTACTTCGGTAGGAAGACTGTTCCAGTGATGGGAGGCTCTAACAGAGAAGACTGTTTTACCAAACACACTCCGTCTGAATGGTACCTCACAGTCTCCTCTGGTAGTTGTTATGTCTGAATGGTACCTCACAGTCTCCTCTGGTAGTTGTTATGTCTGAATGGTACCTCACAGTCTCCTCTGGTAGTTGTTATGTCTGAATGGTACCTCACAGTCTCCTCTGGTAGTTGTTATGTCTGATTATTACACGGCTTGGTTGAATGCTCGATTCTGATTGGTCAGTCATCGGTCATTATTTCTGGATAATGACCGATGAGCTCAATAACGGACCGCTGTCTAATCAGAGACTCAGAACACCTGCTCATATCAACCTGTGCTGCTTGGTTATATGCTTTATCCAACATGACAGCCATGTAAACAAACAACCAATGTCATTTACAACTAAACGTTGCTCTCAAGAATGTTTTTGAAAACATTTGAAGTGAGAAATAGACGATGCAATAACCGAAAAGTCATTCTATTTGATCCACTACACTTCCTTGTTTATCGTGGCGCAACAACGGGGGAATACCAAAACGCTCGCCCCAAAACATAGTCGCCCCGGGGCAAATCCGGCGGTATTACAGGCAAATCGGCAGTAAATAGAATGGGGGGCGAGTGTGTTTTGGGGCGAGTTTTTTTCCATTTCGTCATTTGTTTCTGCGAGGCGAACTTGTCCGCCCAGCCCAATACTTATGGAATACTTTCATTGCCGTAAGCAAGGAAATACTTCGTTTTGTTGTTACTTTTGGGTAAATTTATTTATGTATTTATTAAGTAGCCGTGTAATAAGCGGGATAATGCATGGGGAGGTAGTCATTATTGAAATTTAAAGCCCGACAGGGCGATTTCGCCTCGGTGGTTAATCGCCCTGAAGCATTATCCCTTGCATGGTACCTCACAGTCTCCTCTGGTAGTTGCCCTTGTTGTTCTGTCACCACTTTCTCTTCGCTCTATGAACTGTTTTAGTGGTGGAGGTGCAAGCCCATTTAAAACCTTAAAAATGAGACAAGCATCTGCAAAATGTTTAAAGCTATCAAAATTAAATAAACTAGACCATACCCGGTCGGCGCAGCGCATCCGTGGGGGGATATGCGCACATGATCTGGCAACCCGGGAGGCAGTTTGTCCCATAGCTGGGCAGCCGCAGCTATGGGACGACATTCTTTGACACAAAAACGCTAATAAGAAGCTGGGATTTGATTAAATTGAAAAACGGGCTTCACAGTTGTGTTCAGATGGTAATGGTCAATGGCTGTGTGCAAAATCAGAGCAATTGGTCCAGCGAGTGAGGAGAACCGGGTAGCTTCACCACCACCACCACTACAAACGCACGCACAGAGGTTACTAGAATTATAGTAGGATTATACTTTTGAACTATACGGCAATGGTGGTAACGGTTTGGTTTTTGATCAAGTGCTTTTAATGTCGGTTTGTAGAGTGATTCTATGGGTTTGAGAGTTGGTTGTGAAGCAGTATGTGATGTGTGAGAAAATCATAGTAATGCATGAAGAGTTTTGGCTTGTGGGTAGTCTAAACTTAAACCAAAACATTTCAGAGGACTACAATGTGACTGAAACTAAAATGGAATTGATTTTTAACAGACTGACTGAAACTACATACACATTTGCTGTCAAAATTAACGTGTGTGTGTGTGTGTGTGTGTGTGTGTGTGTGTGGGTGTGTGTGTGTGTGTGTGTAGTCGTATATGGGACACCGCGTCAGGCCAGTGTCTGAAGACGCTGATAGGTGAGTAGAAACCTGCTGATTCATAAAAACATACAGTATATCATATAGTCATAGATTCATGTTTACAATATGTGATTCATACAGTGAATGAATATGCGGTGAGACGACGGATAAAAACTATCGTTCTTGCTAAATCCTGTGTATTTACATCTACATGTGTATGTGTTCATTAATATGTGCTGTCCTGTCAGAATAAACAAATACATTCTACCGTTGTTGTCGGGCAGAAACCTCTTATCTCTGTATTTAAACTTTTTCGTGTTTCTTCGTAAATTAAATCACCTTCCTGATCATACTACAGCGTCACACACAAGCATCAAAAGTAGCAGATTGAGCTTGTAGATCTGTGGCACCGAGTGCCGTGCTGAGAGCTTGTAGATCTGCTATTTTTATTGTTGTTGAAAAATCGTAAAAACTATTTGCAAATCTTTGAATATTCTTCTTTTTTTTAAGCAATTTTTTTTTCACTAAAGTCTTTGCTTCTGGGGGATTCTACAAATGTCTTCTAAATCCTAACAGTCTTTTGAAAACACTTATGTTTCTATATCAGTGGTTCTCAAACTTTTTCATGTCAAGGACCACCAGAATTATTTGTATTTGGCCACCGACCCCCATCTCAAAATATGATGTGCCAGGGACCCCCCCAGTAGCAAAGATTTGAGTTAAAAATGTTAGCTTTGAAAAAATATATATATTCAAAGATTTGCAAAAATGTTCACGATTTGTAGACTTGTAGATCTGCCATTTTTGAATAGCCTAAGAAATCTTAAAATGACACAGATTCGTTCCCGGATTGAATGGGTTAATATTATATGCTCTGTTGATAAATTGAATACACAGGACCGGAATGGAAACAAGTCCCCAAGACTTTATTTGTTTGTTATCCTTTCAGCCTTAATGTGTTACTGTACCACCGTGCTGTTTCACATCTTTGACTAATACATATTCAATCAATCAATCATGTTTAAATATATAACAAAGGATTGATAGATGTTGTGTTTGTGTGTCTCCAGATGATGATAATCCTCCTGTGTCGTTTGTCAAGTTCTCCCCCAACGGAAAATACATCCTGGCTGCTACTCTAGACAAGTATGTACCGTTACTAAGTCACCATACTCCATGTGTAACCAAAATGTATCGGAATTGACGTTCGATACAGTGTACCGAAATGACAAGCTGTATCGCGATTCTCACGCTGTTTCATTATGTTAGTCCTGTTTCATTATGTTAGTCCTGTTTCATTATGTTAGTCCTGTTTCATTATGTTAGTCATGTTTCATTATGTTAGTCCTGTTTCATTATGTTAGTCCTGTTTCATTATGTTAGTCCTGTTTCATTATGTTAGTCATGTTTCATTATGTTAGTCCTGTTTCATTATGTTAGTCCTGTTTCATTATGTTAGTCCTGCACATGTTTCATTATGTTAGTCCTGTTTCATTATGTTAGTCCTGTTTCATTATGTTAGTCCTGTTTCATTATGTTAGTCCTGCACATGTTTCATTATGTTAGTCCTGTTTCATTATGTTAGTCCTGTTTCATTATGTTAGTCCTGTTTCATTATGTTAGTCCTGTTTCATTATGTTAGTCCTGTTTCATTATGTTAGTCCTGTTTCATTATGTTAGTCCTGTTTCATTATGTTAGTCCTGTTTCATTATGTTAGTCCTGCACATGTTTCATTATGTTAGTCCTGTTTCATTATGTTAGTCCTGTTTCATTATGTTAGTCCTGTTTCATTATGTTAGTCCTGTTTCATTATGTTAGTCCTGTTTCATTATGTTAGTCATGTTGCATTATGTTAGTCCTGCACATGTGCGCGTCCAGGGGAAGCATTCCTGCTTCCAACAGGGAACAGGGAAGCCTGAGCCGAGTTGACCGGGAGAGAAACCTCATGTTTCCTCTCCAGCGTTGCATTGTAGCGTCCAGTCTGCATTACCTTTCATTTACCCATCTGTCCCGTAAAAAGATGACAGCCAACTATTCCAAACTCACATAATTCGACCCGCGGGCTGTGCTCAAGAAATAACGAGCTCAGTCACGGTGACATGCAAGCCTTTTCAGTGGTTGGAGAACGCTGGATTTAAACATTTAATCGCGTTCTAGAACCACGCTACAAAGTGCCAATCAGATCGTGTTTGAGCAAGTGTGTTGCCTGCGATGTATGAGAAATGAAGGCAAGAGTTACTGAAGGGCTGAGCCATGTACAATTGATTGCCTGCCTTAACTAGACGGTGTGCGACTCCTAGTGCGCAGATCTCCGCCCGCAAACTTTGAAAGGCAGTCATAGCCACTTGGAATGGGGAAAAATCATAACTTTTCAAAGAATGTTAACTAATCTTCTTAAGGTCAATGACGGTTAATAAAACCCAAAGTTTATATTATTAATATGTTAAACGTTCTATTATTCTAGATTCTCATTTATTTATCATTTTTTATTCAAATAAAAGTTATTTATTGAAAAACAAGTTTTTTTTCTTTACAAATCAAGAGTCAATAAATGGCCTAATAATTAAAATTAAATAATCGAATTGTGGATTAGGCGTATCGTGACACCTGTTGCGGGTCCATTTGGTTCAAAATACACTCTCAGAGTATGAGGGTACCTGCACCCCACTTTGCAGTTTCTAGCGTGTCTAGGAACTGAACAGCAGATCCGAAATTCTATTATTTATATGGGTACCTGGTACCCATACATAGATTGTGCATTACATTCACACACACATTCATACACTGATGGAGGAGGAAACCATGCAAGGCACCAACCTGCTCATCAGGAGCAATTAGGGGTTCAGTGTCTTGCTCAAGGACACTTCAACACTAACTCTGGGGGAGCCCGGGATCGAACTGGAAACCTCATGGCTTCCATCCGGCCGCTCTACCCCTGTGTACTGTCTGTTGGGTTGTCACACTGATCATTATGAATATCACCAGTGTGACCACAGCTGGTCCCCGGGCCGCAGGTTGAGAAACGGTGGTGTTAAACTGTTGTTGATGTCTCTGTCTGTCTGTCTGCTCTGTCTTCTGTCTTCAGCACACTGAAGTTATGGGATTACAGCAAAGGAAAGGTACTGTCTTCCTGCCTACATGCATGTCTGTCTGTCTGTCTGGTCTGCATGCATGTCTGTCCAATGTTTACAGTCGTGTGTGCGCTTGTGTGGACGTGCATGGAATGTGCCGTGCAGGACAAATCTACACGCTGTTACGTTATACATAGGGTTGCACATAACTTTTTAGGTCTAGTACTCAGAAGAGCACCTGGAGATGTGACTTGGTGCGCACCAAATGAATGGTCCCGTCCCGTTTTGTCAACGGGGGGGGGGGGGGGGGGGGGTGCAACACGGGGGGGTCTACTGCGCGAGAAAAAAGGACGCTCTGCTTCCAAATTTTGCCATTTTTTTTCTCATACGCCGTTAGGAGAAGCCCACAAGGTTGGTGCCCTGTGCTGCACTGCTTTTATCCGCCAGATTTGGACGTTCACGGCATATTTTGCACCGTTACGGTGCGTTCATCATCAGTGACGAGTGCCTCTAACAGCCGCTGCTGGCTGCGTGCACGCAGCGAGGCGATGCGAGGCGACGGAGGCAACAATCACACGAGCACGTGCAGCATGCGTCCCCTTCCCCTGCGCCTAATGGCTGTAGTTTTGCTAAAAAATAAAAGCTTGGAAATTCCTGTCCCAGCTGTTGGTACGCAAAAGCGCCTCGCGTCGTCTGATGTGGTGCGCATTATTTATTTTGGGTGCGCATGCGCACCTCCGCACCAGTTATGTGCACCCCTGGTTATACAAGCGCAACGTGTTGTGAGCTTGTAGATCGGCTGACAGAGACAGTCCCTGTTTACTCAGCCAGTCCAGACCCAACATTGAGATGCTCTAGACAACTTTTCCCAAACTGAACACATAGAGAACTGTGAACTGTCTGTGAACTTCTCATGCAAACTGCTAGCCTAGCCACTTAGCCGGCCCTGCTCTGCAGAGACTCTGGCCCTCATTTATCAACGCGGTGTAGACCAAATAATGGGCGTACGGCGAGATCACCGCAATTTTCGGCATTTATCAATATATCCTGACGTGGGCTTTATCCTACGGTACGCTGAGATCTCACGTCTGGTCGGGACCAGTTGTTGACGTTGGCTGCACCCGTTTATTCCATCCTAGACCTGCGGAGCAGCATTGTTTGACTGTCTGAGAGGCATTGGACACCTAATCCACTCATAAATCTGTATATCTACACTAATAAATAATCCCTGTGAAAATATAACATTTTATAAAGTAATTTAAACAAACTGCTTTAACAGTCATTCAGATAAGATTGTAGATCTGTCTGTATTGAAAATAGCAGATCTACAAGCTCACAAGCCAGCAACGCGTTGTGAGCTTGTAGATCTGCTATTTTCAAAATATACGGGCGCTTTCTGCGAGAGCACTCTTCTGCGCGAGCACCGGTCTAACAGGCGGCGCTGCTGTTATATTTTCATGGCCACCGGGAGATCAGACATTTAACCCATGGTCCAATACACACCAGCCTTCATTCATTAATGTTCTCTCCAGGCTATCTCTCATTAATGCGGAGCGGGACGGGACTCGCCCGTCCGACGGTCCGAGTCTCACTGGGAAATGGGAATAGCCTACATGAGGGCTTTATTTTAGTGTAACTCGAACGCGCACTGCTCGGTATGGGTTAAATACATTAATCTACAAAAGTATTCCATTCATGCCGATGTGATTGGTATCATAATATGTCATTCATGTAGGCTACAAGCCTACGTGACAATACGCTACGGGCGTGTGCGTGTGTGTGTGTGTGTGTGTGTGTGTGTGTGAGAGAGAGAGAGAGAGAGAGAGCGAGCGAGAGAGGCGTGTGCGTGTGCGTGTGCGGCGAGGCCAGCGGGGGGGGGGGGGGGGGGGGGGGGGCTGTTTCTTATTGGCTTTTCATGTCTTTGATCGTATTCTGGTTCGTCTTCATGTCGTAAAATCGGGGCGTTTTGAGAATATTTATGGGGCGTGTTATTTAAATGACGCTCGTTTCAGCCGTGACATTTATCAACGCTGGGACCAAGTGTAAGCTCGGATCAGCTGTGTAGGATGCGTTGATAAATGTGACTTCGACGTTGGTGTACGCCGAATATATGGAAAAATATACGGCGGTTTATACGCTGCGTTGATAAATGAGGGCCTCTGTCTTTATATTTTGATTAGTTTCATTTGAGAACGGCCAGGTGTTCTGTCATGCTCTGTAGACCAGTGGTTCTCAAACTTTTTCATGTCAAGGACCCCCTAATTGACACTTATTACCCTGTGGACCCCCATTTGAAAAGATAAGCCAGGGACCCCAATAAGAGAAGGTTTTTACGGCTCTCTAGCAGTGATTCTCAACCATTTTAATTTCAAGGACGCCCAGTTTGACATGCATTAGGGCTACGGACCCCCATTTAATGGCATTTATACCTCTGGGACCCCAATTCACATTGTAAAACCAATGTTAATTTAACTCTGGGAACCAAATGGACCCTAACGGGTCCATTTGGTTCCATTTGTACACTCTCAGAGTTACAGACCCATAAGGGTCCATTTGGTTCCATTTGTACACTCTCAGAGTTACAGACCCATAAGGGTCCATTTGGTTCCTGTCCATCATTTAGCTGGGGACCCCCTGGAACCCCCTCAAGTACCCCTGGGAGTCCCCGGACCCCACTTTGAGAACCAATGCTTTAGAGCACCTATTTCAACCAATTGTACAATTTGCTTCGTTCCATGTGTTGTCCTCCTCTGCCCCGCCTCCTCTTTGACCCGTTTGGTTTTGTTTTTTGGAGGTTAAACATTGCCGTGTGACGTCCGTTGGCTGATGTGCATGTTTTATCAGCCTGTCTGCCTGCCCGTCCGCCTTTCTGTCTGCCTGCCCGTCTGCCTGTCTGCCTGCCCGTCCGCCTGTCTGTCTGCCTGCCCGTCCGCCTGTCTGCCTGCCTGCCCGTCCGCCTGTCTGCCCAACCAGCTGTATGTCTTACTTGTCTGTCTGGTTTGTTTTCCAGTGCTTGAAGACATATTCGGGACACAAGAATGAGAAGTACTGTGTGTTTGCAAACTTCTCTGTCACTGGAGGGAAGGTGAGTCACTGACCCCCAACCCCCCCCCCCCCCCCCCCTCTCCTTCTAGTGCAGTGGTTCTCAAACTTTTTCATATCAAGGACCCCCAAATTGACACTTATTGGCCCGCGGACCCCCATTTCAAAAGAAATGCCAGGACCCACATAAGAGAAGATTTTTACGGCTCTCTAGCAGTGATTCTCAACCATTTTAATTTCAAGGACCCCCAGTTTGACATGCATTAGGCTACGGACCCCATTTAATGGCATTTCTATCTCTGGGACTCCAATTGATGTTGTAAAATCAATGTTAATTTAACTCTGAGAGTGTACAAATGGAACCAAATGGACCCGTTAGGGTCCATTTGGTTCCATTTGTACACTCTCAGAGTTACAGACCCATAAGGGTCCATTTGGTTCCTATCCATCATTTAGCTGGGTACCCCCTGGAACCCCTTCAAGTACCCCTGGGGGTCGCCGGACCCCACTTTGAGAACCAATGTTCTAGTGTGTGAGTTGGTTGACCTATTGACCTGTGCATGGTGTGGTTGACCTTTGGCCCCGTGTGTTGCAGTGGATCGTGTCGGGGTCAGAGGACAGCATGGTTTACATCTGGAACCTTCAGACCAAAGAGATTGTCCAGAAACTACAAGGACACACAGGTAAGATAATAATAAAAATAACACTGTGATCTATGGTCTTCATCTAGAATCTAGACCAGGGGTCTTCAACGTTTTTCAGCCCGAGGACCCCTTAGCTGAGAGCGAGATGAAGCAGGGACCCCCCACTGTTCATAGATAACTTCATAGACTTGTTTGACAGCACTGTCATCAGTTTTGGATTCATGTTAAAGGGATAGTTCACCCAAAAAAAGTACTTTTCTTCTATGGATTAGTCACCCCATGGAGACTTGAATTCATGGATATTTTTTTGTTTTTGTCACATTCCTAAGCTAAGAAAAAAAGTCATTTTGGGGGTGAACTATCCCTTTAATGTGTATTTTCATACATTTAACCACTTAAACTCTCAATACTTAGTAAACTTGACCGTCGGTCTGATCTTTTATCCCTCTACACAAAACCTCTTTGCTGAAAATAGCCGATCTACAGGTGAGCTTGCAGATCTGCTATCTTTGGCAAAGATTCTAGTAGCCTATCACACAGAGATGTTGCCCCCCCCCCTCCCCCACACCTGTAGTAACTCTGAGGACCCCCTGTTGAAGACCACTGATGTACATGTTAGAAGTTGACCTGGAGAAGAGAGAGAGAAATGTCTAAACTCCTGACTGACTGTGTGTGTGTGTGTGTGTGTGTGTGTGTGTGTGTGTGTGTGTGTGTGTGTGTGTGTGTGTGTGTGTGTGTGTGTGTGTGTGTGTGTGTGTGTGTGTGTAGATGTTGTCATTTGCACAGCCTGTCATCCCACAGAGAACATTATCGCCTCGGCTGCACTGGAAAACGACAAGACCATCAAACTGTGGAGGAGTGACTGTTAGACAGTCTGTCTGTCTGACTGACTGACTGTCTGTCTGATTGACTGACAGAGCTCATGTCGTCATCCAATCAGTCGTGACATTTTGTCAACATTGTTAAATGCGTTTAAATGCATTTGTTCCTTTTGTTAAAGTCTTTGCTTTGGGACAGGAAGTCACCGGTCAGGTCGGTCTGTTGTTTTTGTATCGACGTGTGTGCGTCTGTCTCTGATGATGTCACAGGTCAGAGGATGAGGTCACAGATCAGAAGAATGAGGTAACCACTCAGACCACTCTTTTCTTTTTCACAGCCACACCCACTAATGATGTCATCATTAGTTCATTCATTGAAGTATTGCATCTCAGTAGCCAGGATCTCAAAACCTACACCTAACGCCTCTCTGTGTGTAACGCCCAGACCCAAAATATTCATTTGATATCCCCACCCCGGGACCCAAACTAGTGAAAATAGCTGATCTTGTAGATCTGCTATTTTCACTACTTCTTATACATTTATTTATTTATGGAATTTCTTTGAGGTATGAAGTTATTTTGAAAAAAATGTTTGGGGAAAAGAATATATACAGTAAATATATATTTTTTATCTTTTGAAATAATTGAAAAGAATTTGAAGGAAATAGAACAAAAAGGGATATTTATTCACGACCATAAAGATGTGTCCACGAACCACAAACCCAAACCCACTGTTTGGGAATTCCATTTAGCGCAGCACAGTGGTTACACTTTTTTGGTTTCAAGGATCCCCCATATAACTCTGAGAGTGTACACATGGAACCAAATGGACCCGTAAGGGTGGATCTGCTACTCTTGATGATCTTGTGTGACGCTGTAGTAAGATCAAATCATTTACGAAAAAACTAAATGTTATTTGGACATATGAGGTTTCTGCCAGACAGCAACGAAATTATAATTACATATTACAAAGTAATTAATTACATGTAAAGGAAGAGGAATTCCAGACCCTGGGAAAAAAAAAAGGCCTTGGGAAACCCTGTAGATACAGACATCATCACTATCAACTGACTGAATCTGATTTGAAACAAAAACTGAACTATTGACAACGTATTTTTTTTTCCTTTTTAAATGTTTGTAAATAAAGGTTCCTGTTTTTTGACTTTGAACTGTGGAGTAAGTGTTTGTGTTTAATGGGAACCGCTGCAAACCAGATCAAACCGGTTCCCCGCCTCCAACTCGGTTTGGAACCAAGAACACCCTAGTCTCGGGGAACTGGGGAAGGTCTCGCTACATGGGTTTAAGTTATATATTTTTTAAAACCCTGTATGTTATGTGTATGTGTACAGACAGGCCTGTCTCATATTTTATTTTAACATTCGGGGGAGGGAGTGCAGTTACATCATGGTGTAAGTGACCATCAACTACATTCTAGTGACTGAAAAACTGATGTATACTGGCCTTTGAGCATTATAGCTATATCTCTTTATCTAAATCTATATCTAAAATCACCAGCTGACATTGATCAGTAATTGTAGACAAAAGTGTCTACATGGAGTGGGCTAAGTTGTCCTTGAAGCAAAAGACAAAACGGCTCTAAATCTAAACATCTGCCCTTATTTCAGGATGTCTTTTATCAGTTGAAATCATCAGCAAGCATCTATGACAACAGTGGTCCCCCGAACTGGGGGTCGGGGGTCCCCTGATTATTTTGTGGGGTCCCCTGATGATTAGCTTAATGTGCAACATTGTCTTCTCACTCAACAGTGAACAAACCAACATACAGTATAAGTGTATACTATACAGGGTATCTGCACATTTCTAAAGTTGCAATTTAATGACCTTTTCAATACCAAATTGTCAAACATTACATAAGAAAGAGGCAAACATTGTGAAAATATCCGATCTACAAACTCGTAGATCGTCTATTTTCACAATATTTATCTGTGGAACCGAGTCAAACTAAATGCAATGCCTACAACTCCAAGTGCTTGACAAGGTGGGGGGGTCCCCAGTTCAAAATAACAACTTAAAAGAAATAAGTTGTTTGAAGTTGAAGGGTAGGTTTACCCACATGATATTTGAATTTGTCAAGTTTAAACTTTAAGAAATAATGTAGTCACTCATCAAACATAAATTGAATAACACATAGTCTTATTTAAACAATATAAAATCAACTGAATAACATTTGGTATGAGAACCGTTTAATATTTGCAATCGGTAAAAACAATATTGAAATCTCAAATGAGTATTCATCCAAAATAGATTACAGGTCAGTCAGTCATAAATTGAGTAGCAAAGAATAAAAATAATAAGTGATTGAAATTAGAATAGAGAATGGAGATAAAAAATAACCCACATTATTTGGTTTGGGGGAGATATAATGTCGTATAGCCTACTCACCCAAACATGTTAAATACCCACAAGCTGAACTATACAACACATGCTCTTACATTATAAACTGAATGGTAGCTACTAGTCATGTTATTTGATTGTTTACAGCCTTGTGAGTTAAATAATAGAATAGAATAATTGAGGGAAATGCATAAAGAAAATTACATAAGTATGAATTTAGTACAAAGGACCCCAATGGAAACAAGCCATAGGCTTTCTTGGGTTTAAAATCCTCTTAGCAGACCTTGTATTGAACTCTACTTTCCAGTGCTTCTTTTTGCAAACTGCTTATAAAGTATTCAATCAATCAATCAATCAATAAAATAGTACTAAGGGTTAACAACTGTGTCATAATGTCATGACTAAACAGTCTTTTCTGGATCAATAACAATACTTAAAATAAAAATAAAACAAAGTAAATAGAGATTGTCATATACGGTATTGCATGTTCATTTTTCTGGGGTTTGTTTCAAAAGTTTAGGCTTAATTGTCCATCGAAGTTACTACAAGAGCCATACAATATAAAGAGATAAAATGATAAAGAAAATATCCTGTAAGTCACAGGCTCTCAAGGTGTGGTCCGAGGACCCCCAGGGGTCCATAAGGGCGTTCCAGGGTGTCCACGACTAAATGTTGGGAAACAAAATGGTCCCTTATGGGTCTGTAACTCTTGAGAGCGTACAAATGGAAACAAATGTACCTGTACGGGTCCATTTGGTTGGTTCCTTTTGACAAAGTTAAATTCCCAAAGAAAGAAAAAATATAAAGTATCAAGTGGGGTCCTTGCAGTGGTGGTAAAAGTACTCACATTCTTTACTTAAGTAAAAGTATCAATACTGCAATGTAGAAATACTCGGATCACCCACAAGTCTGTATGGCAATCAGCTGAAAAGTTACATAGGAAAAAAAAGACAAAACAACTTGACCTTGTAAATCGACTATTTTCATTTCCTGTTTGGCGTTGAAGTTTGATGCTTTGCCACGGTCACGCGGCACGCCATTGTATTAACATTCACGCTTTTGATAACTTTTAATCGTTAAGGTCTTTTGTGTACGCTGAGCGATTTTGAGGTGGATCTGCATCCTCCTAGGCGGAGTTCGTTAAAGTACAACCCGTGAAAATGGCACGAAATGTGCTAATACACCACAATAAATTCAAAATGGTCGACTTCCTGTTGGGTTTAGGTAATGGCTCCAAGAGACTTTTTTGTTAGTCGAGACATGATACAGGTGTGTACCAATTTTCATACATGTAGGTGAAACCGTATTGTGGGGCTTCAAGCATGACATTTTGTAAGGGGCCCCTTTTTGAGACGCATACATTATTTTAAAAAAACGCCAGTTGTGATGTGTGTGCTAAGTTGCGCAACTTTTTGAGTAAACAAAACGCGATTCATTATGGATAAAATAATAGTAATAATAATAATAATGATAATAATAATCTTTGCAATTTCAATAAGGCTTCGCACTGGTGCAGTGCTCGGGCCCTAATAAAATGAAATGCACGTCCTACTGGGAGACCCTGTGGCAGACCAAGGACCAGATGGGGGGATTACATCTCCACACTGGCCTTGGAACGCCTCAGGATCAGAAGTGGTTAAAGGACGACTTTGTTTTTTTACAACCAAGGTTTATGTTTTAGATTGTAATTAAAGTAAATAAAAGATGAGTGTTAAATTGTTTTAATTTACTGCTTTCTATAGTTTTAGCAATTTTCGCTATATTTTTTTACAGTGGGCGGGGGCATTCTGTCTGGTGGCTAAATGGTCTTTTGGTCTTTTTTTTACACAATAACCCGGCGATTTCTTTATTATTATTTACAGTAGCTCTTCTAGCCCCCAATAACTCACATCTGGCCATCAAAGACCACAGGACCTTTTTTATTGTGTAAAAAAAGACATATTTAGCCACCGGACAGAATGCCCCCGCCCACTGTAAAAAATATAGCGAAAATTGCTAAAACTATAGAAAGCAGTAAATGAAAAAAAATAATAACACTCATCTTTAATTTACTTTAATTACAAGCTAAAATATAAACCTTGGTTGTAAAAAAACAAAGTTGTCCTTTAATGTTGCTCAGGAAAGGGAAGTCTGGAGCTCTCTGCTGAAACTGTTCCCCCCGTGACCCGGCTCCGGATAAGCGGTTGAAGATGGATGGATGGATAAAATGAAATGGTAGAACGCAGGCACAAGGGAGAGGTTTGCCGTCAGCACTGTCTGACTGGGAAAAAAGGCCCCCAAAAAACATCCTTGTTCTTCCTTGTGCTTTTGCAACTATGCTGAACCCTAACTTTAACCCTAGGCTTAACCTCACAAAACTATGCCTAAACCTAACCTTAACCCCACACATGAAAACTATGGCTAACCTTAACCTCACACTAACGTAACATGTATTGGAAAAAACAAACAAACTAAAAAGTAAACCCACGGTAGGTTTTAAACCTGTGAACTTGGGGAAAATCTGTAGGAAGGGGGCCACACCCTTTCTGTCAGAAAGCCCTCAGGGTCAAATCTAGATTAGAACATAGACCTGTCTGTGTGCATATAAACAGTTAGGTGAGACATCACCTGTCTCACCTGCACATGAGACATTACCTGTCATCCATTGGGTAGAAAACTATTGATAACTACATCAATAATTAAATTGCTTTTGGCTCTGCACTGAGAAGCGGACCCTCAACATGTGATTCACATTGGGCCCCTCCCTCCCACTAACATTGGAAGCCAATTACATAAACTGTAATACTTGTAGATCGGCTGTTTTCAAATAGCCTAAGTACATATAGGGCTGAAGTGGTTAATGCATGTTTTGTAGCCTAATAAGAATTAAAATCTCTAAAGCAACTATTATCTACAGTTTTCAAATAATTGCAGTGGGGTAAAAGTACAATAATTGCCTCTGAAAAAATAAAAAATACTCCATGAAAAAAAAAACCTAAAAAATGTCCTTAAGTACAGTACTTGAGTACATGTAGGCCTACTTAGTTACTTTATACCACTGCTTTTCCACAACTACACCTGACCTTAACGACCGAAGTTTCATCATCATTATATGATCATGACATTTCCATGGTAACTTTAATCCACTGCTGTTGCTGAAAGTTATGATATAATGAAGATTTGGGTGGCCTAGAATATTCAAAGAATTACAAGAGATCTTGGATCTTCAGGGGGGAGATATATTGAGGGGTGTGTGTGTGTGTGTGTGTGTGTGTGTGTGTGTGTGTGTGTGTGTGTGTGTGTGTGTGTGTGTGTGTGTGTGTGTGTGTGTGTGTGTGTGTGTGTGTGTGTGTGTGTGTGTGTGTGTGTGTGTGTGTGTGTGTGTGTGTGTGTGTGTGTGTGTGTGTGTGTGTGTGTGTGTGTGTGCACCACTACATTGCCCAAAGTATCTTACAATGTGATGTTGTACAATGTGACAATGCTGCGCACTACCCACACCTGTCTGCCTTCCACCCCTCCCTCCCTATCTTCATCTACTCCTCCCTCCCCCTCACCCTCTCTATCCCACTTTTCTCCCCTCTCCCCTAACGAGGTCCTTCTCCTTGTTACCTCTAGTCGCCCCACCTCATGCTCCCTGGACCCGGTCCCATCCCAGTCCTCTGCACCTGAACTTCTTCCCTTCTTAACCCACCTTATTAACACCTCTCTGACATCTGGCTACTTTCCCTCTGCTTTCAAGACTGCCAGAGTCACCCCCCTCCTGAAGAAACCGACACTTGACCCCGCTGAGATCAAGAACTACAGACCGGTTTCCCTTCTATCCTTCCTATCTAAAACCCTCGAACGTGCTGTCTTTAAACAACTGTCCTCTTACCTCCACCAGAACAACCTCCTGGACTCCCACCAGTCTGGGTTCAAAGGGGGTCACTCGACCGAGACTGCCCTCCTGGCAGTGATGGAGTCGCTCCATACCGCTAGAGCGAACTCTCTCTCCTCCGTCCTGATACTCCTGGACCTGTCTGCAGCGTTCACGACTTTTTACTGTTCTGGCCCCACAGTGGTGGAATGAACTTCCCACTGAAGTCAGGACAGCTGAGTCACTGCCCATCTTTCGCCGTAGGCTGAAAGCCCACCTCTTCAGGAAACACTACCCTTCCTCTTTGTCTGGCTTACTTGTTGTTAACTAGTTGTACAAACTCTTGTTTTATTGTTGTACTGTTTTATTGGATCTTGTTTAGTCAATACACTTTTTGTATTAGCTCGTGCTCATTTGATTTTGCTATTTTGTCTCATCTGTTTAAGAAAGTAGGTAGCTGATATATAGCACTTTTATCTTAGCGCTAGGTATACTCTTGGTTGCTTGTTTTTGCAGGAAATGCACTTAAGACTTCTGGTGATTAGTAGTTTCGTTCCCTACCTATGTTGAATGCACTTATTGTAAGTCGCTTTGGATAAAAGCGTCTGCTAAATGACTGTAATGTAATATAATGTTGTTTGGGGTGAGACTTTACAGAGAAGCGTTTTACTCAAAATCTCCAACTGTCAGTGGTAGGTCAGGTCTTCTCTTATCGTTTCCCACACTGGTCACAGGTCGCAGGGCTTCTCCCCTGTATGAATTCTCTGGTGACATTTGAGATGACCGCTATGGCTGAACCTTGTTCCACACTGGTCACAGTGGTAGGGCTTCAATCCTGTATGAATTCTCTGGTGACGTTTGAGATTATTGTTCTGGCTGAACCGTTTACCACACTGGTCACAGTGGTAGGGCTTTTCTCCTGTATGAATTCTCTGGTGACTTTTGAGATGACCGCTATGGCTGAAACTTGTCCCACACTGGTCACAGTGGTAGGGCTTCAATCCTGTATGAATTCTCTGGTGAAGTTTGAGAGTACTGCTATGGCTGAACCTTGTTCCACACTGGTCACAGTGGTAGGGCTTCTGTCCTGTATGAATTCTCTGGTGAAGTTTGAGAGTACTGCTATGGCTGAACCGTTTCCCACACTGGTCACAGTGGTAGGACTTCTCTCCTGTATGAATTCTCTGGTGACTTTTGAGATGACCGCTATGGCTGAAACTTGTCCCACACTGGTCACAGTGGTAGGGCTTCAATCCTGTATGAATTCTCTGGTGAAGTTTGAGAGTACTGCTATGGCTGAACCTTGTCCCACACTGGTCACAGTGGTAGGGCTTCTGTCCTGTATGAATTCTCTGGTGAAGTTTGAGAGTACTGCTCCGGCTGAACCGTTTCCCACACTGGTCACAGTGGTAGGGCTTCTGTCCTGTATGCATTCTCTGGTGAAGTTTGAGAGTACTGCTCCGGCTGAACCGTTTCCCACACTGGTCACAGTGGTAGGGCTTCAACCCTGTATGAATTATCTGGTGACGTTTGAGATGACTGCTCTGGCTGAACTGTTTCCCACACTGGTCACAGTGGTAGGGCTTCAATCCTGTATGAATTCTCTGGTGACGTTTGAGAGTACTGCTCTGGCTGAACTGTTTCCCACACTGGTCACAGTGGTAGGGCTTCAATCCTGTATGAATTCTCTGGTGAAGTTTGAGAGTATTGTTCTGGCTGAACCGTTTACCACACTGGTCACAGTGGTAGGGCTTCAATCCTGTATGAATTCTCTGGTGAAGTTTGAGAGTATTGTTCTGGCTGAACCGTTTACCACACTGGTCACAGTGGTAGGGCTTCAATCCTGTATGAATTATCTGGTGACATTTGAGATGACCGCTATGGCTGAAACTTGTCCCACACTGGTCACAGTGGTAGGGCTTCTCTCCTGTATGAATTCTCTGGTGACATTTGAGATGACCGCTCCGGCTGAACCGTTTCCCACACTGGTCACAGTGGTAGGACTTCTCTCCTGTATGAATTCTCTGGTGAAGTTTGAGAGTATTGTTCTGGCTGAACCGTATCCCACACTGGTCACAGTGGTAGGGCTTCTGTCCTGTATGAATTCTCTGGTGTTGTTTGAGAGTACTGCTATGGCTGAACCTTGTTCCACACTGGTCACAGGTGTAGGGCTTCTGTCCTGTATGAATTAGCTGGTGATGTTTGAGATGACTGCTCCTGCTGAACCTTGTTCCACACTGGTCACAGTGGTAGGGCTTCTCTCCATTATGAATTCTCTGGTGACGTTTGAGATGACTGTTCTGGCTGAACCGTTTCCCACACTGGTCACAGTGGTAGGGCTTCTCTCCTGTATGAATTCTCTGGTGACGTTTGAGATTACCGTTCTGGCTGAAACGTTTACCACACTGGTCACAGTGGTAGGGCTTCTCTCCTGTATGAGTTCTCTGGTGATGTTTGAGATGTATATTTCTGCTGTAGATATGTTGGAGTTGGGCTGGAAAGACATCTGTGATGGAGAATGAGGAGAGAGTAAAACATAAAATGTTTTGAAATAACATGCAGCTGTGTTGTATTACCAACTGATAATGATCTAAATTTAGGACGGCAGCAGTAACTGCCAGGCACAGATTGGCCGTTGGAACATTTAGGCTGATTCCTGGCCTGCCTGATTCTTCATGCAGCCAGTTGTGATTAAAATGCATGAAAGTAGGATCTCATAACTTCAGAGCAAATCTATGCTACGTAAGGTATGATACAAAATAATAATACATATTCAGAATCAGAACAAATAATACAAACAAGACAAGGAAAAACATAAGCAAAATGACATTAGTCTGATAACTGTAGTACACTTATTAGTGTTCCCTTGCTGTCTGTCTGTCTCTCTCTCTCTCTATCTTTCTCTTGCTGTCTCTCTCTGTCGATGTCTCTCTCTCTCTCTCTCTCAACATTTCTGTCCGTCTGCTTTCTATTGAAGATGAAAGAAAAGAGTACAGGGACATAAAAACATGCACACACCTATTCTGTGTAACTTTATCACAGGCTGCTTCAGCATGGCTTGCTGGTAGATCTCTGGCTGTTCCTCCTCTGACGCAGCAGCTGAAAAGCTGTTGGACGACATCTCTCTTTTAAAAACCCCAAATAGTTCATCTCCTTCGGTCCACTTTGATGGTGGACATTTGAGGTCCTCTTTTACCGTTTGGGATCTGACTTTACTTGCTGACATGTTATGGTCTTGAGGTCAGTAGGACACTGGTAATGACTTGACCCAGTCCTCTGCTCCGCTTCCTGGATAAACTCTCCCAGATCACACACACACACACACTCTTCTTGCAGCTGTCGCTCTCTCTCTCTCTCTCTCTCTCTCTCTCTCTCTCGCACGCACGCGCGCACGACAGCTGCAAGAAGAGTGTGTGTGTGTGTGTGTGTGTGTGTGTGTGTGTGTGTGTGTGTGTGTGTGTGTGTGTGTGTGTGTGTGTGACCCCAAAATCTGACAACAGACACAGTGGAAGAGACAGCTAATAGTTCATGGACACACAGTGAGAGAAAGAGACAGCAGCCATTTTGTATCGTCAACTTATTTGTCAATAAACACGTTAGTATTGTTGAAAGAGGACTCTGTCCATCTTTAACAGAGTCATAAAATATAAAGAGATAAAATGTTAAAGAAAATATCCTGTAAATCATACAGGCTCTCAAGGTGGGGTCTGAGGACCCACAGGGGTCCTTAAGGGCGTTCCAGGGGGTCCACGGCTAAATGATTGATAGCTGGGAACCAAGCGGGCACTTATGGGTAGCCGTAGAATACGACTCTCGTGGATGTATTTTATGATTCTGACATTTTCAATCTACGAGAGTCGTAGGGAACATCCCCCATGGACAACTGGACTTTCAGCTCCTAGCCTGTACGGGCTCCAAACATGTACAAAGCTCCCCCCCCCCCCCCTCGTTTACTTCCTGTTTAATTTTTTTGTATTTCCGGATGCACTTTGTCACCATTGGGAACTTCCGACAGAATCGGCCACAGACGGCATTAAAACACTTCTTTATTGAAAAATATGGATTATTACATTGCACTAGAACTCCGAACAATTAGTTCAGGAGGCTAGGAGCCTGTACAGGCCAGTTGTCCATGGGGGATGTTCCCTACGACTCTCGTAGATTTAAAATGTCAGAATCATAAAATACATCTACGAGAGTCGTATTTGGGTCTCTAACTCTGAGAGTGTAGCCTACACATGGCATACATTTGAATACTTTTTCCACCACTGCTCAGCCACCATTTTAGACACAGTTGGCTAGAATAATACTTCAGGCATTTTTTTTTAGGTAAGTAACTAAGTACATGTACTCAAGACAAGTACTGTACTTAGGTACAATGTTGAGGTATTTTTTACTTTACCAGAGTATGTCCAATTTTCAGTACTTTTACTTCTACTCCACTACATCTCAGAGGCAAATATTGTACTTTTACTCCACTGCAATTATTTGAAAACTTTAGTTACTTGTTACTTTGAAGATTTTAATTATTATTACAAAACATACATTATCTAATTCAGCCCAATTTAACTTTGGCTATCTGAAAAAAGCCACAACGTGTCGCTGAGGTTGCAGATCTTTTCAAAAGATTTTAATACATTTTATACATGATACCTTGTGAAAGGGGACATTTTGCATAAAGATTACTTATAATAACTATAAGTTACTATAATAACGTATTGTTATAATAACGGGGAGGTGCCGAACCACTTCAATAAGCAAAGAAGCTTTTATTTTGAAATGCCAGACGGAAATTGTCTTGTTGTTGTGCAGGGTTGCCATGTCCACTTATTATAAGCGACTTTGGGCTTATTCTTCTGTAAAGTTGCAAGTTTTTAGGGGGTCTGGTTTCTAAAGTGTAGTTGTTTATTTGGGATCTACAAGCTCTGGGCTTGTATATCTACTATTTTCAATGTATATACAGTATATAGGTTTAAAGAGTCATGGCCTCAAAGCAGTGGTGTGTTCTACCGTCAGATGCTGTGTACGGCGTACACCTTGAGATTATTTTTCGTCGCCATCGTATACCTTCAAAAACTGTTCAAAACAGCGTATCTGATACGCTGTGATACGCTCTGATACGCTAAATGCCCAAGGCAGGGGGGGCAGCAAGAATGTGGGCTAACTCTGAGTTGATGGCTTATCAAGTGTGAAGCTATTGTTCTTGAGGTGATGATAAGTAATGGCTGCGACGGAATTCACACATTAACAACGACGCGAATACTAATGAAGTAGGCTACTTTAATCAGGCAGTGATTAGAGTGCCCCATCTGATGCGTCTCCAGAACAGCCTCCGTCTGCTGCACCAGAGGCAGAGACACGACCACTGTCCCGGACAGAATCGCTCTCTGCTCTCATCTGCTGACACTACACTCAATAAGGAAAACCAGCCTGTCGATTCCAGCGTTGCTCTTGTTTTCACATTCAATGTTTTTGTGGGCCACACACGCGCGCGAAGCGCGCGGAAAATTTTCACATTAAATATTTTTGTGGGGCGCGTGCAAATTTTTTACATTTTGTGGGAGGCAGGGAATAATCATAGTATACCTTCAAAAAAAAAGTAGAACACAACACTGCCTCAAAGTGCCCTATTTGCTTATTTTGGGCTTGTTTTCCTAGACCTGGCTGCTTATTTCTCTCACATAATCTGGCAACACTATGTCGCGTCGTCGGACTCGGAAGGAGTAAAGGTCGGAGAAGAAGAAGCGTTACAATGTATCAATGTTTTAGCTTTGATCTCCTATCAATCTGTCAGCAGTAAATCAATCAATCAATCAAAAGCATGAAGGTTTATTTAGACTTATTGTCTCAGCCGTGCAGAGCCGTGCACATTCTGTTAAACTTCAACAACATACCTCACACTGTCCGCACGGTGGCGCTCAGGAGAGGTGAGTTGATTATATTAATGTACGTAAAGTACCTATTATATATAACCAGTTGTAAGTTAGTTACCATGTACGTAAAGTACTTAAGAAGTAGTTTAAGTAAAGTAACTAAACTATAGATCCTCAGCTTAGCCATGGTTCTCATGACGGTCGTCTGTCATGACCGTCATGAATGAACTTCAACCTGGTGTTTGCACTTTCTCCATTTCTGGTCCGTACATCTACATAAACGTAAATATAAAGCTCTTAACTCATGGCCACGGATGTTACAATTCTATACGGGTCCTCAGAAGTACCCGTATCTTCCGTATTGTTCAATAAAAAGCATTTTAATCCGATCGGTGGCAATTGTCTCTTACAGTTATAATGTATCAGAGTGCAGTACACCTCCCAACCGAAATGGCCACCGATCGGATTAAAATGCTTTTTGCTGAACAATACGGAAGATACTGATACTCCTGAAGACCCGTACATAATTGTATTATCCGTGGCCATGAGGTAGGCACTTTATATTTGAAATATGAACGTTAATGTAGATGATTGGTCCGTAAATGGAGAAAATGCAAACACCAGGTTGAAGTTAATCCATGTCATGTTCCGGCGCGCTGCTCCTCAGCTGGAAGTTGTTTGATGTCCTGGTTTGAACTTTAGTCCTAATGAGCTTTGGCCCAGTTATAAGGACAACATAATGTACACTGGACCAGGAGGTTAGGGGGTCTTTGAGGGGGTTTAGGGGGTCCACAAGACCTTTGGTTCTCAAAGTGTGGTCCAGGGACACTCAGGGGTCCTTGAGGGGGTTCTAAATGGACCTTTGCCAGCTGGGTAACTCTGACAGTACAAATGTAACCAAATGGACCCAAACGAGTCCATTTGGTTACATTTGTACACTGTGTTAAAGCTGTGTCCACAGTCACTCAATCAGTATTATACATTATATTAACTTTATGAACTTAAATGTAAACTAAAGTACAATGCCATTTAATACAGTGGACTGGATTTTAATCATGCATGCCTCCTCTGACAGAAGATAGCTGTGTGCTGTTGTTGTAGTTGTTTAATGGAGTGTGTGTGTGTGTGTGTGTGTGTGTGTGTGTGTGTGTGTGTGTGTGTGTGTGTGTGTGTGTGTGTGTGTGTGTGTGTGTGTGTGTGTGTAGGAGAGCAGAGTAGTCCAGAGTTCTCCAGGTTGAATCCCATGCAGAAGGTTCCTGTTCTGGAGGACGACGGGTTTGTCCTCACCGAGAGGTCAGAGGTCATTCTATTAAAGTAAACGTACTGCCATAGCGTTGTTGTTGTCGGGCAGAAACCTCTCATCTCCATATTTGTACGTTTTGTGTGTTTAAAAAAAAATTTAACGCCCTACATGATCATACTACAGCGTTACACAACAACATCAAAAGTAGCAGATCTACAAGCTCAAAACGCGTCGCTTCGCGCCGCATTTTGAGCTGCTACTTTTGATATCTTTGAATTTTAATTCCACCCGACAGAGACGATATATTTATTCATAGCCTCAGCGAGGCCGGCAGGGCCGAAAGCCCCTGTCTGTCTGTCTGTCTGTCTGTCTGTGTGTCTGTCTGTCTGTCTGTCTGTGTGTCTGTCTGTCTGTCTGTGTGTCTGTCTGTGTGTCTGTGTGTCCTCTGTCTGTTGTGGTCAGTGGTGTAAGGTAACTAAGTACATTTACTCAAGTACTGTACTTAACCCATTAAGACTGGGAACGCATCTGTGTCATTTTAAGATTTCTTTGGCTATATATAGATAGCAGATTTAATATGCTATTTTTTTTTCTAATCGTGAAAATGTGTGCAAATCTTTAGTTTGAATATATATATATATATACTTTTTTAAAGCGAAAGTTTTTAACTCAAATCTTTGCTTCTGGGGATTTTAAAACATTGTTTTTTACTTATGTTGCTATAATACCAATGGTTTTCAAACTTTTTTCATGTCAAAGACCCCCACAATAATATATATTTGTCCGGATCCCCTCCCATCTAAACATATTTTGTTCCAGGGACCCCCAGAGGCAAAGATTTGAGTTAAAAATGTATATAAAAGATTTTGCACACATTTTCAGGATTTTCTAAAAATAGCAGATATACAAGCTCATAGTGCGGCACTCGGTGTATCATTCTTAAAATGATACACAGATGCGTTCCCGGTCTTAAAGGGTTAAGTACAACTTTACTGGAGTATTTCCAATGGTCAGTACTTTGATGACGGCTGCATCCCACGACTGACACAGGGTAGACACTGGGTCGGCAACCCGGCCTGGCGGAGACTCATCTAGTTCTATACTGGTTTTGTTTATTTTTTTCCGGTTGGTTAATGTTGTTGTTGTTGTTGTTGTTGTCATAGCGATGCCATCCTCAAGTACCTGGTAAACAAACACAACGTCCCAGAACACTGGTATCCACGGCAACCAGAGAGGAGGGCCCGAGTGGACGAATACACCGCCTGGCATCACACACACACACGACCGCACGCCGCCAGTGTGTTTATAATGGAGGTACACACACACACACACACACACACACACACACACACACACACACACACACACACACACACACACACACACACACACACACGACTGCACGCCGCTAGTGTGTTTATAATGGAGTTACACACACACACACACACACACACATACACACACAAACACATACGACCGCATGCCACTAGTGTGTTTATAATGGAGGTACACACAC
This sequence comes from Gymnoscopelus microlampas, assembly GCF_963454915.1. Taxonomy (NCBI): domain Eukaryota; kingdom Metazoa; phylum Chordata; class Actinopteri; order Myctophiformes; family Myctophidae; genus Gymnoscopelus; species Gymnoscopelus microlampas. The sequence continues at coordinate 54,339,589 of NC_139941.1, read as the reverse complement.
ACACACACACACACACACACACACACACACACACACACACACACACACACACACACACACACACACACACACACACACACACACACACAGTATGATTTTTTATTTTCTTCAACTAGTAAAATCAACAGGGTTTTGTCATTTATTTATTTTTTATACCTTTATTTAACCAGTAAAAAACACACTGAGACAACGTCTCTCTTCCAGTGTGACCTGTCCAAGAGGCAGAATAATAAAGTTTCACGTCTTTGCAAAACATTCACTACGAACCATTTGTACACGAGAGTGTACAAATGGAACCAAATGGACGGTTCCATTTGCAGGGATTAAAGTTCTCAGTCCTGGGGACTGATTTCAGTCTTGAGGATTCCATGTGCCATGTTTAAAAATCAAAAATCACATATTGGGACATGGTCTGAAAATAAATTTCAGTCTTGGGATTCTTTTTTGCTTTAACCCCTGCATTTGTACACTCTCAGAGTTATGGTAGTCCTTGAAATGTAAATGTTTGTGAACCACCGGTATAGTAATTGTATAGCAGCTCTGACAGGCCCCCCTTTCCACCAAAAGACCTTTGGTTCTAGAATTCTTGGAAGAAGCTTTTTGGAACCTCGGTGCTTTTCACGAAACCGGCTTATGTTTCCACCAGTGTTAGCGCGCCGCCTGTAGAGCAGGAGTCGCCGGGCGCCACAGGTTCGATTGCAATACGACCGGTCGGCCTGTCCATTTCACGGGGGAAATTCAATTGACAATGGCAGAAAATAGTTTCCCTTTTCTTTGAATTTCCCCCGTGAAATGGACAGAAAAGAAATATGATTATTTTTCACTATACTTTTACCATTGTTTATATATATCGCATCTGCATCTTCCAACCTGTAGAATAGAGACACAGACACTGTGGTTCTAACCTGTAGAATAGAGACACAGACACTGTGGTTCTAACCTGTAGAATAATGACACAGACACTGTGGTTCTAACCTGTAGAATAGAGACACAGACACTGTGGTTCTAACCTGTAGAATAGAGACACAGACACTGTGGTTCTAACCTGTAGAATAATGACACAGACACTGTGGTTCTAACCTGTAGAATAGAGACACAGACACTGTGGTTCTAACCTGTAGAATAATGACACAGACACTGTGGTTCTAACCTGTAGAATAGAGACACAGACACTGTGGTTCTAACCTGTAGAATAATGACACAGACACTGTGGTTCTAACCTGTAGAATAGAGACACAGACACTGTGGTTCTAACCTGTAGAATAGAGACACAGACACTGTGGTTCTAACCTGTAGAATAGAGACACAGACACTGTGGTTCTAACCTGTAGAATAGAGACCCAGACACTGTGGTTCTAACCTGTAGAATAGAGACACAGACACTGTGGTTCTAACCTGTAGAATAATGACACAGACACTGTGGTTCTAACCTGTAGAATAGAGACACAGACACTGTGGTCCTAACCTGTAGAATAGAGAAACAGACACTGTGGTTCTAACCTGTAGAATAGAGACACAGACACTGTGGTTCTAACCTGTAGAATAGAGACACAGACACTGTGGTCCTAACCTGTAGAATAGAGACACAGACACTGTGGTTCTAACCTGTAGAATAGAGACACAGACACTGTGGTTCTAACCTGTAGAATAATGACACAGACACTGTGGTTCTAACCTGTAGAATAATGACACAGACACTGTGGTTCTAACCTGTAGAATAATGACACAGACACTGTGGTTCTAACCTGTAGAATAGAGACACAGACACTGTGGTTCTAACCTGTAGAATAGAGACACAGACACTGTGGTTCTAACCTGTAGAATAATGACACAGACACTGTGGTTCTAACCTGTAGAATAGAGACACAGACACTGTGGTTCTAACCTGTAGAATAATGACACAGACACTGTGGTTCTAAGCTGTAGAATAATGACACAGACACTGTGGTTCTAACCTGTAGAATAGTGACACAGACACTGTGGTTCTAACCTGTAGAATAGAGACACAGACACTGTGGTTCTAACCTGTAGAATAGAGACACAGACACTGTGGTTCTAACCTGTAGAATAGAGACACAGACACTGTGGTTCTAACCTGTAGAATAATGACACAGACACTGTGGTTCTAACCTGTAGAATACTGACACAGACACTGTGGTTCTAACCTGTAGAATAATGACACAGACACTGTGGTTCTAACTGTAGAATAATGACACAGACACTGTGGTTCTAACTGTAGAATAATGACACAGACACTGTGGTTCTAACCTGTAGAATAGAGACACAGACACTGTGGTTCTAACCTGTAGAATAATGACACAGACACTGTGGTTCTAACCTGTAGAATAGAGACACAGACACTGTGGTTCTAACTGTAGAATAATGACACAGACACTGTGGTTCTAACCTGTAGAATAGAGACACAGACACTGTGGTTCTAACTGTAGAATAATGACACAGACACTGTGGTTCTAACTGTAGAATAATGACACAGACACTGTGGTTCTAACCTGTAGAATAATGACACAGACACTGTGGTTCTAACCTGTAGAATAATGACACAGACACTGTGGTTCTAACCTGTAGAATAATGACACAGACACTGTGGTTCTAACCTGTAGAATAATGACACAGACACTGTGGTTCTAACCTGTAGAATAGAGACACAGACACTGTGGTTCTAACCTGTAGAATAGAGACACAGACACTGTGGTTCTAACCTGTAGAATAGAGACACAGACACTGTGGTTCTAACCTGTAGAATAATGACACAGACACTGTGGTTCTAACCTGTAGAATAGAGACACAGACACTGTGGTTCTAACCTGTAGAATAATGACACAGACACTGTGGTTCTAAGCTGTAGAATAATGACACAGACACTGTGGTTCTAACCTGTAGAATAGAGACACAGACACTGTGGTTCTAACCTGTAGAATAATGACACAGACACTGTGGTTCTAACCTGTAGAATAGTGACACAGACACTGTGGTTCTAACCTGTAGAATAGAGACACAGACACTGTGGTTCTAACCTGTAGAATAGAGACACAGACACTGTGGTTCTAACCTGTAGAATAATGACACAGACACTGTGGTTCTAACCTGTAGAATAATGACACAGACACTGTGGTTCTAACCTGTAGAATAGAGACACAGACACTGTGGTTCTAACCTGTAGAATAGAGACACAGACACTGTGGTTCTAACCTGTAGAATAGAGACACAGACACTGTGGTTCTAACCTGTAGAATAGAGACACAGACACTGTGGTTCTAACCTGTAGAATAGAGACACAGACACTGTGGTTCTAACCTGTAGAATAATGACACAGACACTGTGGTTCTAACCTGTAGAATACTGACACAGACACTGTGGTTCTAACCTGTAGAATAATGACACAGACACTGTGGTTCTAACTGTAGAATAATGACACAGACACTGTGGTTCTAACTGTAGAATAATGACACAGACACTGTGGTTCTAACCTGTAGAATAGAGACACAGACACTGTGGTTCTAACCTGTAGAATAATGACACAGACACTGTGGTTCTAACCTGTAGAATAGAGACACAGACACTGTGGTTCTAACTGTAGAATAATGACACAGACACTGTGGTTCTAACTGTAGAATAATGACACAGACACTGTGGTTCTAACCTGTAGAATAATGACACAGACACTGTGGTTCTAACCTGTAGAATAATGACACAGACACTGTGGTTCTAACCTGTAGAATAATGACACAGACACTGTGGTTCTAACCTGTAGAATAATGACACAGACACTGTGGTTCTAACCTGTAGAATAGAGACACAGACACTGTGGTTCTAACCTGTAGAATAGAGACACAGACACTGTGGTTCTAACCTGTAGAATAGAGACACAGACACTGTGGTTCTAACCTGTAGAATAATGACACAGACACTGTGGTTCTAACCTGTAGAATAGAGACACAGACACTGTGGTTCTAACCTGTAGAATAATGACACAGACACTGTGGTTCTAAGCTGTAGAATAATGACACAGACACTGTGGTTCTAACCTGTAGAATAGTGACACAGACACTGTGGTTCTAACCTGTAGAATAGAGACACAGACACTGTGGTTCTAACCTGTAGAATAGAGACACAGACACTGTGGTTCTAACCTGTAGAATAGAGACACAGACACTGTGGTTCTAACCTGTAGAATAATGACACAGACACTGTGGTTCTAACCTGTAGAATAGAGACACAGACACTGTGGTTCTAACCTGTAGAATAGAGACACAGACACTGTGGTTCTAACCTGTAGAATAGAGACACAGACACTGTGGTTCTAAGCTGTAGAATAATGACACAGACACTGTGGTTCTAACCTGTAGAATAGAGACACAGACACTGTGGTTCTAACCTGTAGAATACTGACACAGACACTGTGGTTCTAACCTGTAGAATAGAGACACAGACACTGTGGTTCTAACCTGTAGAATAGAGACACAGACACTGTGGTTCTAACCTGTAGAATAGAGACACAGACACTGTGGTTCTAACCTGTAGAATAGAGACACAGACACTGTGGTTCTAACCTGTAGAATAATGACACAGACACTGTGGTTCTAACTGTAGAATAATGACACAGACACTGTGGTTCTAACTGTAGAATAATGACACAGACACTGTGGTTCTAACCTGTAGAATAGAGACACAGACACTGTGGTTCTAACTGTAGAATAATGACACAGACACTGTGGTTCTAACTGTAGAATAATGACACAGACACTGTGGTTCTAACTGTAGAATAGAGACACAGACACTGTGGTTCTAACTGTAGAATAATGACACAGACACTGTGGTTCTAACCTGTAGAATAGAGACACAGACACTGTGGTTCTAACCTGTAGAATAATGACACAGAGACTGTGGTTCTAACCTGTAGAATAGAGACACAGACACTGTGGTTCTAACTGTAGAATAATGACACAGACACTGTGGTTCTAACTGTAGAATAATGACACAGACACTGTGGTTCTAACCTGTAGAATAATGACACAGACACTGTGGTTCTAACCTGTAGAATAATGACACAGACACTGTGGTTCTAACCTGTAGAATAGAGACACAGACACTGTGGTTCTAACTGTAGAATAATGACACAGACACTGTGGTTCTAACCTGTAGAATAGAGACACAGACACTGTGGTTCTAACCTGTAGAATAGAGACACAGACACTGTGGTTCTAACCTGTAGAATAATGACACAGACACTGTGGTTCTAACCTGTATAATAGAGACACAGACACTGTGGTTCTAACCTGTAGAATAGAGACACAGACACTGTGGTTCTAACCTGTAGAATAGAGACACAGACACTGTGGTTCTACCCTGTAGAATAATGACACAGACACTGTGGTTCTAACCTGTAGAATAGTGACACAGACACTGTGGTTCTAACCTGTAGAATAATGACACAGACACTGTGGTTCTAACCTGTAGAATAGAGACACAGACACTGTGGTTCTAACCTGTAGAATAGAGACACAGACACTGTGGTTCTAACCTGTAGAATAGAGACACAGACACTGTGGTTCTAACCTGTAGAATAGTGACACAGACACTGTGGTTCTAACCTGTAGAATAGAGACACAGACACTGTGGTTCTAACCTGTAGAATAGTGACACAGACACTGTGGTTCTAACCTGTAGAATAGTGACACAGACACTGTGGTTCTAACCTGTAGAATAGAGACACAGACACTGTGGTTCTAACCTGTAGAATAATGACACAGACACTGTGGTCCTAACCTGTAGAATAGTGACACAGACACTGTGGTTCTAACCTGTAGAATAGAGACACAGACACTGTGGTTCTAACCTGTAGAATAGAGACACAGACACTGTGGTTCTAACCTGTAGAATAGTGACACAGACACTGTGGTTCTAACCTGTAGAATAATGACACAGACACTGTGGTCCTAACCTGTAGAATAGAGACACAGACACTGTGGTTCTAACCTGTAGAATAGAGACACAGACACTGTGGTTCTAACCTGTAGAATAGAGACACAGACACTGTGGTTCTAACCTGTAGAATAGAGACACAGACACTGTGGTTCTAACCTGTAGAATAGAGACACAGACACTGTGGTTCTAACCTGTAGAATAATGACACAGACACTGTGGTTCTAACTGTAGAATAATGACACAGACACTGTGGTTCTAACTGTAGAATAATGACACAGACACTGTGGTTCTAACCTGTAGAATAGAGACACAGACACTGTGGTTCTAACTGTAGAATAATGACACAGACACTGTGGTTCTAACTGTAGAATAATGACACAGACACTGTGGTTCTAACTGTAGAATAGAGACACAGACACTGTGGTTCTAACTGTAGAATAATGACACAGACACTGTGGTTCTAACCTGTAGAATAGAGACACAGACACTGTGGTTCTAACCTGTAGAATAATGACACAGAGACTGTGGTTCTAACCTGTAGAATAGAGACACAGACACTGTGGTTCTAACCTGTAGAATAATGACACAGACACTGTGGTTCTAACCTGTAGAATAATGACACAGAGACTGTGGTTCTAACCTGTAGAATAGAGACACAGACACTGTGGTTCTAACTGTAGAATAATGACACAGACACTGTGGTTCTAACTGTAGAATAATGACACAGACACTGTGGTTCTAACCTGTAGAATAATGACACAGACACTGTGGTTCTAACCTGTAGAATAATGACACAGACACTGTGGTTCTAACCTGTAGAATAGAGACACAGACACTGTGGTTCTAACTGTAGAATAATGACACAGACACTGTGGTTCTAACCTGTAGAATAGAGACACAGACACTGTGGTTCTAACCTGTAGAATAGAGACACAGACACTGTGGTTCTAACCTGTAGAATAATGACACAGACACTGTGGTTCTAACCTGTAGAATAGAGACACAGACACTGTGGTTCTAACCTGTAGAATAGAGACACAGACACTGTGGTTCTAACCTGTAGAATAGAGACACAGACACTGTGGTTCTAAGCTGTAGAATAATGACACAGACACTGTGGTTCTAACCTGTAGAATAGAGACACAGACACTGTGGTTCTAACCTGTAGAATACTGACACAGACACTGTGGTTCTAACCTGTAGAATAGAGACACAGACACTGTGGTTCTAACCTGTAGAATAGAGACACAGACACTGTGGTTCTAACCTGTAGAATAGAGACACAGACACTGTGGTTCTAACCTGTAGAATAGAGACACAGACACTGTGGTTCTAACCTGTAGAATAGAGACACAGACACTGTGGTTCTAACCTGTAGAATAATGACACAGACACTGTGGTTCTAACCTGTAGAATAGAGACACAGACACTGTGGTTCTAACCTGTAGAATAGAGACACAGACACTGTGGTTCTAACCTGTAGAATAATGACACAGACACTGTGGTTCTAACCTGTAGAATAATGACACAGACACTGTGGTTCTAACCTGTAGAATAGAGACACAGACACTGTGGTTCTAACCTGTAGAATAATGACACAGACACTGTGGTTCTAACCTGTAGAATAGTGACACAGACACTGTGGTTCTAACCTGTAGAATAGAGACACAGACACTGTGGTTCTAACCTGTAGAATAGAGACACAGACACTGTGGTTCCCAGCTCACGGCAAGAAAAAACGCAAAAAGTAATTTTTGGTTCCAGTTCTGTACCAACTTTTAGGGTTCTGAACCAATTAACCCATTGAGACCTGAAGCCGATTCTACATGTCTCCTAAATCCCAACAGTATTCTGAAAAAGTATGTTTCTGTATCAGTGGTGCTCAATCTTTTTCATGTCAAGGACCCCCAAAATTATATGTATTTGGCCGCGGACCCCCATCAAAATATTTTGTTCCAGGGACCCCCAGAGGCAACGATTTGAGTTTAAAAATGTTCGCTTTAAAAATATATATATTCAAAGATTTGCACACATTTTCACAATTAAAAAAAAATAGCCCAAAGTGTCAAATAATGCTTTTTAACTCAAATCTAAAAATGACACAGTTCCAGGTCTTAATGGGTTAATTTTCAGTGGAAACACTCTGAACTGGTCAGAATTAGGCAGGGAAAACGAAACTGGTTCAACCCCGGTGTTAACACATTGGGTGTTTCATTATTTTTTTTGTTGCAGGTTCTGCTCCCTCGTGCGTCGGGCTCCGGTCCGGACCCGTCCAAACTGGACCGGGCTCTGTCCCAGCTCGGCACGACCCTGGACCTCCTGGACTCCATGTTTCTACGGCGACAGCCCTTCCTGTGTGGCGATGACATCACTCTGGCCGACCTGCTGGCCATCTGCGAGCTCATGCAGGTCAGAGGTCATGGGGGGTAATTTTATGAACGTGGGTGGGGGGTCACATGATCATACTTTAACCCATTCAATCCGGGGAACGCATCTGTGGCATTTTTAGATTTCTTCGGCTATTCAAAAATAGCAGATCTACAAGCTCATAGCGCTATTTTTGAAAAATCGTGAAAATGTGTGCAAATCTTTGAATATATATATTTTTAAAGGGAACATCTTTGACTCAAATCTTTGCTAATGAGGGGGGTCCCTATTACAACATATTTTGAGATGGGGGTCGGCGGCCAAATACATATAATTTTGGGGGTCCTTGACATGACAAATTTTTAGAATCACTGATAAAGAAACATAGGTTTTAAATAAATAAAAGAACTGTAGGATTTAGAAGATATTTGTACAATCCCCCAGAAGCAAAGATTTGAGTAAAAAATGTTTGCTTAAAAAAATTATATTCAAAAGATTTGCACAAACTTTCATGATTTCTTTCAAAAATAGCAGATCTACAAGCTCGTAGCGCGGCACCGAGCTTGTAGATCTGCTATTTTTGAATAGCCCAAAAAAATCTAAAAATGACGCGGAAATGGGTAAAGGTTAAAAAGTTCAAAGTAAAAAAATTATAATAACATATAATTTATGTCTGCTGTTCTTCTGCCAGCCTCTAGGCGGTGGTAGAGATGTACTGCAGGACCGGCCAAACCTGCAGCGCTGGAGAAGTCGCATCCAATCGGCTCTCGGAGAGTCTTTTGACCACGCCCACGCAGTGCTGTATGCCCTCCGTGACAGAAACAAGGCCAAGCTCTGACATCACACCTGGCACACATATATCCAGCCAATCAGAGCGAGGGCAGGGCTGTGATGTCATACTGAACGCAGCGATTGGCGTTTTTGTTTTTTTTCTGCTTGGACAAGTGTCCGATAGCCTATCACTGATCTAGGATCCTTGTGCTCCTTTACTATTGGGTGAGTGTAATTGGCCCGATTCCAATCCGCTCCCTTACAGCAGTGGTTCTCAAAGTGGGGTCCGGGTACGCCCAGGGGTCCTTGAAGGGGTTCCAAGGGGTCCCCAGCCAAATGATTGATAGTTAGGAATATGAACCAAATGGACCTTTATGTGTCTGTAACTCTGAGAGCGTACAAATGTACCCTAACAGGTCCTTGGTCCTTGGCTTAATCCATATAAAAACTGTGGATCCTTGAAATTAAACTGATTGAGAATCACTGCCATGGCCGTAAAAATCCCTGGCATATCTTTTCAAACGGGGGTCCGCGGGCTAATATGTGTCAATTTGGGGGTCCTTGACTTGAAGAGGTTTGAGAATTACTGCCTTATAGGCGTACTAGCTTAGGCGTGCCGTGTGTTCACGTGAAGTCTGTGAGGACTTCAGGGCTGTCTGTCCCTACCCTTTGAAATGGGTCAGTCTGCATCCATGCAGACTTTGTCTAAGGGAATTACCCACAGTTCAGGGGAACAAACAGTATAGTGCTTTCTCACCGTTCTCAAAGGGAGACGGAATGGAATATATATATATTTGTAATAAAAGATAAGCGACACAAGATAAGAAATGAGTAAAGTAAATAGAGTATTGAAATACAATAATACTACAACCCCTAATCTAAACACAAATAAAAACAAACAGAATAACTTAAATATTATAACAATAATCAACAATCACAGCCTTTTAAAGCACTAACTGTAAATAAGGACAAAGTCAAAGTGATGTAAAGTGTCATGAATGAAGGACTCATCTTCAGAGGGTCTGGGTTTGAGTGGGGGTCCGAGGGTCCGGGGTGAAGCGAGGGTCTGGGATGGGTTGCTCGTCGCTGGCTGAAAAGAGAGGTTCAGAGGCAGTGATATTTCGTTTTGTTTTTCGTAAACTAACGCTCTACTCGATCACACTACAGCGTCACACAAAAGTATCTAAAGTATTCCACCACGGTTCTGCCCTCCTCACGTAGTTTTGTCCAATGAAAGTGAAAATGTTGCATTTTTGTCACTGACTGACCGGGCTTTTTCCACACGGTGGAAAAACGAACGACTGACGTTTGAGGAAGTGACCGAATGCGTTCACACACAAGACTGAATCTTCTTCCTTATTGAACTAATAAGCTTCATTGGTTGATTGTGACTGATCTGGGGTCTAACCACCATGCAACTGTATTAGACCGTTGATTAAAATTAAATGGTGTAAATATTAATAAAATGCTGTGATGTCTTCCTCAGTGTGAATTTCATGATCATATGAGATGATTATTGTTTTTTTTTGTTTTGTTACTACTACAAACATACATAAACTAAATTACAGTAACTATACTGGTAGCACATATATATGTCTTCAAAATAAAGGACGCCTCCTATACCATGTCTTCAACAGAGGGTCTGGGACCCCTAAGAGGTCGTCTATGGAAGTCCATAGGTCAATAAATGTATAAATACCACAATTAAATAAATAAAATCCACAATCAAATCAATAAAAAACGCAATGATATAAAAACAAAAATACAAAAAAAAAAAAAAAAACAAGCTCAAGTTGTGAGCTTGTAGATCGGCTATTTTCCAATAGCCTATCGTATAAAATAGGGCTAAAGTGGTCAATGTATGTTTTATAATGTAATGATTTATATCTACACAAAGTAACTAGTAACTAAAGTTTTCAAATAATTGCGGTGGAGTAAAAAGTAAAAAAATTGCCTCTGAGATGTAGTGGAGTAGAAGTAAAACTATTAGAAATTGGAAATTCTCCAGTAAAGTACAAATACTTAGTTACTTTCCACCACTGTCCCCTGGTATAGAGAAGGTAAAGCTGGTCTGTTACCTTGTTGCCTCGTGTGCTCTAGAACCAAAGGAGCATTGTTGCAACAAAGAAAGAAACTATTATTTATTCATTCATTTATTCATTCATTCATTCTTATTTTCTTTTTTTTTTATCGTGTAGCACAGCACACAATATCCAGTTGAAACAATATCTATCTAACGTTATGTTAAGGTGATATACAGCAGACCTACCGTTCCTTTGACTTGCCTATAATAGTGCGGTGGCTTATTTTGTCTTATTTCACTTTGACTGAATCGTCTTTGTTTGCTAGAACTGAACCTAAACTTTGTTCAATTAAAACCAAAGTCTTTCTCTCAGTCGTTATTTATTACTCGACATGTGTGCACGCTTAACTTGTCAGACGGTCCCTAGAGGGTACCGTTTTCCTCCTGTAAACAACCTTTTCATCCACATGGCACCACCTGAATAACAATGTAAGTTTATAGCAGGGGTCTTCAACAGGGGGTCCGGGACCCCTAGGGGGTCCTCAGAGTTACTACAGGGGGTCCGCCAAATCTTTGTGTGATATGTTTTTTTTTTTTTTACATTAACCACTTGAACCCTAGCATCCCTTTTCTGAGGAGAACTTTAGCCAAAATTAGCAGATCTACAAGCTCATAACGCCTCGCGCTGCGAGGCGCTGTGAGCTTTGGCAAAGAGGTATATAGGTGTATAGGGAAAAAAGAGCAGACCAAGTAAACAGAAGAAGTTTAATCTGAAACACAATTTTATACAATATAGAGTAGGGGGTCCCTGCTTCATCTCTCTCTCAGCTAGGGGGTCCTTGGCCTGAAAACATTGAAGACCCCTGCTTTATAGCACCTTACATTCATGTCATATTACGCTACGTAAATACGTCTTTCCCCCAAAGATACAGCATGTCACAGGGGAAAACTTGAGAGAATATAAGTTTCCTTTAAATTATGACTGATTGAAAATAACTTTATACTCGTCGTTTAACCACCTGAACCCCAGCGTCCCTATTCTGGGGGGAACATTAGCCAAAAATGTTCGATCTACAAGCTCACAACACGGCGCGTTGTGAGCTTGTAGCTTGTGAGCACCCTGACAAGCACTGGGATTGTAGGAGTTGAGGCATTCAATTTATTTTGACTTCCACAGATAAGCATTGTGAAAATAGCTGATCTACAAACTCACAATGCCTCACAAAGTGAGGCGTTGTGAGCTTGTAGATCGGCTGTTTTTTTTCTTTTTTGCCTCTTATATTATTTGACACTGGCCAATGTTCGATCCGTTTTTATAGTATAGTTTGTTGATTACTTTTGATGCAGTAATTGTGTTTTTCTTTTCTTTCTTACTTTTTTTGTAGGTATTAAAACTGTCTTAAAAGTCCTTAAATTGTCACTTCACTGTCATCTGGAGACCCCCCCCCCAAAAAAAAAATCATGTGGGGACCCCCCTGGGGGTCTCGGCCCACAGGTTGAGAACCACTGCCTTAAGAAGCAGGGAGGGGCGGGGCTATTTGAGTCCTTTAATTGTTGGCCCCTCCCCCTCTCACACACCTACCAGCAAACAAATGTCTGTGACCCACTGTGTCTTATAGTGAAATAAACAACTCATTATGTAACATTACTCCACATTGACGTTGAGTAGAGTTATCAGTGTTCACAACAAGCTGTTAAATCACATTGAGACCAGACTGTGGAAACATTATCTCCATCCAAATGAAACGGTGAGTTTTCTACAGGTGTGTTAGCTACTTAGATTAGCTAATTTACTGCTTAGCATTAAGGAATTGATGAAATTGCGTGTAATTTCGCTTTTATTTGATTTGGTAAAAAAGCAACAACTACTGAGGATGAAGCATTGTTGTGTGAAGTGAATATGAACCGTGTTTGTTTTAGTCCTGACTCCTGAAACATGACATGACATGTTATATCATGACAGTCATGGATGAACTTCAACCTGGTGTTTGAACTTTCTCAATTTACGGCCCCTACATCTATATAAACGTTCAGATTCTAAATATAAATTGCTTACTTTATGGCCGCGGTTGTTATCATTATGTATGGGTCCTTAGATGTAGCTGTATATTCGGTATTTTTCAATTAAAAGCATTGTAATCCGTTCGGTGGCCATTTTCTCCGTCTTTTCGCCATGCCTTAAACTACACTACCCTATCGGTTTGGAGGTGTATTGCACTCTGATACACTATAACTCTATGAGGAAAATGGCCGCCGATCGGATTAAAATGCTTTTTATTGAACAATACGGAAGATACGGGTACTTCTAAGGGCCCGTATAGAATTTTAACATTTGTGGCCATGAAGTAAAAACTTTATATTTGAAATGTGAACGTTTATGTAGATGTACGGGCCGTAAATAGAGAAAGTGCAAACACCAGGTTGAAGTTAATCCATGACGGTCGTGATGCTGACGCTATGCGGGCCTAGTCAGTGGTGTAAAGTAACTAAGTACATTACTTGAGTACAATTTTGAGTAACTTTTACTTAACTGGAGTTCCAATTTTCAATACTTTTACTTCTACTCCACTACATCTCAGAGAAATATTGTACTTTTACTCCACTCCACTGCTATTTTCAAAATATTATTATACATTTTGAAAACTTAAAAAGAGACATTTCTGCATGATGAGTACTTATACTTTGGTACTTTGAGTACATTTTCGATGCCAATACTTTTGTACTTCGACTCAAGTATGTTTTTAATACAGTACTTTTACTTGTATTTCTGCATTGTGGTATTGATACTTTTACTTAAAACATGTGAGTACTTTTCCATCACTGCAAGTTGGTGTCTGTGTGTGTGTCTGTCTGTCAGTTTAGTTGTAGATCAGGGGTGATGCAACTTTAATGATGTAGAGGCCCACTGTATTTCCACACTCACTCCAGAGAGGGCCAGATTGCATATACTGTGCCATTGTCACGCAAAAGTAGCAAAAACAGCCGATCTACAAGCTCAAAACGCGTCGCAGTACGATGCGTTTTGAGCTTGTAGATCTGCTATTTTTTTAATTGGAATCCTGATTTGATTTTGTGCTATTTTTTAATTGGAATCCTGAAAAGTAACATTTTTATTTAATTTCCAATGCATTTAGTTATACTTATGTTAACTGTATGAACTTAAATACAAATATATTGGACATTAAAAAAGAACATAGAATTTTCATACAAGTCATTAAGCTATAAATATAGGCTGAAGTAATTAAAGCGGCTCATGTTTGCGTGTTTGGAATCGTAACAGCTGAAATCAATAATATATCAGTATTCTGATATTAACCTGCGGGCCGCATTAAGTGAAGGTGAGGACTGCATGTGGCCCCCGGGCCGCCAGTTGCCCATCTATGATCTACAACATACATTAATATCGGAATAGTGATATATTATTGATTTCAGCTGTTACAATTCCAAACATGCAAAGTAAACATGACCCGCTTTAATTACTTCTATACAGTCTATATTAGTAGCTTATTGACTTTGTTTTTGTCCAATGTATTTGTATTTAAGTTCATAAAGTTAACATAAGTATAACTAAATGCATTTGAAATTAAATAAAAATGTTACTTTTCAGGATTACAATTACAAAATACCCAAACAAATTTCAGGAAATGGCAACAATAGCAGATCCACAAGCTCAAAACGTATCACGATGCGACGCATTTTGAGCTTGTAGATCAGTTATTTTTGCTACTTTTGTGTGACATACTAGAATGCCGAAATACAGCATTAATTTACAAAAAGATATGGAGATAAGAGGTTACCAGTATGTCATGTTTCTAATGTTTGCAGACCAATAGTATAGTTGTATATTTGGTTGTGCAAGCCCGTCAAGGTTCTTTGGTCTGTAAAAATGCTTAACATAGCCGTGGTGATCTTTTTTTGTTCCACATAAAATAAGTAATACATTGATCTAGCATATTGAAATAGGATTTTGGTATGCAAACTGGAATAGACTGGAATAAGTGAATGCATTTTGAGAGCAAGTTCATTTTTATGGAGTTTGTATTATACGCCCCGAAAGGGATAGAGGTAATGGAGACCAGTGTTCAAAGTCCTGCTTGTTTGTTTTTTTTAGAAGCACAGCAAAGTTAGCTTTAAAAAGGTCTTCATAGTGGCGGGTGACTACTATGTCAAGCTATGTACATTGAGTTGACAGTGAACCAATTTAAATGGTAGGTCAGACATATTTTGGTTTGGAGTGACTTGAGTGAAGTGTTAACATAAGGGATATTTCACTTTCAAACATGTTTGGGGTCATTTTAACGTCTACTTGTGTTTCACTTCACCCCAGATAGTTTTTAAGTTGCTTGATTCAGTATTTAGACATTTGATATGCATTTAATCAGACACGCACACGCCCCCTTCCTATACAAACGCATTGTTCTGGGACGTTCTGCATGAGTACTTTCACTTTTTTACCTTTGATGCCATTACTTTTGTACTTTTACTCAAGTAATGTAGAATTCCGGACTTTTACTTGTAACAGACTTTTACTTGTAACAGAGTATTTCTATATACAATATTGATACTTTTATTTAAGTAAAAAATGTGAGTACTTTTTCCACCACTGGTCTATATCAAGGGTTCCCAAACTTTTCAGGCCGTAACCCCCCAAAATAATCCTATTTGAACTGGTGACCTTCACCCTGACAAGCACTTGGAATTGTAGGAGGCAGTTGAGGCATTAAGTTTAGTTTGACTCGGTTCCACAGATAAATATTGTGAAAATAGCCGATCTGCTAGCTTGTAGATCGGCTATTTTCAAAATGTTTGCCTTGTCAATGTTTGACAGTTTTTTTGAGTGGTGCCAACCACTCCTATATCTGACTTTGTCCGTGTGTCCGTCCGTCCTTGACCAATCAGCAGGTCAAGCTTCACGTGACAATATGTTGTCACGTGTCACGTGACAACATATTGTTGCTGATTGCAACACAAGGATGCAACCAGTTACACTTTTGAAGGCACCACTCTCTTCACACTGGGTGTGATTTTTTTTTTATAGTATAGTTGGTTACTTTTGACGCAGTAATGGTCTTATTAGTTTTTATTTGTCATTTTAGACATTAAAAATGTCTTAAGTCCTTAAATTGTAACTTTATAAATGTGCAGATACCCTGTATAGTATACACTTATACTGTATGTTGGTTTGTTTACTGTTGAGTGAGAAAATAATGTTGCAACATTAAGCTAATCGTCTGGGGACCCCCAACATCATTTTGGGGACCCCCCCCCCAAGGGGTCCTGGCCCCCAGATTGGGAACCATTGTTGTATTGCTCAATCTAGGCATTATCCTTGTAGTTTGTAACTGCTGCTCTACTGTTATGGCATAATTTACAGTAATAGAGACATTTAATTCATTGCCTCACTTCACTGGCTCCCTGTCAAATTTAGAATTGATTTTAAGGTCCTTTGTATTTGCTTTTAAATCTTTAAACGGGCTAGTATAGCTCCTCTGTACCTCGCTGAGCTCCTGGAACCATACACCCTTAGCCAGGGCTCTGAGGTCTTGCCGATCAGTCGTTACTGGTAACGACTGATCGGAAAAAAAAAAATCTCCGCCAGGCCGGGTTGTCTACCCAGGGCCCACAAACTTTGGAAGTCAGTCATAGCCACTTGGAATGGGAAAAAAAACATAACTTTTCAAAGAATGTTAACTAATCTTCTTAAGGAATAATACACATGTGTGTCCTGTTGCTTTGATTGAGCGAGGTGCACTGATTTGGGTATTGGCTACACGTGTGCCGGGGAGGTAAAAGAGTTAGTTAACCCATTTAGACCGGGAAAGAATCTGTGTATTTTTTTTATTTCTTTGGCTGTTCAAAAATAGCAGATCTACAAGCTCATAGCGCGGTACCGAGTGCCGCGCTATGAGCTTGTAGATATGCTATTTTCGAAAAATCATGAACATTTGTGCAAATCTTTGAATATATATTTTTCAAAGCGAACATTTATAACTCAAATCTTTGCTTCTGGGGGATTCTACAAATATCGTCTAATTGTCTAACAGTTTTTGAAAAAACTTATGGCACTATAATATCAGTGGTTCTCAAACTTTTTTTCATCTCTAAATATGTTATTCCAGGGACCCCCCAGAAGCAAAGATTTGAGTAAAAGAATGTTCGCTTTAAAAAAGTATATATATATAAAGATTTTCACGAATGTTTACGATTTTTCAAAAATAGCAGATCTACAAGCTCATAGCGCGGCACTCGACAGACAGCACACGTTCTCATTATGACTAGCCTTGGGCTAGCCACCCTCTTTATTGTTTCATGTTCAGTGACCCTCAACCTCGGGTTAGCTTTGTGCTGCGGCATGAGAATACATCTGAGCTCTGTGTGTTTGAGCTAGCAACTTGCACATCGTCTCCTCGCATCGTCTTTCTAGCTACCCCGCAACGTTACAATATTATTAATATGTTAACACATTTATTCTAGATTCTCATTTCGAATATCGAATCGTGAGCTTAAAATTGAAAGACATTTCATGTCATGAAAGGTGCTATACAAATAAAGATTATTATTATTAGATGACGGGAGACGCCGTTGGAAGGCTCAACCCGAGGATGCCCGTAGAGATGGAGAATCTCTCTCTATCCATGGATGTGTCTGCATGGGGGGGGGAATTCCTCCTTGCTGATGGCCCGGGTCTTCGGTGGTTCTCCGACAGTTTTTAAGTTGCTTGATTCAGTATTTAGATATCGATATTCATTTAATCAGACACACCCCCTTCCTATACAAACCCATTGTAACTTCAAACTCCATTTTAACCATGTTAGATTCATCAGAAACACCCGTCCTTGGTCCTGGTGACTGATATTGACCTTCTAGTGTGTGAGTAGACCGGGTTTTTGCAATACGTTTTTTCATTTATTTCATTTTCCCCCCGGTTTTATTCATTTACTCCAAAAGATTTTGTAAATAAATAAAAAAAGTAATTGAAAAAACACGGTCCCACACATTAGAAGGTCCACATCAGTCACCAGAACCAAGGACAGGTGTTGTCAATGAATGTATCATGGTTAAAATGGAATTTGAAGTTACAATGGGTTTGTATAGGAAGGGGGCGTGTCTGATACTATGTATATCATCAAATATCTTCTAAATACTCATTCAAGCAATTTAAAGTGTCTGGGGTGAATCACAAAAGCAGAGTGGACGTTAAAATGAGCTCAAACGAAGGGGCACGGTGGCGCAGTCGGTAGCGCTGTCGCCTCACAGCTAGAAGGTCCTGGGTTCGATTCCCGCCAGGGACGCTGTGGGCACTGGGGGGGTCGGCCCTGGCCTCCCTGGCTGTGGGGGACTGGTGTAGCGCTGGTGTAGGGCTGGTGTAGCGCCCAGGATCACTTAGGAAATTGGCACCGGGTGAAAAAAATGGGGTTACAAAAATCGCGGGATAAAAATTATTTAAAAATAAAATTAGATCAAACAAGTTTGTAAGTGAAATATCCCTTTACGGTTAATTGTCATGTGCAATTTGTTTTATTACGAAGCCTGAAAGCCAAACATTAATTACATTTGAATCCATATGCAGTGGTGGAAAAAGTTTAAATGTTTTACTTAAGTAAAAGTATCAATACTGCAATATAGAAATAGTAAAAGGACTGAAATACTCCACTAAAGTAAAAATACCTCACAACTGTACTTAAAGTACAGTACTTGAGTAAATGTACTTAGTTACTTTACACCACTGTCCATATGTTCCAATGCCAAAAACACAACTAAATGGTTAATCACATGTATTTGTATGACAGGCGTCAACTTAAATGTTTTAATTGTCACAGCCCTAGGCATAGCTTACACCAAGAGTCTTCAACGTTTTTCAGGCCAAGGACCCCTTAGCTGAGAGATGAAGCAGGGACCCCCACAGCAGGGACCCCCACTACATATTGTGTAAAATTATGTTGCAGATTAAAGTTTTTTCATAGATTCATTGACTCTCTGTGTCAACAGACCATATTCACACAGCTGCCATATTGCCAAGTTAACTCATTCAGTGTTTTTAACATTCAATGTTAAAAAAAATATATATATTCAAAGATTTGCTCAAATTTTCAAGATTTTTCAAAAATGGCAGATCTACAGTACAAGCTCATAGCGCTTGTATATCTGCTATTTTTGAATAGCCAAAGAAATCTTACAATGACACAGATGCGTTACCGGTCTTAAAGGGATAGTTCACCCCAAAAATAACTTATTTTCTAACGATTTGTCACCCCTGAAGACTTGAATTTGTGGATATTTTGTTGTTTTGTCTCATTCCTAAGCCAATAATTTGATGACCGGTAGCGGTTCCGGTAGGAGACACAAAGAGTCTCCCTTGTTTCTCCTACCGGAACCGCTGCCTACCGGTCCGCTGGTCATCAAATTATTGTCTTAGGAATGTGACAAAAACAAAAAGATATTCATGAATTCAAGTCTCCATGGGGTGACTATTTTGATAGATTTTTTTTTTTTTGGGGTGAACTATCCCTTTAATGGATTAATGTGCTGCCTGCTATTCTCACTGCTATGCTGTGTAGGGCAGGCTGTGTCACCGTTACAAAACGTAATAATATAATAACACCTAATTGTGATTAACCATTAATTGTGTTTTTGGCTTTGAACATTGGAACATAATACAATGCCTTTCAGGCACACTGTGTATGAGGATACAGTATACGTATACTAGGCTGTGTATGAGGATACAGTATATGTATACTAGGCTGTGTATGAGGATACAGTATACGTATACTAGGCTGTGCCCTGCGAGTGCTCAAGAGTAGTGAAAATAAACAAAACTACTTATTTTTATGTACTCCACAGTGCCCTCTACAGATCTGGAGGATTTGAACTTACCATTAACCAAAAAAGCTTCCCATCTCCGAGAATAGACTTTCAACAACACAAAACAGCCTTCGGTGAGTAGCGAAATGGTTTTGTTTATTTTCACTAATCTTGAGCACTTGCAGGGCAGTGGAATTCCTTGTACAAGCACAGAGCCCTGGGTCTTCCAGGGCGTTAGAGGGAACTCACTAACGCTCTGAACCAGGGCTATGTAAGAGGATACAGTATACGTATACTAGGCTGTGTATGAGGATACAGTATACGTATCCTATATGTGGCTCTTGGTCACTTGAATAAATCTTTGTTTCTTTGTTTGTTTCTTTCAGATACTCAAGAATACATCCTGGTAGAGGTTCTTCACCCTCCTGTGAAACACCCAGCCTGCACCCTCCTGTGACTCGTCTCAGCCTGCCTCCGCCACTGTCTACACTTAGGTAAGTCTTTTGAAGAGCCGCTGTCTACAAGTCTTTCGAAGAGCCGCTGTCTACAAAGTCTTTCGAAGAGCCGCTGTCTACAAGTCTTTCGAAGAGCCGCTGTCTACAAGTCTTTCGAAGAGCCGCGGTCTACAAGTCTTTCGAAGAGCCGCGGTCTACACCTCCTGTGAACCGACCCAGGCTGCCTGCACCCTCCTGTGAACCGACCCTGGCTGCCTGCACCCTCCTCTGAACCGACCCCGGCTGCCTGCACCCTCCTGTGAACCGACCCCGGCTGCCTGCACCTTCCTGTGAACCGACCCCGGCTGCCTGCACCCTCCTGTGACTCGTCTCAGCCTGCCTCCGCCTCTCTCCATCCATGGATTTGTCTGCATGGGGGGGATCCACCTCGATGCTCAACGCCGGTTGGTTTCCGCCGTCGAAGACCTTGGCCCATCGGGGGTTTCCTCTGAAGACGCCTCAAGGTAGGAGCGCTGGTGTAGGGCTGGTGTAGCGCCCAGGATCACTTAGGAAATTGGCACCGGGTGAAAAAAATGGGTTACAAAAATCGCGCGATAAAAATGATTTAAAAAAAAAATTAGCTCAAACAAGTTTGTAAGTGAAATATCCCTTTACGGTTAATTGTCATGTGCAATTTGTTTTATTACGAAGCCTGAAAGCCAAACATTAATTACATTTGAATCCATATGCAGTGGTGGAAAAAGTTAAAATGTTTTACTTAAGTAAAAGTATCAATACTGCAATATAGAAATAGTAAAAGGACTGAAATACTCCAGTAAAGTAAAAATACCTCACAACTGTACTTAAAGTACAGTACTTGAGTAAATGTACTTAGTTACTTTACACCACTGTCCATATGTTCCAATGCCAAAAACACAACTAAATGGTTAATCACATGTATTTGTATGACAGGCGTCAACTTAAATGTTTTAATTATCACAGCCCTAGGCATAGCTTACGCCGGTCTTAAAGGGATAGTTCACCCCAAAAATAACTTATTTTCTAACAATTAGTTACCCCTGAAGACTTGAATTTGTGGATATTTTGTTGTTTTGTCTCATTCCTAAGCCAATCATTTGATGACCGGTAGTGGTTCCGGTAGGAGACGCAAAGAGTCTCCTTTGTTTCTCCTACCGGAACCGCTACCTACCGGTCCGCTGGTCATCAAATTATTGTCTTAGAAATGAGACAAAAACTAAAAGATATCCATGAATTCAAGTCTCCATGGGGTGACTAATTGATAGGGAAAAAAGTATTTTTTTGGGTAAACTATCCCTTTAATGGATTAATGTGCTAAAAAAAAGATAAACTGCCTGCTATTGCCACTGCTATGCTGTGTAGGACAGGCTATAGGGCTGTGTCACCGTTATGTGTCACTGCTATGCTGTGTAGGACAGGCTATAGGGCTGTGTCACCGTTATGTGTCACTGCTATGCTGTGTAGGACAGGCTATAGGGCTGTGTCACCGTTATGTGTCACTGCTATGCTGTGTAGGACAGGCTATAGGGCTGTGTCACCGTTTTGTGTCACTGCTATGTGTCACTGCTATGCTGTGTAGGACAGGCTATAGGGCTGTGTCACCGTTATGTGTCACTGCTATGCTGTGTAGGGCAGGCTTTAGGGCTTTGTCACCATTGCAAAACGTACGTTGACGATTGGTGGTCATACAAGTAATTGTGATGAATCATGAATTGTGTTTTTGACATTGAACATATGAATACAATGCCTTTCAGGCACACTGTGTATGAGGATACAGTATACGTATACTAGGCTGTGTATGAGGATACAGTATACGTATACTAGGCTGTGTATGAGGATACAGTATACGTATACTAGGCTGTGTATGAGCATACAGTATACGTATACTAGGCTGTGTATGAGGATACAGTATACGTATCCTATATGTGGCTCTCGGTCACTTGAATAAATCTTTGTTTCTTTGTTTCTTTCAGATACTCAAGAACACATCCTGGCAGAGGTTCTTCACCCTCCTGTGAAACTACCCAGCCTGCACCCTCCTGTGACTCGTCTAAGCCTGCCTCCGCCACTGTCTACAAAGTCTTTCGAAGAGCCGCTGTCTACAAAGTCTTTCGAAGAGCCGCTGTCTACAAAGTCTTTCGAAGAGCCGCTGTTTTGTAGACAGTGGCTCTTCGAAAGACTTTGTAGACAGCGGCTCCTCTTCGAGAGACTTTGTAGACAGCGGCTCTTTAGAAGAGCCGCTGTCTACAAAGTCTTTCGAAGATGCGCTGTCTACAAAGTCTTTCTAAGAGGAGCCGCTGTCTTCAAAGTGTTTCGAAGATCCGTTGTCTACAAAGTCTTTCTATGAGGAGCTGCTGTCTACAAAGTCTTTCGAAGAGCCGCTGTCTACAAAGTCTTTCGAAGATCCGCTGTCTACAAAGTCTTTCGAAGATCCGCTGTCTACAAAGTCTTTCTAAGAGGAGCCGCTGTCTACAAAGTCTTTCGAAGATCCGCTGTCTACAAAGTCTTTCTAAGAGGAATACAAAGTCTTTCGAAGATCCGCTGTCTACAAAGTCTTTCTAAGAGGAATACAAAGTCTTTCGAAGATCCGCTGTCTACAAAGTCTTGCGGTGGTCTCCGCCAAAGACCTTGGCCCGCCGAGGGTTTCCTCTGAAGACGGCTCAAGGTAGGAACCTCTTTAGGGCTGTCACGATTATCATGTTTAACTTGACGCTTGATTATTTGTCGCTCAAATAGTTGCGATTAATGATTTTAATTGCGTCGTAGTAACATTTTGAATACAACTTTTGTCTGAATTTGTGAACAAAAGCCGAACTACAAGCTCAAAACGTTTTGAGCGTGTAGTTCGGCTATTTCCACAATATTTTGAAAATGTTTGAAAACGATTATGACAATTATAACTATTTTCCCCAAAATAGTATTGTGATTATCTCAAATACTTGAGATTATGTAATAATTGTGACGGTCCTAATTTGTGTGACGTATGCTGTTCTAACCCTAACCTGCTGCTTTTTTTTCAGGTTTTTAGACATAGGCCTCTGTAAATCCGGGCCCCTACCTGGTCATTTGAAAAGGTCCAAAAGACCTGATCATTTGAAAGGTCACTTTTTGGTAGGTCCCAAAGGTGACCTTTTTTGGGTGTAAAGTCGGGGTGGGGGGAACTATGTAGTTCACACTAATCACATGATGCTGCTACATTTTAATCAAGATAATCTACGTTTTTCATTTAAAAGTTTAATTTCTTGCCCAAAGAAGAACAAGAAAGAAGAACAAGAATCACATGAAGCTGCTACATTTTAATCAAGATGATCTGCGTTTTTCCATTTAAAAGTTTAATTGAATTTTAATTTCTTGCCCGAAGAAGAACAAGATCAAGAACAAGATCAAAAACATCATGTCGATGTGTCCCAACATACCTGAACTGAGTCAACAAGATGTACATTTTGAATGATAAATGTCTAAGCAATGGAGCAAGTATTTTGGATTTCTCGCCCACCTTTGGAGTTACATCATCGCAAGGTAACTATACAATCCAATAGCTATACAAGTGATCAGCAGTCTGCTCAAACATACTGTGCTGTCTACCAGGCCCTACTTCTTCATGTGTGTTTTGAAGTGTCTAACCCCAGTACGTATTCTGTTCAGCTAGGTCAATTTCCGGCATGGCAGATCTCCCTCCTTTGATGCCGTCTCCTGGGTCCCAGATGTAGTGGCGACAACGTGTGTGCCCATGCAGAAGACTCCCACTCCTGCTTCCAGGATGCCTCCATCCATGCCTTTTGTAGACAGGTCCTCAGGGATAGAACTGAGCATCTCTTGTTGAATGGGCGGCGGGACTTGAGTCAGTTTGGAGGCAATGCTGTCATAGTGTTGTCATGCAGGATATGCCAGTCATGTTTCTGGGCTTTCCTTGGGGCGAGGATGTGAGGGTAGCAGCCTCTCGTTGGAGGCCGGTTGAGGCAATTCCTGCTAGGATTGGTAAGTAGAACATAGGGGTGGAATTCAGGCAACCAGTTATAATCCGGAGAACATTGTTAATGGCAGCATCAAATTTTTTGGCATGTGGGCTCCTACACCAGCCTGAGGCACAGTGTTTGGCTGCAGCGAAGACCAGGGCTTGCATGGGGATTCGTAGTACTTTGGCAGAGGAATCCTAGGACGTACCAGCGAGACATCACATTGGCGAGACCCTTGATGATACTTTGGCCTCTGGGTGTTGCTTAGAAGACAGTGTCCTATCCAGGTACCTTGGGGCTTGCTGGAACTCCAGGTGGTTGTTGTCCATGAACACATCCGGTTCCCTTTCTGCTTCGCTGTTGTTGAGGTGATATGCTGCCAACACCGTCTTCCCAATGCTGAGCTGCAGGCGCCACCTACGAAGGTAGGCTGCTAAGATGTCCATGTGGACATGATGGAGGTCATTTGGGGTAGAGCGGCTGAGTTGGATTTGACAGACCAGGAGTGTTGGTAAAGGTAGAGGCATGGCCGAAGAGCTTTGCCCATCACTCACTTCTTGCTGATGCCGAAGTCAAAACACAGTATTTACCTCATTGTGATAGCTGTATAAGTCTGCAGTACACCTGACTGGTGGCAATAGCCTGGTCTTGATGCGTAGATGTGATCAATCAGGGTGTGCTCTTTGGTCGTTCACAAATAAATCACCATAAAATGCCTCAAAATTGTTTAAAAATACCACAAATGTCGCAACAAATAACTCAACTGTCACAATACATTTCAAAGAACACCACTAAAAAGTCACACAAAGAATCCACAAGTGCCACAAATATTTCCCCCAAAACATGACAATGACCACAAAATAATAAACGAAACCTCCACACAAATGCCACAAAAGAAAAGTTACCTAAAATAAAATAAAAAATATCACCAAAACATCGCAAATACCAAAACATCGCAAATACCAAATATGACACAAAATGTCACAAAAATGCCAAATAACAAATACACACATTAAAAACATGTCACAAAAAATGTCAAATGCCACAAAAACTGTCAAATGAATGCCACAAAAATGTCAAGTGCCACAAAAACTGTCGAATGCCACAAAAATGTCAAATGCCACGCAAAATAAATGCAACAACAAATTAGCTTATCTCCACTGCAACGACAAAAGAACTTACCCTGATTGATCACATCTACGCATCACAACCAGGCAATTGCCGCCAGTCAGGTGTACTGCAGACTTATACAGCTATCACAATAAGGTATATACTGTGTTTTGACTTCGGCATCAGCAAAAAGTGAGTGATGTGCAAAGCTCTTCAGCCATGCCTCTCCCTATACCAACACTCCTGGTCTGTTAAATCCAACTAAGCCGCTCTACCCCAATGACCTCCATCATGTCCACATGGACATCTTAGCAGCCTACCTTCGTAGGTGGCGCCTGCAGCTCAGCATTGGGAAGACGGTGTTGGCAGCATATCACCTCAACAACAGCGAAGCGGAAAGGGAACCGGATGTGTTCATGGACAACAACCACCTGGATTTCCAGCAAGCCCCAAGGTATCTGGATAGGACACTGTCTTTTAAGCAACACCCAGAGGCCAAAGTGTCATCAAGGGTCTCGCCGATCTGATGTCTCACTGGCACGTCCTGAGATTCCTCTGCCAAGGTACTACGACTCTGCACGCAAGCCCTGGTCTTCGCTGCAGCCAAACACTGTGCCTCAGCCTGGTGTAGAAGCCCACATGCCAAAAAGGTTGGTGCTGCCATTTAGCAATGTTCTCCGGATCATAACTGGTTGCCTGAATCCCGCCTAAATGTTCCACTTCCCAATCCTAGCAGGAATTGCCTCAACCGGCCTGCAACGAGAGGCTGCTACCCTCACATCCTCGCCCTAAGGAAAGCCCAGAAACATGACTGGCATATCCTGCATGACAACACTATGACAGCATTGCCTCCAAACTGACTCGAGTCCCGCCGCCCATTCAACAAGAGATGCTCAGTTCTATCCCTGAGGACTTGTCTACAAAGGCATGGATGGAGGCATCCTGGAAGCAGGAGTGGGGAGTCTTCTGCATGGGCCCACACGTTGTCACCGCTACATCTGGGACCCAGGAGACGGCATCAAAGGAGGGAGATCTGCCACGCCGTCAATTGACCTAGCTGAACCGACTGCGTACTGGGGTTCGACACTTCAAAACATGCATGAAGAAGTGGGGCCTGGCAGGCAGCACAGTATGCTTGATCAGACTGCTGATCACATAATCACCTCTCTGTGTCCTCTACAGATCACCATCGGAGGCCGGTCTCTTTGATGTGGGACCTGAGACGAGGGCGTTGCTGCACGTCATTGAGCTGGACATCTGATGATGATACACGAAAGAAGAAGACGCCCAAGTCTCGTACAATTATGTAATGTAATTATGTTTGTAATAAATGTTTCATGTTGTCTTGTCCAAATTGTTGATCCCCTCCCCCCCACCTTTGTGGGGGGGAGGGGGTGTCCCCACTCTCGGCCTGCACCTTGTCGTGGTGAGTGGGCTTTAAACCAAGACAGGCCATTTAATCACAGTTGTAAGCTAACTAAGTACATTTACACAAGTACTGTACTTTGAGGTAAAAATTGATGTATTTTTTACTGGAGCACAATTTTCACTACTTTTACTTCTATTGCACTACATCTCAAATGTAAATATAATAGTTTTACTCCACTGCAATTATTTGAAAACTATAGATACTTGTTACGTTGTAGATTTTGATCATTACAAAACATACATTAACCACTTCAGCTAGATACCATTTCAGCCCTATAGACATTTCGGCCATTTGAAAATGGACCATCTACAAGCTCACAATACGCATTGTGAGCTTGTAGATCAACTATTTCCAAAATAATTGTATATATTTCATACATTTGGAAACTTGTTTCAAAACTCATTATGCAGAAAACATTCTTCATAATGAGTACTTTCTACTTTTGGTACTTTAAGTCCATTTTTATACCAATACTTTTATACTTTTACTCAGGTAAATGTTGAATTCCGGGACTTTTACTTGTAACACTATTTCTGCATTGCAGTATTGATACTTTTATATCAGTAAACAATGTGAGTAATGGGCACTTAACCCATTAAAACCCAGAAAGTGTCTGTGTCATTTTGATGATAGATAGATAGACCACCACCTCCTTCCACCACCAGAAAGCTCACAACGTGTCGCATCGCGTCGCAATAGACGAGTTTGTAGATCGTCTATTTTCAAATAGCCTAAATGTATATAGGGCTGAAGTGGATAATGTATGTTTTATAATAATAATCAAAATCTACAAAGTAACTAGTAACTAAAGTTTTCAAATATGTGCAGTGGAGTAAAAGTATAATATTTATAATGTATACTTCCACTTGTCATTAATCATGCTAGTCTCTCAGAGCTGCTCTGTAATCAGTCAGCAGTGATGGAAGAAGTACTCACATTTTTTTACTTTTGTAAGTTTATGGAATTCTGAAATACTATGTTTGCAATTATTGTCTCCGCCAGGCTGAAAGGCATGGAGAGAGAGTATGTTTTGCATACACAAAATGACAGAATGACACACGGACAGACGGACGGACGGACAGACAGACAGACAGGGGGTACAACATACTCTCACCATGCCTTTGGCCTGGCAGAGACAACAAACCAAAACAAAAGGCACTGGTCCGGTTCTCCTGGTTTTACTAAGACAGGGTTCAAATCCCTGTGGTGCCCTGCTCATGGTTTGCGTTGCATTTACATTTTCAGTTCAGTTTTTATTTTATTTTCGGATAATGGGCACAAACATGGTAACAAATAACATTTCATTATTATTTTTATTTTCTCAGCAGTGTCCAAGAGTCCGAAAAGGGGCTAGGGAGAAGCACTAGGCTTGTCGGGCCCTGCCCTGTAGCCTTACAACTCTCTTTTCTTCATTATTTTTTAACACAAAGCACGCCCCATGGCGTACTAACTTACGTATACATTATTCATATATATATGTATATGTATATGTATATGTATATGTGTATATATATATGTGTGTGTGGTATATACATCCCAATATAATACAATAGTATGTTGTATAATATAATTCAATATTACAATAGTAATGATATAATAGTATATACTATAATTGCAAATATATAACACAGCATATCCTAACATATCATTTAATATAATATATTATGATATGATATAACAATACAGCAATTACAATAGTATAACCATTTCTACTGTCTAATATAATTATATAATGTAATTATATAGCGCTACATCATACTTTCAATCAAGCTCTTTTTCCCTTCTGTACCTATCGAAAATAGATCTTTTTAGTCTAACTTTAATTATGTTTTCACAATATTTTAATTCATCCTCTAACCCATTCCATAGGGTGGCTCCATAAGAAGAGATGCAAATTATTTTAAGATCTGTTTTCATCACATGTTTCTTGAAGTTCAGTGGACCCCTGATGTTATATCCCCCCTCTTTATCCAAAAATTTGCTTCGTACATTTCTCGGTCATTGATTATATCTTGCTTTATACATGACTTGTAGTGTTTTAAAGATGACCATATCCTTGAACTTCAAAAGATGTGATTGGAGAAATAATATGTGTGTATGGTCCCGATATCCTGCATTATTTATTACTCTTAGTGCTCTTTTTTGGATTATGATTAATGAATTTATGGTTGATTTGTATGTGTTACCCCATACCTCTGAGCAGTAATATAAATAGGGTAAGATCATTGCACAGTACAGAGTGTGTAATGAGCTGGGATTAAGTTGGTGTCTTGCCTTACTTATGATTGCGATGCTCTTTGCCATTTTTTTCCTCACATGTTCTATATGGGGTTTCCAGCAGAGTTTATGGTCTAGAATCACTCCCAAGAATTTATTTTCATATACTCTTTCTATTATATTATTATCTATTATCAACTGGATATCTATTTTTATCTGGCGGTTTCCAAAGACCATACATTTTGTTTTATTTAGGCTTAGAGATCATTTATTTCTGTCAAACCAGAGTTTGTATAAACTCATTTCTATTGTTAGGACCGTCATAAGCGGCTGGATGTCCTCCCCAGTACAGAACATGTTAGTATCATCAGCAAATAGTACACACTTCAATACACTTGACACTGAGCACAAATCATTGATGTATAAATTAAACAGTTTGGGACCCAAAACCGACCCTTGCGGGACTCCACATAATTTTCAGGCTTCTTGATTTGCATTCTCCAAGTTGTACAATTTGTTTTCTGTTTTGTAAGTAGCTTTCAAGCCAATTTGACACCACCCCTCTGAAACCATACTTTACCATTTTCCTTATAAGGATAGTGTGGTCTATTATGTCAAAGGCTTTTTTTAAGTCTACAAAGACTCCAACCGTGTAAATCTTTGAATCTGTTTTTTTATTATTTCTTCAGTTAGTTCAATCAATGCCATTGCGGGAGATCTGTTGGCTCTAAAACCGTATTGGCTCTCTGTTAGTAAGTTATTTTTTTTTCTACAAAGTGATCTAACCTGTCCACAAATAATTTCTCCAATACTTTTGAGAACTGTGAGAGCAAGGAAATTGGTCTGTAGTTGGTGAAATGTTGTTTATGGCCTGCTTTATAAACTGGGATAACTTTTGCCCTTCATTTTATTTGGGAATACGCCATTTCTGAAAGATAAGTTGCATATGAAGGTAAATGGTTTTACTACGGTGTCCATTGTTTTTTTGACAAGTGACATGCTTAGGTCATTACAGTCAGTGGAAGTCTTATTTTTTCAGTTTCCAACAGTTTCCAGAACTTCCTGTTCCTCCACAGCTCTCAAAAATATAGAGTTAGGGTTGCAGAAACCCCATTCATCGGCAGGCACATTTTCCTCTGGTCTTGCGGTTTGTATTTCATTTGCAAGTGTGGGTCCTATATTAACAAAGAAGTGATTGAAGCCATTTGCTATTTCGTTTAGATTGGTTATTGTTTTACCATTGTCAATGAAGGTTTGCGGATAGTTTGTGGACGGTGATCCTTTTTTTATGATTCTGTTCAGAATACTCCATAATCCCTTTATATTATTTTTATGGTTTTCTAATAAGTTGTTATAATAATCTTTTTTACTTGCTTTTATAAAATGAGTTAATTTGTTTTTGTATCTTTTATACTTATTTTCATTATCTACAGTTCTATGTCTTATGTATTCCTTATATAATGTATTCTTTTTGTTACAGGCATTTTTTAATTTATGCGTAATCCACGGTTTCTTTGTCTCTATTTTCTTTTCTTTACATATCTGAGTAGGGCAGTTTTTGTCAAACAGTTCCCCAAATATACTAATGAATATATTATATGCTATATTAGTATCATCTTCCTTATATATGTTGTTCCAGTTCTGAGCCAGCAGATCCTGCCTTAGGGCTGCAATGGTCTCTTCTGTTATTAGTCGTTTATATCTAGGTATAGCTGCTATATCTTTATTTTCATAATCACACTTATGTATAGCAAATATTGGCAGGTGATCTGTAATGTCTGTCACTAACACTAATACACATACTAATATATGTTATCAATTAGTGTTGCTGAGTTTGAAGTTATTCTAGTAGGTCTTGCTATACATAAGTGTAATGCTATATGCTATACATATTATCAATGAATGTATCTATATATTTATGCTTATGTGGATTTAATAAATTCAAATTATAGTCACCACAGATAAACATGACTTTCTGGTGGGATTTGGAGAACACATTTTCCATAGTTTTTGTAAATATGTCGACGTCAGTCCCAGGAGCTCTGTAGATGCAGCTGACAATAATATTTTTATGTTTTTCTCTACATATCTCAATTCAATATCAATAACAATAGTCATATTTTCTATCACCTTATATTTTAGGTTGATGTCCATATATATTATATATATATATATATATATATATATATATATATATATATATATATATATATATATATATATATATATATATATATATATATATAATTATTTTTTTTTCAAAAAACTGTTAGGATTTAGAAGACATTTGTAGAATCCCCCAGAAGCCAAGATTTGAGTTACAAATGTTTGCTTTGAAAAAATATATATATTCAAAGATTTGCTCACATTTCACAATGTTTCCAAAATAGCAGCCCTACAAGCTAGAGTGCAGCCCTAGCGCGGCACTCGGTGCCGCGCTAGGGCAACTCCACCCCCTATTTTCTGTTCCTATAGTTAAGCTCATACCCTTTAAGAGGAAAGATGCCCCTGTCAGGGTCAAACCATGTTTCAGAGACAGCAACAATATTGAAGGGTTTTTTATGTTTATCTAGATAATCCCTGATGTTCCCATAATTTGTATACATACTCCTACTATTGAAGTGTATTATTGATATATCTTTTCTAGGTGGTTTTATATTTAGTTGTTCCTCAGTATGATAATTGCAATTATTTTCTATGTCATTGAAAATATTATTGTCTGGATCAATGTATTGTTCAAAGTCATATCTATTATATTCAGTGTATTTGAATGTCTCCAGATTCCAGCCAACGGGGTTCTGGGGACATCTGAGGTCATTGTCTTGGCTCAGGTTGCTTAGCTCATCATCATCCTCATTTGATTCCATTATTATATAGTGTAGTCATTAGTAATGGCAATAATAATGATAATACTGGTAACACTAATAGCAGACAAAATACAAGCATATATGTTTGGAGATAGATATTAGTCATAGGTTCATAAAATAATGCCTCATACATAATATAGCATACCAACCAAATATATATATTAATAGCACTGTAATGTATGGGATAATAAGAGTCTTATGATTCTTCATGGTGAGATAGAGTGGTACCTTATTTGTTGTTTTATGGTTATAATGTCCTGTGTATGTCCTCATTGGTACTGTTCCATCTCAGAGAGGTCTCTGATGAGCAGCGTTTTGGCCTCTGGTGTTCCGTTGAGCTTGATGTAGATCTTACAGTTCGCAGTCCATGTTGCCTGTACCTTCTCCTCCCGTCTCAGGATTGGCGCTTGTCTGGCGATGTCCGCGTTTCTCTTCTTCAGGTGCTCGTTTATGTAGACGCTCGATCCCTTTAGTTTTCGTCCCTGTTTCAGAACTGCGATCTTGTGCTTTCTGTTTATGAAGCGTAGTATAATGGCGGGAGCGTCTTTCTTGTCCCTTCGTGGCAGTGGGTGGCATGCCGATATCTTCACTGTTTATTTGTATTCCTTTTCCATGCATGTAGGAGATCACTTGTTGCTCAAGTGATTCTGTGTCTTCCTGTGTGGGTTCGGTGTTGTTCCCATCCACGGCCGGGGGGACACCCTCCTCAGTGTTGGAGATGCAATGTATAGCTCCGTAGATTGGAAAGATGGCTAGTTAGCCACAGGTAATGCAGCGTGTTCCTCACCGCTCCGCTCCGCACCTCTCCGTACCCACAATGCCACTGTCCGTACCCACAATGCCAAGCACTCCACGGGAGGGGTCGTTTCAGAATGGGAGGGTTGATGCGGGGGTTCTCACTGAGGGTTGATGCGGATATTCTCTTACATAAAAATGGTAATAAATGGCTGACATTTGGGGAAAGCTAAAAACGCGCTTCGGTGTTCCGTGCACATGGTAATGTGTGTGTGTGTGTGTGTGTGTGTGTAACACATGGTAATGGTCAATGGCTGTGTGCAAATGCAGAGCAATTGCTCCAGCCACTGAGGAGAACCGGGCAGAAGAAATGTTGGCCTCACCGCACAAAGCTTTGCACAGAGCTTTGCATAATTATAGGAGGATATAGGATTTTATTTGTGTTTAGATTAGGGGTTGTAATAGTATTCATTTTAACCCATTAAGACCTGGAACGCATCTGTGTCATTTTTTTATTTGAGCTAAAAAGCATTATTTTACACTTTGGCTATTCAAAAATAGCAGATATACAAGCTTGTAGTGCGGCACCGAGTGCCGCGCTATGAGCTTGTATATCTACTATTTTTGAAAAATCGTGTGTGTGTGTGAGAAAGCACTATACTGTTTGTTGACAGTGAGAAAGCACTATACTGTTTGTTGAGTCGGTTAATGTCATTAGATTGGGAGTTAACTGGGCTATTAGGATAGAGCTGTGCTGTCACGGTAAAAAGATAATAATTATGAATATTTGCATATATAAAATATCTCCATAGTCAAGTATTGGCATGATTGTAGCTTGAA
Organism: Gymnoscopelus microlampas; assembly: GCF_963454915.1. Lineage (NCBI taxonomy): Eukaryota > Metazoa > Chordata > Actinopteri > Myctophiformes > Myctophidae > Gymnoscopelus > Gymnoscopelus microlampas. The sequence continues at coordinate 54,306,053 of NC_139941.1, read as the reverse complement.
TGACCCTCTTTCTGTTTTATTGAGAAAAGCAAGATCTATTTCGGTAGAGGAAGACAATTTTAGGCTTAATTTCCGTTGCTAGATTTGCTAAATGAGTCCTCATCTAGCCAAACCAATAAATACTTATAAGATGAGACTTGCTCAATCTGTGCCCCGCTCAGGGACAATATAGGGTCACTTGTTTCCACCTTTCTTTTGTTAGAAAACATCATAAACTTTGTCTTACCTATATTTAGAGACAGTTTAAGACCAGCTAGAGCTTGCTGAATAATATTGAAAGCAGTTTGTAACCTTGTTATAGTTTGACTGCTGGTTGGTGCTGAGGTGTAAAGTATTGTGTCATCAGCATAGAAATGTGTTTTGCAATGTTTTATATTCTTAGAGATATCATTTATGTAGATGGTAAATAAGATGGGTCCAAGTATAGATCCTTGGGGGACTCCTTTTCTGACTTCTAAGAAGTTGGACTTAGTATCTCCAACCATGATAGCCTGGGTCCTGTTGGACAGGTAGTCCTGGAACCATGAACAGGCCATGCCATCTAGTCCAATGACCAGGTAGATAAATATAATAGGCAAAATTCTACAATGTTTATGTGTTTTATTGATGCGTCACGAGCGTTTGACCGCATTAATCATGAGAAATTATTTTTAAAATTGTAGATAGGTCCCTAGTTTTCTAATCAGAATCCTGGTCTTCTGGTATGCTCACCAGACGATGCGAGTGAAATGGGGGAGGTCAACCTCTGCTCCCTTTCGTGTGAACAATGGGGTACGCCAGGGGGGAATTTTGTCCCCTTTTCTCTTCAACGTTTGTATGGATGATTTATCTTTGATTTTAAACGCATGTGATACAGGGTGTAGGGTTGGCAATTCGCTAATTAATCACCTTATGTATGCGGATGACCTGGTCATCTTTAGTCCTTATAGTGCTGGTCTTCAACCGCTTCTGAGTGCATGCTCACAGTATGGTGTTGATTTTGACATAAAGTGCAATGCTAAAAAGAGTAAGATGATGTTTGTCCGAAGCAGAGAAGACAGAAAGTCAACTTTTCCTGACTTCTATCTCTCAGGCACTGCCCTTAGTGTCTGCTGTGAGATTAAATATTTGGGCCATATAATATCAAATGACCTCTCTGATGACAAGGACATATATAGACAGCGTCGGAAGCTGCATGCTCAAGGGAACATGATGTGTCGCAAATTTAGCATGTGCTCAGTACCGGTGAAGATTTCACTCTTTAAATCTTTTTGTACACCTCTGTATACTGCCCACCTGTGGTGTCGCTACAAGCAAAGCTCCAATGCAAGCCAGATGTTTGTTAGTGTTGGGGTATACCCACCTGCTCTGCTGTGCTACGCAATCTTATGCTAAATGACTGTAATGTAATGTAATGTATAGATTTATGTGTAGGGCATCTGAGTCAGTAAATTACATAATTTCTGTCATAAGTAACCCGTTACGTAGTTCTGTCAGGTTCTCCTCTAGACTGTGGAACCATTGGCGCACTTGTCTGTATGTTCGAAACTGAACATGGTGGAATTCTTTTTATTGTATTTATTTTTCTATTATTGTTATATTTTGTATGGTGTTTTTATGTGTGATATGGATCGCCCTTGGGTCTGAAATAAAGATAGAATTGAATTGAATTACCATCAAGGACTCCATTCGACCCCTCTGCGACAATTCCAGCCTCTATGCATATGTCCTTTAAACCAGCATCCCGAAATCGCTTTCCTAGTATGGATAAGGCATTACAAATGGTATGGAATGCCCCCATCCTGAGAACAATGTTTGAGAATCGCTCTTTGTGCTTCCAGGCAATTTCAGTGGCTTTTGCATTGAGTGCTTGATCCATGACTACCACAACTGCTTATCCAGTTCCTTCCTAATTAGCTCTGATTGGTTCAGGATTTCAAATACTGTGGTCAACTCTGTGGCTGGTGAGTTGATGGTTGGCAGATACCCAACAATATCTTGTAAGATTGGTTCTTGGTCCCTAGTGCGAATATTAAAGCCAGTCCAGCTTGGGATTGCCTGATTGTCTGAATCAGTTTGCCTTGCAAGTGTCTACAAGCTCATAGTGCGGCACCGAGTGCCGCGCTATGAGCTTGTAGATTGCTATTTTTTTGTGAACATTTTGCGCAAATCTTTCAAATATACATTTTTTTAAAGCGAACATTCCTTTTTTTTCCAAAGAGACATCTGCATGGCATAGGCTATCTGCTCCTCCTCTGTCATGACTTTAAATTAACCCATTAAGACCGGGAACGCATCTGTGTCATTTTCAGATTTCTTTGGCTATTCAAAAAATAGCAGATCTACAAGCTCATAGCTTGATCTGCTATTTTTTTTTATCGTGAACATCTTTCAATACATATATTTTTTAAAGCGAACATTTGTAACTCAAATCTTATTACTGGGGTAATAAGATTATTAGGCCTATTATTATAGTGCCACCAGGAGGCCACAATAACCTACCTGACCTGGCGGAGACCTGTGCTCCGAGGAGCACTTTTTTTTAGTTTTTTTCCTCTTTTACTTATGTTGCTATATATCAGTGGTTCTTCAACTTTTTTCATGTGAAGGACCTCCCAAAATGAGAAAAAAAACACATCTGAAAATATTTTGTTCCAGGGACCCCCAGAAGCAAAGCTTTTAGTTAAAATGTATTAAAAGATTTGCACAAATGTTCACAATTTTTCAAAAAAGAAAATAGCAGATCTACAAGTTCATAGCCGCGGCACTATGTGACGCGCTATGAACTTGTATATCTGCTATTTTTGAATATCCCAAAGAAATCTTGAAATGACACGGATTCTTTCCCGGTCGAAATGGGTTTAGGGCACTTGAAGGAGAATCTCACAAGTGTGTCTCTTCCTGTGAATATACCCTCACACCAGGAAGCATGCATTTACTATATTTATCCCATTAAAGGGACACTTCACCCAAAAAAAACTTTGTTTCAATGGATTAGTCACCCCATGGAGACTTGAATTCATGGATATTTTTTAGTTTTTGTCTCATTCCTAAGACAATAATTTGATGACCAGCGGACCGGTAGGCAGCGGTTCCGGTAGGAGACACAACGGACTCGTTGTGTCTCCTACCGGAACCGCTGCCGGTCATCAAATTATTGTCTTAGGAATGAGACAAAAAACTAAAAAGATATCCATGAATTCAAGTCTCCATGGGCTGACTAATCCATTGAAACAAAGTTTTTTTTGGGTGAAGTGTCCCTTTAAGACCAGTAAGGATGCATCAACACATAAGATGCAAGTTGACGCTAGTTGTCTCAAGCCCTTGTTGCGGTTCCGGCCGTACTTTGATATCTTCCGGGGCTTTGAGCAGCTGGTGGGCAGCGCCGTTTTTCCGGAAGTGTAGTTCTTTGACTAGTGCTATTTGTACAAGTGAGTACAGAGGAATACATAACACTACTCAACATGAAAATATTATACATGTGCAATATTAAATATGAAAACATCAGTGCACATTGACAAAATGAAAATTGGGTTTTGGCACTTAAAGGGGTAGGGGGGTAGGGTAAGTGATTTTATTTGTTAAAATCATTGTTAAATAGCTCTATATTATGATGGTAATCATTGCTATAGAGTGTTTGTTCAGTAACAGGAGTCGCCACGTCTCTCTGCCTATTATTAAACAGAAAATGCATTTTCAGGTCAGGATGCCAATTTTATCCAATCAGGATAGAGAACTCAGTCAGGATACAGATTAAACAAGTGAAATAGGAAGTGGTGACACAAAGAAATTAGCAGATACAAAATTAGAACTGGAACATTTTATAAATGAAGCTGAAAATGGGTACTCTCTCCTGATTGGCTGAGATTTTGTCACCTACCTGAAAATGTATTTTCTGTTTATTAAAGAGCTGGAGAGACATGGAGACTCCTGTTACTGAACAAACACTCTGTAGTAATGATTATTACTATCAAAATATAGAGCTTTAACCTTTCTTTTTTACTTTTTGTTTTAACCAAAATATATTGTTGTCAATCCGTTTCTCTACGGTCCAATCAAGCAGCTCCAATCTGTCCTTAATGTACAGCTGAGCAGTGGTGTAAAGTAACTAAGTACATTTAGTCAAGTACTGTACGTATTTTTACATTACTGGAGTATTTCCAATTTTCAGTACTTTTACTTCTACGCCACTACATCTTAGAGGTACATTTTATACTTTTACTCTCCACTATTATTTGAAATCTTTAGTTACTAGGTGGAAAAAGTACTAAGATTCTTTACTTAAGTAAAAGTACCAATACTGCAATATAGAAATATTCTGTTACAAGTAAAAGTCCAGAATTAAAAATGTACTTGAGTAAAAGTACAAAAGTATTGGCATAAAAATGAACTTCAAGTACCAAAAGTAAAAGTACTAAATGTTTGAAAATAGCCTAGGTATAAAATAGGGATAAAGTGGTTAATGTATGTTTTATAGTATAATAAGTTATATCTGAAAAGTAACTAGTATCTAAAGTTTTTTAAATAATTGTAGTCGAGTAAAAGTACAATATTTGCCTCTGAGATGTAGTGAAGTAGAAGTAAAAGTATTGGAAATTGGAAATACTCAAGTAAAGTACAAATACCTAAACATTGTAATTAGTACAGTACTTATGTAAATGTACTTAGTTTCTTTCCACCACTGCTAGTTACTTTGTAGATGTATCCATCCATCCATCTTCAACCGCTTATCCGGAGTCGGGTCGCGGGGGCAACAGTTCCAGCAGAGAGCTCCAGACTTTCCTCTCCTGAGCAACATCAGCCACTTCCTCCTGGGGGGTCCCGAGGCGTTCCCAGGCCAGTGAGGAGATGTAATCCTCCCATCTGGTCCTTGGTCTGCCCCGGGGTCTCCTCCCAGTGGGAGATTTAGATTATTATTACAAAACATACATTAACCACTTCAGCTCTTTAACTTTTTGGCCGAATAGCAGATCTACAAGCTCACAATGCATCGCGATGTGACGCAGAGGTGTAGGGGTTGGAATTAGAGTTCAACAGCATGATTTACAAACTGTCTCCACACTTGCAAACAGGTAACTGAACATTATTATTAACCACCAACGTTAACAGCTTTGTTTAAAAGAATTCGGTTTGGGGAACTAGTCTGTGAATTAATGACATTAAAATGGACAAAATGAGGCATTATATTTTATAACAGAGTGAAGGAAACTCTTTCAAACTACACTCTGTTCCAATGACTCATAGTGTCATCTAAACCAATGGTTCTTAAACTTTTACATTTCAACTCTGACCGTACAGCTGGAACCAAATGGACCTGTTAGGGTCGGGTCCATTTGGTTCCTTTTAGACCAGTGCACCAATGCAAGGGTCTATTTGAGAGTGTACAAATTGTAACCAAATGGACCCTTACCGGTCTAACTCTGGTTACAATTTGTACACTCTCAGAGTTAGACCGGTAAGGGTCCATTTGGTTACATTTTGGGGGGTAATTAGAAATGTGGGCGGGGCTGGCAAAGCTACATCCAAAAGGGCCCATAAATATTTTCTTTAATGTGACCATGAATAACTGAACACTTTTTTCCTTTGTGTCTTTTCAGGATATAAAGTCAAAGAAGAAAAGTCAGTGAAGAAGACTGCTGCAGTGAAGATTGGTGTTCAAGGTAGGAACTCTATGCTGCTTGTTCTGTGAAGAGCTGCTTATATGCAGTGAAGATTGGTGTTGAAGGTAGGAACCATGTTCCTTTAGTTGCTGCTAGGGGTTTTGTGTTGGGTCGTTTCCAAAAAAAACTACTAAAAAAACACAAGACGCAGGCATGGAGCTCCTGGTTTACTGGGATGGGGTTCAATTCCCCGCTGTGCCCTGCTCATTCTGTTGGCATTTATATTTGAACTCTCACATTGGACTGTTAAATGTATTATACAGGCATCAACCTTTAGTATGGATCACCATTTAGAGCTTTAACTTTTTAACGTATCTTAAAAGATTACTTCAATCTGAATATGAAGACACTGTATCCAGATGTATACTTATCAGCTATGTGCATAATGGATTATTTGAAAGGCGTTCAGTAAATTTTGCCCCCTCTTAAGATAAAGGTGCATATTCTTAACGTCTGATCTAATCATTGCTATGGTTGTGTATGGAAGTGACAGACTGGTGGACTGCATTGGTCGGGTCTTGAACCTGCAACCTTCAGCTCACCAGGCAGTGACTCTATCCATTCACCTACAGCTGTCTTCTTTAGTCTGAAGCTTAAGGCAGAATATTCTAAATTGTGGGGGGAAATGGGCAGACTTATACTAAGAGTTAAGTTTACAAAATGTAAGTTGTAAAAAAAAAAAAATCAGACTATATTGATAATATAATCAGTTTTACCCATACACCACCATGTCTTCCCACATGGTGGTGTATGGAAGTGACAGACTGGTGGACTGTATTGGTCGGGTCTTGAACCTAGTTGGAATGAGTTCGATGAATGTTAGGGACCAAAAAAATCGTCACTACAAAGTACTACCAATCAACTCTAAATTGCCTGAAATGTACTCCTAACAGGTTTATGGGGGGACAATTTTGGCCTCCACACTTAGTGATTTTTTTCGGATTTAACTTTCGTTTCGGTAGTGACCAACTTTCATTTCGGTAGTGACACAATGGTAGCCGATATGTCCTAAGTAGGCCGAACATTGTAGAGTTGGAACGGAGTTTGTAGCTAAAAGTATGACTAGTTAGGGGCCAAAAACATAGTGACAATAACGTCAAGTGTGCTCGCTAAATATATACTGTTAGGCACATACGTGAAATGTGTCCTCTGCACTTTAACAACTAACAGCCTCAAATCACTTTAAGATTGCCACATTGTTGACCTGACCTGGAATCGTACCCAGGACATCCAGGACCTTTGGTTCACCAGGCAGGCCCACTAACCACTCAGCTATGGCACTCTGATTAACATCATGTCAGAAAATGAAAGTCTTGAATGAAAGGCCTTGAACCTGTTACCTGCGGCTCACTAGTCAATGACTCTATCCATTCACCTACAGCTGTTTCCTTGAAATCTGTGGTTCTAAAACGTTTTGTTGTCAACCCCCCAAATTGACATGTATTTGGGCAGTGGACCCCAATGTGAAAAGTAACACATTTATTTAAGTTATTTGTCTTGTTTGTTGTTCAAGTCAAAGCACCATGAAGGCTGTATTTCTTGGCCAACAGTTAGCTCAATGGGTTGAGATGCAGTATTCATGATCCAGAGGCCATGAGTTCAAATCCCACTGGTGTCTTTACTGTGATGCTTTCCTTTGCAGACTGGCTTCCAGAAGAGCAAGTGAAAACCACCAGGAAGGCTGTATTTGTCATCCAACTGCTTAGCTCAATGGGTTGAGATGCAGTAGAGCGTCTGTGCAATAACATGACTTGACTTGACTTGACTGGGTTCGATTCCCACTCGAGTCAAGTGTCCCCGGTAACTTGGGGCAACGGATAAATTGACTGATATCCTTAGTGATGCTTCCCTTTGCAGACTAACTTCTAGAAAAACAAGTTAATTCTAGAAAAACAAGTTAAAACCACCAGAAAACCTGTAACTCTCAGCCAACAGCATAGCTCAACAGGTAGAGCGTCTGTCCAATAACATGACTTGACTTGACTTGACTGGGTTCGATTCCCACTCGAGTCAAGTGTCCCCGGTAACTTGGGGCAACGGATAAATTGACTGATATCCTTAGTGATGCTTCTCTTTGCAGACTAACTTCTAGAAAAACAAGTTAATTCTAGAAAAACAAGTTAAAACCACCAGAAAACCTGTAACTCTCAGCCAACAGCATAGCTCAACAGGTAGAGCGTCTGTCCAATAACATGACTTGACTTGACTTGACTGGGTTCGATTCCCACTCGAGTCAAGTGTCCCCGGTAACTTGGGGCAACGGATAAATTGACTGGTATCCTTAGTGATGCTTCCCTTTGCAGACTAACTTCTAGAAAAACAAGTTAAAACCACCAGAAAACCTGTAACTCTCAGCCAAAAGCATAGCTCAACTGGTAGAGCGTCTGTCCAATAACATGACTTGACTTGACTTGACTGGGTTTGATTCCCACTCGAGTCAAGTGTCCCCGGTAACTTGGGGCAACGGATAAGTTGACTGATATCCTTAGTGATGCTTCCCTTTGCAGACTAACTTCTAGAAAAACAAGTTAATTCTAGAAAAACAAGTTAAAACCACCAGAAAACCTGTAACTCTCAGCCAACAGCATAGCTCAACTGGTAGAGCGTCTGTCCAATAACATGACTTGACTTGACTTGACTGGGTTCGATTCCCACTCGAGTCAAGTGTCCCCGGTAACTTGGGGCAACGGATAAGTTGACTGATATCATCAATATCAGTCAATTCATCCGTTGCCCCAAGTTACCTGGGACACTTGACTCGAGTGGGAATCGAACCCACTCAAGTCAAGTCAAGTCATGTTATTGGACAGACGCTCTACCAGTCGAGCTATGCTGTTGGCTGAGAGTTACAGGTTTCCTGGTGGTTTTAACTTGCTTTCTAGAAGTTAGTCTGCAAAGGGAAGCATCACTAAGGATATCAGTCAATTTATCCGTTGCCCCAAGATACCGGGGACACTTGACTCGTGTGGGAATCGAACCCACTCAAGTCAAGTCAAGTCATGTTATTGGACAGACGCTCTACCAGTTGAGCTAAGCTGTTGGCTGAGAGTTACAGGTTTCCTGGTGGTTTTAACTTGTTTTTCTAGAAGTTAGTCTGCAAAGGAAAGCATCACAGTAAAGACACCAGTGAGATTTGAACTCATGGCCTCTGGATCATGTATACTGCGTCTCAACCCATTGAGCTAACAGATGGCTGACAAGTACAGCCTTCCTGGTAGTTTTCAGTTGATCTTCTGGAAGCCAGTCTGCAAAGGAAAGAATCATAGGGAAGACATCAATGGGATTTGAACTCATGGCCTCTGGATCATGAATACTGCGTCTCAACCCATTGAGCTAACAGATGGCTGAGAAGTACAGCCTTCCTGGTAGTTTTCAGTTGATCTTCTGGAAACTAATCTGCAAAGGAAAGAATCATAGGAAAGACATCAATGGGATTTGAACTCATGGCCTCTGGATCATGTATACTGCGTCTCAACCCATTGAGCTAACAGTTGGATGACAAATATAGCCTTCCTGATAGTTTTCAGTTGATCTTCTGGAAGCCAGTCTGCAAAGGAAAGAATCATAGGAAAGACATCAATGGGATTTGAACTCATGGCCTCTGGATCATGAATACTGCGTCTCAACCAATTGAGCTAACAGATGGCTGACAAGTACAGCCTTCCTGGTAGTTTTCAGTTGATCTTCTGGAAGCCAGTCTGCAAAGGAAAGAATCATAGGAAAGACATCAATGGGATTTGAACTCATGGCCTCTGGATCATGTATACTGCGTCTCAACCCATTGAGCTAACAGTTGGATGACAAATATAGCCTTCCTGATACTTTTCAGTTGATCTTCTGGAAGCCAGTCTGCAAAGGAAAGAATCATAGGAAAGACATCAATGGGATTTGAACTCATGGCCTCTGGATCATGAATACTACGTCTCAACCCATTGAGCTAACAGATGGCTGACAAGTACAGCCTTCCTGGTGCTTTGACTTGAACAACAAACAAGACAAATAACTTTAAAAAAATGTGTTACAGCATAAATATAAATCTTTTTCAAGGGGGGCCCTGACACTACATCTTTTCACATTGGGGTCCACTGCCCAAATACATGTCAATTTGGGGGGTTGACAACAAAACGTTTCACAACCACAGATGCCAAGGAAACAGCTGTAGGGGAATGGATAGAGTCACTGACTAGTGAGCCGCAGGTAACAGGTTCAAGCCTCAGCTACAGCAGCAAGTCAGGATGTCAAATCAAATAGGTATTATTAGGAGTGAAATGGTTGTGTTTCTTCACCCCAACTGCACATGACAGCAGTTTTATATCAGTTTACATGTACGTTTTTTTCAGTGATGATGACAAACCGCACAGACGTTCACTGTACTTAAATACATTTTGTAAACTTATGACTCTGAGTAGAGTATAGCCTGACTTAAACAAACAAATAACAACTTAGTATAGTCAGATTATTTTTTACACAACTTACATTTTGTAATCAAACTGCCGAAACGAAAGTTGGTCACCACCGAAACGAAAGTTAAATCCGAAAAAATCACTAAGTGTGGAGGCCAAAATACTCCCCCCAAAAACCTGCTAGGAGTACGTTTCAGGCAATTTAGAGTTGATTGGTTATTTTCGTTTCGGTAAAATTTATTTTACAGAAACGAAAGTTAAATCCGAAAAAATCACAAAGTGTGGAGGCCAAAATTGTTCCCCCAAAAACCTGTTAGGAGTACGTTTCAGGCAATTTAAAGTTGATTGGTAGTGACTTTTTTTGGTCCCTAACATTCATCGAGCTCTGGACTTGGTAATTTCTTTTCCGTTTCGGTAGTGACACAATGGTGTCACTACCGAAACGGAAAACAAATTGTTCCCCCAAAAACCTGTTAGGAGTACGTTTCAGGCAATTTAAAGTTGATTGGTAGTGACTTTTTTTTTGGTCCCTAACATTCATCGAGCTCTGGACTTTGTAATTTGTTTTCGTTTCGGTAGTGACACTACCGAAACGAAAAAAAAATTGTTCCCCCAAAAACCTGTTAGGAGTACGTTTCAGGCAATTTAAAGTTGATTGGTAGTGCCTTTTTTTTTGGTCCCTAACATTCATCGAGCTCTGGACTTTGTAATTTTTTTCCGTTTCGGTAGTGACACTACCGAAACGGAGAAAAAAATTGTTCCCCCAAAAACCTGTTAGGAGTACGTTTCAGGCAATTTAAAGTTGATTGGTAGTGACTTTTTTTTTGGTCCCTAACATTCATCGCGCTCTGGACTTAGTAATTTTTTTTCCGTTTCGGTAGTGACACAATGGTGTCACTACCGAAACGGAAAAAAAAATGTTCCCCCAAAAACCTGTTAGGAGTACGTTTCAGGCAATTTAAAGTTGATTAGTAGTGACTTTTTTTTTGGTCCCTAACATTCATCGAGCTCTGGACTTAGTAATCTTTTTCCCGTTTCGGTAGTGACACTACCGAAACGAAAAAAAAAATGTTCCCCCAAAAACCTGTTAGGAGTACGTTTCAGGCAATTTAAAGTTGATTGGTAGTGACTTTTTTTTTGGTCCCTAACATTCATCGAGCTCTGGACTTAGTAATTTTTTTTCCGTTTTGGTAGTGACACTACCGAAATGAAAAAAAAATAGTTCCCCCAAAAACCTGTTAGGAGTACGTTTCAGGCAATTTAAAGTTGATTGGTAGTGACTTTTTTTTTGGTCCCTAACATTCATCGAGCTCTGGACTTAGTAATTTTTTTTCCGTTTCGGTAGTGACACTACCGAAACGAAAAAAAAATTGTTCCCCCAAAAATCTGTTAGGAGTACGTTTCAGGCAATTTAAAGTTGATTGGTAGTGACTTTTTTTTTGGTCCCTAACATTCATCGAGCTCTGGACTTAGTAATTTTTTTTCCGTTTCGGTAGTGACACTACCGAAACGAAAAAAAATTGTTCCCCCAAAAACCTGTTAGGAGTACGTTTCAGGCAATTTAAAGTTGATTGGTAGTGACTTTTTTTTTGGTCCCTAACATTCATCGAGCTCTGGACTTAGTAATTTTTTTTCCGTTTCGGTAGTGACACTACCGAAATGAAAAAAAAAAATGTTCCCCCAAAAACCTGTTAGGAGTACGTTTCAGGCAATTTAAAGTTGATTGGTAGTGACTTTTTTTTTGGTCCCTAACATTCATCGAGCTCTGGACTTGGTAATTTCTTTTCCGTTTCGGTAGTGACACAATGGTGTCACTACCGAAACGAAAAAAAAATTGTTCCCCCAAAAACCTGTTAGGAGTACGTTTCAGGCAATTTAAAGTTGATTGGTAGTGACTTTTTTTTTGGTCCCTAACATTCATCGAGCTCTGGACTTAGTAATTTTTTTTCCGTTTCGGTAGTGACACTACCGAAACGAAAAAAAAAATGTTCCCCCAAAAACCTGGTAGGAGTACGTTTCAGGCAATTTAAAGTTGATTGGTAGTGACTTTTTTTTTGGTCCCTAACATTCATCGAGCTCTGGACTTAGTAATTTTTTTTCCGTTTCGGTAGTGACACTACCGAAATGAAAAAAAAATTGTTCCCCCAAAAACCTGTTAGGAGTACGTTTCAGGCAATTTAAAGTTGATTGGTAGTGACTTTTTTTTTGGTCCCTAACATTCATCGAGCTCTGGACTTGGTAATTTCTTTTCCGTTTCGGTAGTGACACAATGGTGTCACTACCGAAACGAAAAAAAAATTGTTCCCCCAAAAACCTGTTAGGAGTACGTTTCAGGCAATTTAAAGTTGATTGGTAGTGACTTTTTTTTTGGTCCCTAACATTCATCGAGCTCTGGACTTAGTAATTTTTTTTCCGTTTCGGTAGTGACACTACCGAAACGAAAAAAAAAATGTTCCCCCAAAAACCTGGTAGGAGTACGTTTCAGGCAATTTAAAGTTGATTGGTAGTGACTTTTTTTTTGGTCCCTAACATTCATCGAGCTCTGGACTTAGTAATTTTTTTTCCGTTTCGGTAGTGACACTACCGAAATGAAAAAAAAATTGTTCCCCCAAAAACCTGTTAGGAGTACGTTTCAGGCAATTTAAAGTTGATTGGTAGTGACTTTTTTTTTGGTCCCTAACATTCATCGAGCTCTGGACTTTTTTACCCATTGGTGAAAAAAAAAGTCACTACAAAGTACTACTAATTAACTCGAAATTGCCTGAAACGTACTCCTAACAGGTTTTTGGGGGGACAATTTTGGCCTCCACATTTAGTGATTTTTTCGGATTTAACTTTCGTTTCGGTAGTGACAAACTTTCGTTTCGGTAGTGACCCAATGGTGAAAAAAAAAGAGTACTAAGTCCAGAGCTCGATGAATGTTACACTTAGTGATTTTTTCGGATATAACTTTCGTTTCCGTAGCGACAAACTTTCGTTTCGGTATTGACCCAATGGTGGATTTTTTTTTTATTAAGTCCAGAGCTCGATGAATGTTACACTTAGTGATTTTTTCGGATTTAACTTTCGTTTCGGTAGTGACAAACTTTCGTTTCGGTAGTGACCCAATGGTGAAAAAAAAATGTACTAAGTCCAGAGCTCGATGAATGTTACACTTAGTGATTTTTTCGGATTTAACTTTCGTTTCGGTTGTGACACAAAGGTGGAAAAAAAAAAGTCACTACAAAGTACTACAAATCAACTCTAAATTGCCTGAAACGTACTCCTAACAGGTTTTTGGGGGGACAATTTTGGCCTCCACACTTAGTGATTTTTTCGGATTTAACTTTCGTTTCGGTAGTGACAAATTTTCGTTTCGGTAGTGACCCAATGGTGAAAAAAAAGAGTACTAAGTCCAGAGCTCGATGAATGTTACAGTTAGTGATTTTTTCGGATATAACTTTCGTTTCCGTAGCGACAAACTTTCGTTTCGGTAGTGACCCAATGGTGGATTTTTTTTTTATTAAGTCCAGAGCTCGATGAATGTTACACTTAGTGATTTTTTCGGATTTAACTTTCGTTTCGGTAGTGACAAACTTTCGTTTCGGTAGTGACCCAATGGTGAAAAAAAAATGTACTAAGTCCAGAGCTCGATGAATGTTACACTTAGTGATTTTTTCGGATTTAACTTTCGTTTCGGTTGTGACACAAAGGTGAAAAAAAAAAAGTCACTACAAAGTACTACAAATCAACTCTAAATTGCCTGAAACGTACTCCTAACAGGTTTTTGGGGGGACAATTTTGGCCTCCACACTTAGTGATTTTTTCGGATTTAACTTTCGTTTCGGTAGTGACAAATTTTCGTTTCGGTAGTGACCCAATGGTGAAAAAAAAGAGTACTAAGTCCAGAGCTCGATGAATGTTACAGTTAGTGATTTTTTCGGATTTAACTTTCGTTTCCGTAGTGACAGACTTTCGTTTCGGTAGTGACCCAATGGTGATTTTTTTTTTTTACTAAGTCCAGAGCTCGATGAATGTTACACTTAGTGATTTTTTCGGATTTAACTTTCGTTTCGGTAGTGACAAACTTTCGTTTCGGTAGTGACCCAATGGTGAAAAAAAAATGTACTAAGTCCAGAGCTCGATGAATGTTATACTTAGTGATTTTTTCGGATTTAACTTTCGTTTCGGTAGTGAAAAACTTTCGTTTCGGTTGTGACACAAAGGTGAAAAAAAAAAGTCACTACAAAGTACTACAAATCAACTCTAAATTGCCTGAAACGTACTCCTAACAGGTTTTTGGGGGGACGATTTTGGCCTCCACAATTAGTGATTTTTTCGGATTTAACTTTCGTTTCGGTAGTGACAAACTTTCGTTTCGGTAGTGACCCAATGGTGAAAAAAAAAAAGTACTAAGTCCAGAGCTCGATGAATGTTACACTTAGTGATTTTTTCGGATTTAACTTTCGTTTCGGTAGTGACAGACTTTCGTTTCGGTAGTGACCCGATGGTGAAAAAAAAATGTACTAAGTCCAGAGCTCGATGAATGTTACACTTAGGGATTTTTTCGGATTTAACTTTCGTTTCGGTAGTGACAAACTTTCGTTTCGGTAGTGACCCAATAGTGATTTTTTTTTTACTAAGTCCAAAGCTCGATGAATGTTACACTTAGTGATTTTTTCGGATTTAACTTTCGTTCCGGTAGTGACAGACTTTCGTTTCGGTAGTGATACAATGGTGGAAAAAAAAAATGTACTAAGTCCAGAGCTTGATGAATGTTACACTTAATGATTTTTTCGGATTTAACTTTTGTTTCGGTAGTGACCCAATGGTGAAAAAAAAAATGTACTAATTCCAGAGCTCGATGAATGTTACACTTAGTGATTTTTTCGGATTTAACTTTCGTTTCGGTAGTGACAAACTTTCGTTTCGGTTGTGACACAAAGGTGAAAAAAAAAAGTCACTACAAAGTACTACCAATCAACTCTAAATTGCCTGAAACGTACTCCTAACAGGTTTTTGGGGGGACGATTTTTCCTCCACACTTAGTGATTTTTTCGGATTTAACTTTCGTTTCGGTAGTGACAAACTTTCGTTTCGGTAGTGACCCAATGGTGATTTTTTTTTTTACTAAGTCCAGAGCTCGATGAATGTTACACTTAGTGACTTTTTCGGATTTAACTTTCGTTTCGGTAGTGACAAACTTTCGTTTCGGTAGTTAACAAATGGTGAAAAAAAAGTACTAAGTCCAGAGCTCGATGAATGTTACACTTAGTGATTTTTTCGGATTTAACTTTCGTTTCGGTAGTGACAAACTTTCGTTTCGGTAGTGACCCAATGGTGAAAAAAATAAGTACTAAGTCCAGAGCTCGATGAATGTTACACTTAGTGATTTTTTCGGATTTAACTTTCGTTTCCGTAGTGACAAACTTTCGTTTCGATAGTGACCCAATGGTGAATTTTTTTTTTTACTAAGTCCAGAGCTCGATGAATGTTACACTTAGTGTTTTTTTCGGATTTAACTTTCGTTTCGGTAGTGACAAACTTTCGTTTCGGTAGTGACCCAATGGTGAAAAAAAAGTCACTACAAAGTACTACCAATCAACTCTAAATTGCCTGAAAGGTACTCCTAACAGGTTTTTGGGGGGACGATTCTGGCCTCCACACTTAGTGATTTTTTCGGATTTAACTTTCGTTCCTGTAGTGACAAACTTTCGTTTCGGTTGTGACCCAAAGGTGGAAAAAAAAGTCACTACAAAGTACTACCAATCAACACTAAATTGCCTGAAAAGTACTCCTAACAGGTTTTTGGGGGGACGATTTTGGCCTCCACACTTAATGATTTTTTCGGATTTAACTTTCGTTTCGGTAGTGACAAACTTTCGTTTCGGTAGTGACCCAATGGTGAAATTGTTTTTTTACTAAGTCCAGAGCTCGATGAATGTTACACTTAGTGATTTTTTCGGATTTAACTTTCGTTTCGGTAGTGAAAAACTTTCGTTTCGGTTGTGACACAAGGTGAAAAAAAAAGTCACTACAAAGTACTACCAATCAACTCTAAATTGCCTGAAACGTACTCCTAACAGGTTTTTGGGGGGACGATTTTGGCCTCACCACTTAGTGATTTTTTCGGATTTAACTTTCGTTTCGGTAGTGACAGACTTTCGTTTCGGTAGTGACCCAATGGTGAAAAAAACAATGTACTAAGTCCAGAGCTCGATGAATGTTACACTTAGTGATTTTTTCGGATTTAACTTTTGTTTCGGTAGTGACAAACTTTCGTTTCGGTAGTGACCCAATAGTGATTTTTTTTTGGACTAAGTCCAGAGCTCGATGAATGTTACACTTAGTGATTTTTTCGGATTTAACTTTCGTTCCGGTAGTGACAGACTTTCGTTTCGGTAGTGATACAATGGTGGAAAAAAAAAAAGTACTAACACCAGAGCTCGATGAATGTTACACTTAGTGATTTTTTCGGATTTAACTTTCGTTTCGGTAGTGACAAACTTTCGTTTCGGTTGTGACACAAAGGTGAAAAAAAAAAGTCACTACAAAGTACCAATCAACTCTAAATTGCCTCAAACGTACTCCTAATAGGTTTTTGGGGGGACGATTTTGGCCTCCACACTTAGTGATTTTTTCGGATTTAACTTTCGTTTCGGTAGTGACAAACTTTCGTTTCGGTAGTGACCCAATGGTGATTTTTTTTTTTACTAAGTCCAGAGCTCGATGAATGTTACACTTAGTGATTTTTTCGGATTTAACTTTCGTTTCGGTAGTGACCCAATGGTGAAAAAAAAAGTACTAAGTCCAGAGCTCGATGAATGTTACAGTTAGTGATTTTTTCGGATTTAACTTTCATTTCCGTAGTGACAGACTTTCGTTTCGGTAGTGACCCAATGGTGAATTCTTTTTTTTTACTAAGTCCAGAGCTCGATGAATGTTACACTTAGTGATTTTTTCGGATTTAACTTTCGTTTCGGTAGTGACAAACTTTCGTTTCGGTAGTGACCCAATGGTGAAAAAAAAAATGTACTAAGTCCAGAGCTCGATGAATGTTACACTTAGTGATTTTTTCGGATTTAACTTTTGTTTCGGTAGTGACAAACTTTCGTTTCGGTAGTGACCCAATAGTGATTTTTTTTTGGACTAAGTCCAGAGCTCGATGAATGTTACACTTAGTGATTTTTTCGGATTTAACTTTCGTTCCGGTAGTGACAGACTTTCGTTTCGGTAGTGATACAATGGTGGAAAAAAAAAAAGTACTAACACCAGAGCTCGATGAATGTTACACTTAGTGATTTTTTCGGATTTAACTTTCGTTTCGGTAGTGACAAACTTTCGTTTCGGTTGTGACACAAAGGTGAAAAAAAGAAGTCACTACAAAGTACCAATCAACTCTAAATTGCCTCAAACGTACTCCTAACAGGTTTTTGGGGGGACGATTTTGGCCTCCACACTTAGTGATTTTTTCGGATTTAACTTTCGTTTCGGTAGTGACAAACTTTCGTTTCGGTAGTGACCCAATGGTGATTTTTTTTTTTACTAAGTCCAGAGCTCGATGAATGTTACACTTAGTGATTTTTTCGGATTTAACTTTCATTTCCGTAGTGACAGACTTTCGTTTCGGTAGTGACCCAATGGTGAATTTTTTTTTTTACTAAGTCCAGAGCTCGATGAATGTTACACTTAGTGATTTTTTCGGATTTAACTTTCGTTTCGGTAGTGACAAACTTTCGTTTCGGTAGTGACCCAATGGTGAAAAAAAAAATGTACTAAGTCCAGAGCTCGATGAATGTTACATTTAGTGATTTTTTCGGATTTAACTTTCGTTTCGGTAGTGACCCAATGGTGAAAAAAAAAGTCACTACAAAGTACTACCAATCAACTCTAAATTGCCTGAAAGGTACTCCTAACAGGTTTTTGGGGGGACGATTCTGGCCTCCACACTTAGTGATTTTTTCAGATTTAACTTTCGTTTCTGTAGTGACAAACTTTCGTTTCGGTTGTGACCCAAAGGTGAAAAAAAAAGTCACTACAAAGTACTACCAATCAACTCTAAATTGCCTGAAAAGTACTCCTAACAGGTTTTTGGGGGGACGATTTTTGCCTCCACACTTAGTGATTTTTTTCGGATTTAACTTTAGTTTCGGTAGTGACAAACTTTCGTTTCGGTAGTGACCCAATGGTAATTTTTTTTTTTACTAAGTCCAGAGCTCGATGAATGTTACACTTAGTGATTTTTTCGGATTTAACTTTCGTTTCGGTAGTGACAAACTTTCGTTTCGGTAGTGACCCAATGGTGAAAAAAAAAGTACTAAGTAGAGCTCGATGAATGTTACACTTAGTGATTTTTTCGGATTTAACTTTCGTTTCCGTAGTGACAAACTTTCGTTTCGGTAGTGACCCAATGGTGAAAAAAAAAGTACTAAGTAGAGCTCGATGAATGTTACACTTAGTGATTTTTTCGGATTTAACTTTCGTTTCGGTAGTGACAAACTTTCGTTTCGGTAGTGACCCAATGGTGAAAAAAAAAATGTACTAAGTCCAGAGCTCGATGAATGTTACACTTAGTGATTTTTTCGGATTTAACTTTCGTTTCGGTAGTGACCCAATGGTGAAAAAAAAGTCACTACAAAGTACTACCAATCAACTCTAAATTGCCTGAAAGGTACTCCTAACAGGTTTTTGGGGGGACGATTCTGGCCTCCACACTTAGTGATTTTTTCAGATTTAACTTTCGTTTCTGTAGTGACAAACTTTCGTTTCGGTTGTGACCCAAAGGTGAAAAAAAAAGTCACTACAAAGTACTACCAATCAACTCTAAATTGCCTGAAAAGTACTCCTAACAGGTTTTTGGGGGGACGATTTTGGCCTCCACACTTAATGATTTTTTCGGATTTAACTTTCGTTTCGGTAGTGACAAACTCTCGTTTCGGTAGTGACCCAATGGTGAAATTGTTTTTTTACTAAGTCCAGAGCTCGATGAATGTTACACTTAGTGACTTTTTCGGATTTAACTTTCGTTTCGGTAGTGACAAACTTTCGTTTCGGTAGTTAACAAATGGTGAAAAAAAAAGTACTAAGTCCAGAGCTCGATGAATGTTACACTTAGTGATTTTTTCGGATTTAACTTTCGTTTCGGTAGTGACAAACTTTCGTTTCGGTTGTGACACAAAGGTAAAAAAAAAAGTCACTACAAAGTACTACAAATCAACTCTAAATTGCCTGAAACGTACTCCTAACAGGTTTTTGGGGGGACGATTTTGGCCTCCACACTTAGTGATTTTTTTCGGATTTAACTTTCGTTTCGGTAGTGACAAACTTTCGTTTCGGTAGTGACCCAATGGTGATTTTTTTTTTTACTAAGTCCAGAGCTCGATGAATGTTACACTTAGTGATTTTTTCGGATTTAACTTTCGTTTCGGTAGTGACAAACTTTCGTTTCGGTAGTGACCCAATGGTGAAAAAAAAAGTACTAAGTAGAGCTCGATGAATGTTACACTTAGTGATTTTTTCGGATTTAACTTTCGTTTCCGTAGTGACAAACTTTCGTTTCGGTAGTGACCCAATGGTGAAAAAAAAAGTACTAAGTAGAGCTCGATGAATGTTACACTTAGTGATTTTTTCGGATTTAACTTTCGTTTCGGTAGTGACAAACTTTCGTTTCGGTAGTGACCCAATGGTGAAAAAAAAATGTACTAAGTCCAGAGCTCGATGAATGTTACACTTAGTGATTTTTTCGGATTTAACTTTTGTTTCGGTAGTGACAAACTTTCGTTTCGGTAGTGACCCAATAGTGATTTTTTTTTGGACTAAGTCCAGAGCTCGATGAATGTTACACTTAGTGATTTTTTCGGATTTAACTTTCGTTCCGGTAGTGACAGACTTTCGTTTCGGTAGTGATACAATGGTGGAAAAAAAAAAAGTACTAACACCAGAGCTCGATGAATGTTACACTTAGTGATTTTTTCGGATTTAACTTTCGTTTCGGTAGTGACAAACTTTCGTTTCGGTTGTGACACAAAGGTGAAAAAAAGAAGTCACTACAAAGTACCAATCAACTCTAAATTGCCTCAAACGTACTCCTAACAGGTTTTTGGGGGGACGATTTTGGCCTCCACACTTAGTGATTTTTTCGGATTTAACTTTCGTTTCGGTAGTGACAAACTTTCGTTTCGGTAGTGACCCAATGGTGATTTTTTTTTTTACTAAGTCCAGAGCTCGATGAATGTTACACTTAGTGATTTTTTCGGATTTAACTTTCATTTCCGTAGTGACAGACTTTCGTTTCGGTAGTGACCCAATGGTGAATTTTTTTTTTTTACTAAGTCCAGAGCTCGATGAATGTTACACTTAGTGATTTTTTCGGATTTAACTTTCGTTTCGGTAGTGACAAACTTTCGTTTCGGTAGTGACCCAATGGTGAAAAAAAAAATGTACTAAGTCCAGAGCTCGATGAATGTTACACTTAGTGATTTTTTCGGATTTAACTTTCGTTTCGGTAGTGACCCAATGGTGAAAAAAAAGTCACTACAAAGTACTACCAATCAACTCTAAATTGCCTGAAAGGTACTCCTAACAGGTTTTTGGGGGGACGATTCTGGCCTCCACACTTAGTGATTTTTTCAGATTTAACTTTCGTTTCTGTAGTGACAAACTTTCGTTTCGGTTGTGACCCAAAGGTGAAAAAAAAAGTCACTACAAAGTACTACCAATCAACTCTAAATTGCCTGAAAAGTACTCCTAACAGGTTTTTGGGGGGACGATTTTGGCCTCCACACTTAATGATTTTTTCGGATTTAACTTTCGTTTCGGTAGTGACAAACTCTCGTTTCGGTAGTGACCCAATGGTGAAATTGTTTTTTTACTAAGTCCAGAGCTCGATGAATGTTACACTTAGTGACTTTTTCGGATTTAACTTTCGTTTCGGTAGTGACAAACTTTCGTTTCGGTAGTTAACAAATGGTGAAAAAAAAAGTACTAAGTCCAGAGCTCGATGAATGTTACACTTAGTGATTTTTTCGGATTTAACTTTCGTTTCGGTAGTGACAAACTTTCGTTTCGGTTGTGACACAAAGGTAAAAAAAAAAGTCACTACAAAGTACTACAAATCAACTCTAAATTGCCTGAAACGTACTCCTAACAGGTTTTTGGGGGGACGATTTTGGCCTCCACACTTAGTGATTTTTTTCGGATTTAACTTTCGTTTCGGTAGTGACAAACTTTCGTTTCGGTAGTGACCCAATGGTGATTTTTTTTTTTACTAAGTCCAGAGCTCGATGAATGTTACACTTAGTGATTTTTTCGGATTTAACTTTCGTTTCGGTAGTGACAAACTTTCGTTTCGGTAGTGACCCAATGGTGAAAAAAAAAGTACTAAGTAGAGCTCGATGAATGTTACACTTAGTGATTTTTTCGGATTTAACTTTCGTTTCCGTAGTGACAAACTTTCGTTTCGGTAGTGACCCAATGGTGAAAAAAAAAGTACTAAGTAGAGCTCGATGAATGTTACACTTAGTGATTTTTTCGGATTTAACTTTCGTTTCGGTAGTGACAAACTTTCGTTTCGGTAGTGACCCAATGGTGAAAAAAAAATGTACTAAGTCCAGAGCTCGATGAATGTTACACTTAGTGATTTTTTTCGGATTTAACTTTCGTTTCGGTAGTGACCCAATGGTGAAAAAAAAAGTCACTACAAAGTACTACCAATCAACTCTAAATTGCCTGAAAGGTACTCCTAACAGGTTTTTGGGGGGACGATTCTGGCCTCCACACTTAGTGATTTTTTCAGATTTAACTTTCGTTTCTGTAGTGACAAACTTTCGTTTCGGTTGTGACCCAAAGGTGAAAAAAAAAGTCACTACAAAGTACTACCAATCAACTCTAAATTGCCTGAAAAGTACTCCTAACAGGTTTTTGGGGGGACGATTTTGGCCTCCACACTTAATGATTTTTTCGGATTTAACTTTCGTTTCGGTAGTGACAAACTTTCGTTTCGGTAGTGACCCAATGGTGATTTTTTTTTTTTACTAAGTCCAGAGCTCGATGAATGTTACACTTAGTGATTTTTTCGGATTTAACTTTCGTTTCGGTAGTGACAAACTTTCGTTTCGGTAGTGACCCAATGGTGAAAAAAAAAATGTACTAAGTCCAGAGCTCGATGAATGTTACATTTAGTGATTTTTTCGGATTTAACTTTTGTTTCGGTAGTGACCCAATGGTGAAAAAAAAAGTCACTACAAAGTACTACCAATCAACTCTAAATTGCCTGAAAGGTACTCCTAACAGGTTTTTGGGGGGACGATTCTGGCCTCCACACTTAGTGATTTTTTCAGATTTAACTTTCGTTTCTGTAGTGACAAACTTTCGTTTCGGTTGTGACCCAAAGGTGAAAAAAAAAGTCACTACAAAGTACTACCAATCAACTCTAAATTGCCTGAAAAGTACTCCTAACAGGTTTTTGGGGGGACGATTTTTGCCTCCACACTTAGTGATTTTTTTCGGATTTAACTTTAGTTTCGGTAGTGACAAACTTTCGTTTCGGTAGTGACCCAATGGTGATTTTTTTTTTTACTAAGTCCAGAGCTCGATGAATGTTACACTTAGTGATTTTTTCGGATTTAACTTTCGTTTCGGTAGTGACAAACTTTCGTTTCGGTAGTGACCCAATGGTGAAAAAAAAAGTACTAAGTAGAGCTCGATGAATGTTACACTTAGTGATTTTTTCGGATTTAACTTTCGTTTCCGTAGTGACAAACTTTCGTTTCGGTAGTGACCCAATGGTGAAAAAAAAAGTACTAAGTAGAGCTCGATGAATGTTACACTTAGTGATTTTTTCGGATTTAACTTTCGTTTCGGTAGTGACAAACTTTCGTTTCGGTAGTGACCCAATGGTGAAAAAAAAAATGTACTAAGTCCAGAGCTCGATGAATGTTACACTTAGTGATTTTTTCGGATTTAACTTTCGTTTCGGTAGTGACCCAATGGTGAAAAAAAAGTCACTACAAAGTACTACCAATCAACTCTAAATTGCCTGAAAGGTACTCCTAACAGGTTTTTGGGGGGACGATTCTGGCCTCCACACTTAGTGATTTTTTCAGATTTAACTTTCGTTTCTGTAGTGACAAACTTTCGTTTCGGTTGTGACCCAAAGGTGAAAAAAAAAGTCACTACAAAGTACTACCAATCAACTCTAAATTGCCTGAAAAGTACTCCTAACAGGTTTTTGGGGGGACGATTTTGGCCTCCACACTTAATGATTTTTTCGGATTTAACTTTCGTTTCGGTAGTGACAAACTTTCGTTTCGGTAGTGACCCAATGGTGAAATTGTTTTTTTACTAAGTCCAGAGCTCGATGAATGTTACACTTAGTGACTTTTTCGGATTTAACTTTCGTTTCGGTAGTGACAAACTTTCGTTTCGGTAGTTAACAAATGGTGAAAAAAAAAGTACTAAGTCCAGAGCTCGATGAATGTTACACTTAGTGATTTTTTCGGATTTAACTTTCGTTTCGGTAGTGACAAACTTTCGTTTCGGTTGTGACACAAAGGTAAAAAAAAAAGTCACTACAAAGTACTACAAATCAACTCTAAATTGCCTGAAACGTACTCCTAACAGGTTTTTGGGGGGACGATTTTGGCCTCCACACTTAGTGATTTTTTTCGGATTTAACTTTCGTTTCGGTAGTGACAAACTTTCGTTTCGGTAGTGACCCAATGGTGATTTTTTTTTTTACTAAGTCCAGAGCTCGATGAATGTTACACTTAGTGATTTTTTCGGATTTAACTTTCGTTTCGGTAGTGACAAACTTTCGTTTCGGTAGTGACCCAATGGTGAAAAAAAAAGTACTAAGTAGAGCTCGATGAATGTTACACTTAGTGATTTTTTCGGATTTAACTTTCGTTTCCGTAGTGACAAACTTTCGTTTCGGTAGTGACCCAATGGTGAAAAAAAAAGTACTAAGTAGAGCTCGATGAATGTTACACTTAGTGATTTTTTCGGATTTAACTTTCGTTTCGGTAGTGACAAACTTTCGTTTCGGTAGTGACCCAATGGTGAAAAAAAAAATGTACTAAGTCCAGAGCTCGATGAATGTTACACTTAGTGATTTTTTTCGGATTTAACTTTCGTTTCGGTAGTGACCCAATGGTGAAAAAAAAAGTCACTACAAAGTACTACCAATCAACTCTAAATTGCCTGAAAGGTACTCCTAACAGGTTTTTGGGGGGACGATTCTGGCCTCCACACTTAGTGATTTTTTCAGATTTAACTTTCGTTTCTGTAGTGACAAACTTTCGTTTCGGTTGTGACCCAAAGGTGAAAAAAAAAGTCACTACAAAGTACTACCAATCAACTCTAAATTGCCTGAAAAGTACTCCTAACAGGTTTTTGGGGGGACGATTTTGGCCTCCACACTTAATGATTTTTTCGGATTTAACTTTCGTTTCGGTAGTGACAAACTTTCGTTTCGGTAGTGACCCAATGGTGATTTTTTTTTTTTACTAAGTCCAGAGCTCGATGAATGTTACACTTAGTGATTTTTTCGGATTTAACTTTCGTTTCGGTAGTGACAAACTTTCGTTTCGGTAGTGACCCAATGGTGAAATTTTTTTTTTACTAAGTCCAGAGCTCGATGAATGTTACACTTAGTGATTTTTTCGGATTTAACTTTCGTTCCGGTAGTGACAGACTTTCGTTTCGGTAGTGATACAATGGTGGAAAAAAAAAATGTACTAAGTCCAGAGCTCGATGAATGTTCCACTTAATGATTTTTTCGGATTTAACTTTTGTTTCGGTAGTGACCCAATGGTGAAAAAAAAAATGTACTAAGTCCAGAGCTCGATGAATGTTACACTTAGTGATTTTTTCGGATTTAACTTTCGTTTCGGTAGTGACAAACTTTCGTTTCGGTTGTGACACAAAGGTGAAAAAAAAAAGTCACTACAAAGTACTACCAATCAACTCTAAATTGCCTGAAACGTACTCCTAACAGGTTTTTGGGGGGACTATTTTGGCTTCCACACTTAGTGATTTTTTCGGATTTAACTTTCGTTTCGGTATTGACAAACTTTCGTTTCGGTAGTGACCCAATGGTGATTTTTTTTTACTAAGTCCAGAGCTCGATGAATGTTACACTTAGTGACTTTTTCGGATTTAACTTTCGTTTCGGTAGTGACAAACTTTCGTTTCGGTAGTTAACAAATGGTGAAAAAAAAGTTCTAAGTCCAGAGCTCGATGAATGTTACACGTAGTGATTTTTTCGGATTTAACTTTCGTTTCGGTAGTGACAAACTTTCGTTTCGGTTGTGACACAAAGGTGAAAAAAAAGTCACTACAAAGTACTACAAATCAACTCTAAATTGCCTGAAACGTACTCCTAACAGGTTTTTGGGGGGACGATTTTGGCCTCCACACTTGGTGATTTTTTTCGGATTTAACTTTCGTTTCGGTAGTGACAAACTTTCGTTTCGGTAGTGACCCAATGGTGATTTTTTTTTTACTAATTCCAGAGCTCGATGAATGTTACACTTTGTGATTTTTTCGGATTTAACTTTCGTTTCGGTAGTGACAAACTTTTGTTTCGGTAGTGACCCAATGGTGAAAAAAAAGTACTAAGTAGAGCTCGATGAATGTTACACTTAGTGATTTTTTCGGATTTAACTTTCGTTTCCGTAGTGACAAACTTTCGTTTCGGTAGTGACCCAATGGTGAATTTTTTTTTTACTAAGTCCAGAGCTCGATGAATGTTACACTTAGTGTTTTTTTCGGATTTAACTTTCGTTTCGGTAGTGACAAACTTTCGTTTCGGTAGTGACCCAATGGTGAAAAAAAAATGTACTAAGTCCAGAGCTCGATGAATGTTACACTTAGTGATTTTTTCGGATTTAACTTTCGTTTCGGTAGTGACCCAATGGTGAAAAAAAAAGTCACTACAAAGTACTACCAATCAACTCTAAATTGCCTGAAAGGTACTCCTAACAGGTTTTTGGGGGGACGATTCTGGCCTCCACACTTAGTGATTTTTTCAGATTTAACTTTCGTTTCTGTAGTGACAAACTTTCGTTTCGGTTGTGACCCAAAGGTGAAAAAAAAAGTCACTACAAAGTACTACCAATCAACTCTAAATTGCCTGAAAAGTACTCCTAACAGGTTTTTGGGGGGACGATTTTGGCCTCCACACTTAATGATTTTTTCGGATTTAACTTTCGTTTCGGTAGTGACAAACTCTCGTTTCGGTAGTGACCCAATGGTGAAATTGTTTTTTTACTAAGTCCAGAGCTCGATGAATGTTACACTTAGTGACTTTTTCGGATTTAACTTTCGTTTCGGTAGTGACAAACTTTCGTTTCGGTAGTTAACAAATGGTGAAAAAAAAAGTACTAAGTCCAGAGCTCGATGAATGTTACACTTAGTGATTTTTTCGGATTTAACTTTCGTTTCGGTAGTGACAAACTTTCGTTTCGGTTGTGACACAAAGGTAAAAAAAAAAGTCACTACAAAGTACTACAAATCAACTCTAAATTGCCTGAAACGTACTCCTAACAGGTTTTTGGGGGGACGATTTTGGCCTCCACACTTAGTGATTTTTTTCGGATTTAACTTTCGTTTCGGTAGTGACAAACTTTCGTTTCGGTAGTGACCCAATGGTGATTTTTTTTTTTACTAAGTCCAGAGCTCGATGAATGTTACACTTAGTGATTTTTTCGGATTTAACTTTCGTTTCGGTAGTGACAAACTTTCGTTTCGGTAGTGACCCAATGGTGAAAAAAAAAGTACTAAGTAGAGCTCGATGAATGTTACACTTAGTGATTTTTTCGGATTTAACTTTCGTTTCCGTAGTGACAAACTTTCGTTTCGGTAGTGACCCAATGGTGAAAAAAAAAGTACTAAGTAGAGCTCGATGAATGTTACACTTAGTGATTTTTTCGGATTTAACTTTCGTTTCGGTAGTGACAAACTTTCGTTTCGGTAGTGACCCAATGGTGAAAAAAAAATGTACTAAGTCCAGAGCTCGATGAATGTTACACTTAGTGATTTTTTTCGGATTTAACTTTCGTTTCGGTAGTGACCCAATGGTGAAAAAAAAAGTCACTACAAAGTACTACCAATCAACTCTAAATTGCCTGAAAGGTACTCCTAACAGGTTTTTGGGGGGACGATTCTGGCCTCCACACTTAGTGATTTTTTCAGATTTAACTTTCGTTTCTGTAGTGACAAACTTTCGTTTCGGTTGTGACCCAAAGGTGAAAAAAAAAGTCACTACAAAGTACTACCAATCAACTCTAAATTGCCTGAAAAGTACTCCTAACAGGTTTTTGGGGGGACGATTTTGGCCTCCACACTTAATGATTTTTTCGGATTTAACTTTCGTTTCGGTAGTGACAAACTTTCGTTTCGGTAGTGACCCAATGGTGATTTTTTTTTTTACTAAGTCCAGAGCTCGATGAATGTTACACTTAGTGATTTTTTCGGATTTAACTTTCGTTTCGGTAGTGACAAACTTTCGTTTCGGTAGTGACCCAATGGTGAAAAAAAAAATGTACTAAGTCCAGAGCTCGATGAATGTTACATTTAGTGATTTTTTCGGATTTAACTTTCGTTTCGGTAGTGACCCAATGGTGAAAAAAAAAGTCACTACAAAGTACTACCAATCAACTCTAAATTGCCTGAAAGGTACTCCTAACAGGTTTTTGGGGGGACGATTCTGGCCTCCACACTTAGTGATTTTTTCAGATTTAACTTTCGTTTCTGTAGTGACAAACTTTCGTTTCGGTTGTGACCCAAAGGTGAAAAAAAAAGTCACTACAAAGTACTACCAATCAACTCTAAATTGCCTGAAAAGTACTCCTAACAGGTTTTTGGGGGGACGATTTTTGCCTCCACACTTAGTGATTTTTTTCGGATTTAACTTTAGTTTCGGTAGTGACAAACTTTCGTTTCGGTAGTGACCCAATGGTGATTTTTTTTTTTACTAAGTCCAGAGCTCGATGAATGTTACACTTAGTGATTTTTTCGGATTTAACTTTCGTTTCGGTAGTGACAAACTTTCGTTTCGGTAGTGACCCAATGGTGAAAAAAAAAATACTAAGTAGAGCTCGATGAATGTTACACTTAGTGATTTTTTCGGATTTAACTTTCGTTTCCGTAGTGACAAACTTTCGTTTCGGTAGTGACCCAATGGTGAAAAAAAAAGTACTAAGTAGAGCTCGATGAATGTTACACTTAGTGATTTTTTCGGATTTAACTTTCGTTTCGGTAGTGACAAACTTTCGTTTCGGTAGTGACCCAATGGTGAAAAAAAAAATGTACTAAGTCCAGAGCTCGATGAATGTTACACTTAGTGATTTTTTCGGATTTAACTTTCGTTTCGGTAGTGACCCAATGGTGAAAAAAAAGTCACTACAAAGTACTACCAATCAACTCTAAATTGCCTGAAAGGTACTCCTAACAGGTTTTTGGGGGGACGATTCTGGCCTCCACACTTAGTGATTTTTTCAGATTTAACTTTCGTTTCTGTAGTGACAAACTTTCGTTTCGGTTGTGACCCAAAGGTGAAAAAAAAAGTCACTACAAAGTACTACCAATCAACTCTAAATTGCCTGAAAAGTACTCCTAACAGGTTTTTGGGGGGACGATTTTGGCCTCCACACTTAATGATTTTTTCGGATTTAACTTTCGTTTCGGTAGTGACAAACTTTCGTTTCGGTAGTGACCCAATGGTGAAATTGTTTTTTTACTAAGTCCAGAGCTCGATGAATGTTACACTTAGTGACTTTTTCGGATTTAACTTTCGTTTCGGTAGTGACAAACTTTCGTTTCGGTAGTTAACAAATGGTGAAAAAAAAAGTACTAAGTCCAGAGCTCGATGAATGTTACACTTAGTGATTTTTTCGGATTTAACTTTCGTTTCGGTAGTGACAAACTTTCGTTTCGGTTGTGACACAAAGGTAAAAAAAAAAGTCACTACAAAGTACTACAAATCAACTCTAAATTGCCTGAAACGTACTCCTAACAGGTTTTTGGGAGGACGATTTTGGCCTCCACACTTAGTGATTTTTTTCGGATTTAACTTTCGTTTCGGTAGTGACAAACTTTCGTTTCGGTAGTGACCCAATGGTGATTTTTTTTTTTACTAAGTCCAGAGCTCGATGAATGTTACACTTAGTGATTTTTTCGGATTTAACTTTCGTTTCGGTAGTGACAAACTTTCGTTTCGGTAGTGACCCAATGGTGAAAAAAAAAGTACTAAGTCCAGAGCTCGATGAATGTTACACTTAGTGATTTTTTCGGATTTAACTTTCGTTTCCGTAGTGACAAACTTTCGTTTCGGTAGTGACCCAATGGTGAAAAAAAAAGTACTAAGTAGAGCTCGATGAATGTTACACTTAGTGATTTTTTCGGATTTAACTTTCGTTTCGGTAGTGACAAACTTTCGTTTCGGTAGTGACCCAATGGTGAAAAAAAAAATGTACTAAGTCCAGAGCTCGATGAATGTTACACTTAGTGATTTTTTTCGGATTTAACTTTCGTTTCGGTAGTGACCCAATGGTGAAAAAAAAAGTCACTACAAAGTACTACCAATCAACTCTAAATTGCCTGAAAGGTACTCCTAACAGGTTTTTGGGGGGACGATTCTGGCCTCCACACTTAGTGATTTTTTCAGATTTAACTTTCGTTTCTGTAGTGACAAACTTTCGTTTCGGTTGTGACCCAAAGGTGAAAAAAAAAGTCACTACAAAGTACTACCAATCAACTCTAAATTGCCTGAAAAGTACTCCTAACAGGTTTTTGGGGGGACGATTTTGGCCTCCACACTTAATGATTTTTTCGGATTTAACTTTCGTTTCGGTAGTGACAAACTTTCGTTTCGGTAGTGACCCAATGGTGATTTTTTTTTTTTACTAAGTCCAGAGCTCGATGAATGTTACACTTAGTGATTTTTTCGGATTTAACTTTCGTTTCGGTAGTGACAAACTTTCGTTTCGGTAGTGACCCAATGGTGAAATTTTTTTTTTACTAAGTCCAGAGCTCGATGAATGTTACACTTAGTGATTTTTTCGGATTTAACTTTCGTTCCGGTAGTGACAGACTTTCGTTTCGGTAGTGATACAATGGTGGAAAAAAAAAATGTACTAAGTCCAGAGCTCGATGAATGTTCCACTTAATGATTTTTTCGGATTTAACTTTTGTTTCGGTAGTGACCCAATGGTGAAAAAAAAAATGTACTAAGTCCAGAGCTCGATGAATGTTACACTTAGTGATTTTTTCGGATTTAACTTTCGTTTCGGTAGTGACAAACTTTCGTTTCGGTTGTGACACAAAGGTGAAAAAAAAAAGTCACTACAAAGTACTACCAATCAACTCTAAATTGCCTGAAACGTACTCCTAACAGGTTTTTGGGGGGACTATTTTGGCTTCCACACTTAGTGATTTTTTCGGATTTAACTTTCGTTTCGGTATTGACAAACTTTCGTTTCGGTAGTGACCCAATGGTGATTTTTTTTTACTAAGTCCAGAGCTCGATGAATGTTACACTTAGTGACTTTTTCGGATTTAACTTTCGTTTCGGTAGTGACAAACTTTCGTTTCGGTAGTTAACAAATGGTGAAAAAAAAGTTCTAAGTCCAGAGCTCGATGAATGTTACACGTAGTGATTTTTTCGGATTTAACTTTCGTTTCGGTAGTGACAAACTTTCGTTTCGGTTGTGACACAAAGGTGAAAAAAAAGTCACTACAAAGTACTACAAATCAACTCTAAATTGCCTGAAACGTACTCCTAACAGGTTTTTGGGGGGACGATTTTGGCCTCCACACTTAGTGATTTTTTTCGGAAGATGCGAATCCCCGCGCAGAGTGAAGTGATGATCTGGGGCCGCGCTTGGAGAGGACCAAATGGAGCGGACTACGAGGCCTTGATGGAAGCCTTGCCGGATGGAAAAGATTTGGGAGTGGCCCGTGCCCTCGTCACGGTGCGCCACGGACGTGTTCCCATACGAGTGTGCAACCCACACGCATATAGTCTGGTCCTGGACCGCCACCAGAAGCTGGGGAGGCTGTACCCGGTGGAAGAAGCGGATGTCCGAGGCGGCAGGGACCTGAGCCTGTCCCTGGGGACCGACGGAGAGGTGGAAGTGGCCGTAATCAGTGTGGAAGATGATGGACCACTGAAGACCCTGCCCGAAGAGATGGAAGTGTTGACGGAGCGTGATGACCTGCCGGAGGCGCAGAAGAGAGAGTTACACGAGATGTTGTGTCGGTGGAAGAAGGTGTTCGCCATCCATGACGAGGATTTCGGACGGACGGACGTCGTGCAACACCAGATACCGACCGGAGACGCGGCACCCATACGAGAGCGACACCGGCCGTTGCCGCCCTCCATGTACCGGGAGATGAAGACCCTCCTGAATGAGATGCTGGAGAAGGGAGTCATCAAGGAGAGTTGCAGTCCGTGGGCGGCACCTATCGTACTGGTCAAGAAGAAAGATGGCAGCTGGAGGTTCTGCGTCGACTACAGGAAACTTAACGCCGTGACGCACAAGGACGCCTTCCCCCTACCCAGGATAGAAGAGACGCTCACCAGCCTGACGAAGGCGCAATGGTTCTCCACGTTAGACCTGGCCAGCGGGTATTGGCAAGTAGGAATGGATCCCCGGGACCGGGAGAAGACCGCCTTTACGACCCCGCTGGGCCTGTTCGAGTTTCAACGCATGCCGTTCGGGCTTTGTAATGCGCCCGCGACGTTCCAGAGGCTGATGCAGCAGTGTCTGAGTGGTCAGGTGACAGAATCCTTGCTGGTATATCTTGATGACATTATAGTATATTCACCTGACTTCTCCTCTCATCTACAGCACCTCGAGCTCGTCTTCCAACGCCTGTGGAGACATGGACTGAAGCTGCGGTTAGACAAATGCAAACTTCTGCGGAGGGAAGTGCAATTTCTGGGCCATGTCGTGGACAAAGAGGGAGTGCGGCCCGATCCGGAGAAAGTGGTGGCAGTGCGGGACTGGACACCACCCTCAACGGTCCGCGAGGTCCGCGCGTTTCTAGGTCTAGCGGGTTACTATAGGCGTTTCGTGTCCTCTTTTGCTGCTATAGCACGACCCTTAAACAACTTATTGATAGGAATCCCAAATGACGTAAAATCCCACCAGTGTAAAGTCGAGTGGACTTCGGAGTGCCAGCGGGCGTTTGATGCGTTAAAGAGTGCCCTCACACAAGCCCCGGTGTTAGCGTATGCGGATTATACACAGCCTTTTGTGGTTTACACTGATGCGAGTGGCCGTGGGTTGGGAGCGGTTCTAGCCCAGGTCCAAGACGGTCACGAACGTGTAATAGCTTATGCAAGCCGCAGTCTCCACCCGACCGAGCAGAATGACGCAAATTATAGCTCGTTCAAATTGGAGCTTTTGGCCCTTAAATGGGCCGTGACCGAGAAGTTTAAAGATTATCTCACTGGCGCTCGATTCACAATATTCACGGACAATAACCCTGTTGCGCATCTCCAAACGGCTAGATTGGGAGCTGTGGAACAACGGTGGGCTGCTCAACTTGCGTCGTTTACTTTCGACATCAAGTATCGACCGGGCAAAAACAACGCCAACGCTGATGCCCTATCGCGGTTCCCAGTGCAGCCTGTAGATGTGGCGGCTGTACAATCGACGCCAGCAGCCCGGGAGGATGAGTGGAGAGAGACGCAGGATCGGGATCCAGATGTGCAGGTGGTGAAGAGGTGCGTGGAACGGGGGAGAGCCCCTAATATGGTGGAGAGGAAGAATTGGACTCGGGGAGCGCGGCAACTGTTACGCCAGTGGAACAAACTGATGATACGAAATCATGTGTTATATAGGAAGGTGACCGATCCTTATACCAAAGAACAATACTCACAGATCATTTGTCCAGGTTCACGCAGAGAGGAGGTATGGAGAGGAATCCACACGGCCGCGGCGCATGCTGGGTTGGAGAGGACCTTGGCCCAGCTGCGACGTCGGTTCTATTGGCCAGGCATGGAGGGAGCGGTGCGTCAGTTACAACAGGGTTGTGTCGCCTGCAGACTGCAGAGGAACAGGTCAGAGCCTCGGGCCCCCTTACAACCCTTTGAAGTCTCATATCCACTAGAAGTAATAGCCATTGATTTCCTCACATTAGGTAGGCCTGCTGATGCGTGGCAAAACATTCTGGTAGCTACTGACTTATTCACCCGTTATAGTTGGGCTATTGCCACCCGAGACCAGACTGCGCACACCACTGTCCGTGCGTTATGGACGCATATTATCCAGCCGTTCGGCTGTCCGGCCCGGTTCCACTCAGATCGAGGCCCCAACTTCGAGTCCGAGTTAATGCACCATTTATGTCAGACTTATGGTATTGCAAAAAGTCGCACCACTCCGTACCACCCGGCTGGGAACGGTGGAGTGGAACGATTTAATCAGACATTACTGAACATGTTGCGATCACTAGACACTGATAAACAAGGAAGATGGAATGAGCACTTACCCGAGTTAGTTCATGCTTATAACAACACGATCCATAGTGCTACGGGTTATGCCCCCGCCTACTTAATGTTTGGCCGACATTTGAGGCGCCCTATAGATGTCCAGTTAGGAGTGCAGTCAGCGCAAGAGCGCATGGGAGTGGGTGGCTGGGTACAGGACCACCAACAGAGAATGGCGACAGCTTATAGGACCGCAGGGGAGAGGATGGGAGAAACGGCCAAGAGGAGAAAGCAGGTTTATGACCGTAGGGCCGGTATTACACCCCTATTACCAGGAGAGAGAGTGTGGATTCGAAATAGGAAGAGAGATGGCCAGGGGAAATTGAGTACGTGGTGGGACCCCGAGCCTTACGCAGTGATGGAACAGGTGGGAGCTACGGGGTTGGTGTACCGAGTCAGACCCGAGAAGGGGGGGCGAGAAAAGACCATACATAGAAATGCGTTGAAAGTGTGTGTAGCCCCCAGGTCGCCCCACGAGGACCCCCCAGCTGTAGTGCAGCCCGAGCAGGTAGAAGCAACAACGCCGCAGTATTATGGGTTTCTCTCCGTCCCGAGAGCACCAGATGAGCCACGGCGCTCGGGAAGAGCAAATATAGGCCAGCCACCCCAGAGGTATGGACATGATTAGGGACAGTTGCAGGGACTGGCAACGGAAAAGTGGGGGGGGATGTGACAGGGTCAAAGCAGGGGGGTGAAACCAAATTGTAACATTTTTTATTGATGATGAAAAACCTGTATTACGCACTTAAAAACATCATTCTCTTAACTATATTTCTGCACTGCATGTTTTATGGTTGACAATGTATTTCCCCCCGGTCCCCGAGCCACTTGACATTGGACTCCCCTATAGGCTGTGTGACATTGGCCTTGTGACAGCGGACGGCCAATGTCCCCAGGTCACGCTGGTGGCAGAGCGAATGAGGGCGGAGTAGGGTGTGGCCCACCTTATTCAAAAGTGAGCGCGAGCCACTTGGACAGCAGAGAGACAGGCATACAGGGCAGTGTGGAAGTGACAGCCAGAAGGGACGGTTGTGCACAGGAGGAGCAGACATACCACGGAGCAGAGGTGGGGAATACAGTGATCGCGGCACGTACCAAGCCACCAGCAGCGGACGGTGAGCAGACGGCGCAGTAGCAGCAGAGACGGGGAGGACAGACAGACGAACCAAGGAACGGAGGAGAGGTCCAGTGGCGATAACGTTGCGCGCTTCACACCCTCAAAGCCAGACGTACAGTCTGGCGAGCGAGTAAGTGTCCTTCTATGCAACGTTACCTTTATAAACCCACGGTCCTAAACCTCATATGTGAAATATACCTGAACAGATGAACTGGTTCTAGTTTCTATGATTGCAGGCAATACGCACGAAGACAAGAAGAGACAGTGATTCCTGGCCTAAACCCCCGCTCCAGTTAAACCCCATATAAGGACATTCCCACCTTTTGCATTGAACCGTGATGAGTATATGACATATAGCAAATGAATTGGCACTTGGCACTTTACTGCTTCAGTAATAGTTGGCACTTTAACGCTAAATTCATTATTTATTTGCTATAGTTTGCACAAGCCCTGTCTGTTTTTAGTGTTTGGTGATTGTCTGTATTCCTGTATTTTAGTTAGTTAGTGGGCGCATTAGGAGGTTGAGGTTTTAGAATTAGTGTTATATTTTGTTTATGCTTTTCAATATTTTATGGCTTATAGACGCCACTGTATTAGCTTAATAAAATAGATTACCTTTTTATACAAACCTGTTTCCGTCCAGCTTTCTCCAAGGGATATGTGTTGAAGTGTTGTTCTCATTTAAAAGTATTGTACTTACCTGGGTAAACTCGAACCTGTGAATAGCCTAAGAAAGAGTGTTACAGAGGACCCTACCTCCTAAATAAAAAGGTGGCGTAGTCTTGCAGTACCTAACAAACAGTATTATTCTCACAGTAATTACGCACCCCGCACTTTACCGTGCAACTGATATTTTATTGTTGTGAGTTTAATGTGTATTGTTATTTATTTATTATTGAGACAAAGTAAAGAGTGTCAGCATTCTAAAAAGAAGTGGCAAGTTACATGTGACAACCTGGCCACCGTCACATATTGGTGGTGTTGGGTCGAAGGAGCGGTCTGATCTCTTTCATGAGCTCCTGCGTAAACCCCTGCATTTGCGATTTGACGTCTTCCATAATCTCCTGTTTCAGTTTCTCTCTCCATTCAGATTCCTGTGAGGGTGTTGGGATAGAGACAGGTTTAACAGCATGGCACAAGATTTCAGCAGTCCCTTCTCTTCTATGTTCAGTGTCTAGTAGGAAGGCCTCATTTTTTAGGGCGGCGAAGTCTTCTGTGGGGTTTCGACGGGCATATATTCTTAAGGCTTGACCCAGAGGGCCTTCAGACAGTCCTACAAGTAACTGCTCTCGCAGAATGGCATCGGAGGGAGCGGTGTCTGGGTCGAGCCGCCGCAGCCCGCAGAACAACTCTCTAAGCCTCAAAATATAAGCCTGCACACTTTCGCCTGCGCGTTGCGCACAGCCATAGAACAAGGCACGAGCTTGGGAAGCAGAAACAGATGTTTTATACAACGTGTCTAAACATTTAAAGACTTTGGCCACTGTATTGCGATCTTCCTTGTCAATTACACTAATTTGTCGCTTAGCTTCCTCAGTAAGGGTCTGTACTACAAAAGCAACTTTTTTCTCCTCTGTTAAATCCTGAGTGCCCAATAATCCTTTAATCTGTTCTCTCCATTCCCTGTATTTCTCCTCACCTTCTATGCCCGAAAACTTAGGTAGCCACGGTGCCCCTGGATACACTGGCATCATCATCATTACTTTCTTGATTCAACCAAACAAAACAAAACAAAAAGCAGCAAAACAGCAAAATTTCAATACAGTTTCTCTTAGGGATTTTGTGTTGTTCTCTACCCAGTCCTGCCGCGCTACGCCAAATATGTGACGGTGGCCAGGTTGTCACATGTAACTTGCCACTTCTTTTTAGAATGCTGACACTCTTTACTTTGTCTCAATAATAAATAAATAACAATACACATTAAACTCACAACAATAAAATATCAGTTGCACGGTAAAGTGCGGGGTGCGTAATTACTGTGAGAATAATACTGTTTGTTAGGTACTGCAAGACTACGCCACCTTTTTATTTAAGAGGTAGGGTCCTCTGTAACACTCTTTCTTAGGCTATTCACAGGTTCGAGTTTACCCAGGTAAGTACAATACTTTTAAATGAGAACAACACTTCAACACATATCCCTTGGAGAAAGCTGGACGGAAACAGGTTTGTATAAAAAGGTAATCTATTTTATTAAGCTAATACAGTGGCGTCTATAAGCCATAAAATATTGAAAAGCATAAACAAAATATAACACTAATTCTAAAACCTCAACCTCCTAATGCGCCCACTAACTAACTAAAATACAGGAATACAGACAATCACCAAACACTAAAAACAGACAGGGCTTGTGCAAACTATAGCAAATAAATAATGAATTTAGCGTTAAAGTGCCAACTATTACTGAAGCAGTAAAGTGCCAAGTGCCAATTCAATTGCTATATGTCATATACTCATCACGGTTCAATGCAAAAGGTGGGAATGTCCTTATATGGGGTTTAACTGGAGCGGGGGTTTAGGCCAGGAATCACTGTCTCTTCTTGTCTTCGTGCGTATTGCCTGCAATCATAGAAACTAGAACCAGTTCATCTGTTCAGGTATATTTCACATATGAGGTTTAGGACCGTGGGTTTATAAAGGTAACGTTGCATAGAAGGACACTTACTCGCCCGCCAGACTGTACGTCTGGCTTTGAGGGTGTGAAGCGCGCAACGTTATCGCCACTGGACCTCTCCTCCGTTCCTTGGTTCGTCTGTCTGTCCTCCCCGTCTCTGCTGCTACTGCGCCGTCTGCTCACCGTCCGCTGCTGGTGGCTTGGTACGTGCCGCGATCACTGTATTCCCCACCTCTGCTCCGTGGTATGTCTGCTCCTCCTGTGCACAACCGTCCCTTCTGGCTGTCACTTCCACACTGCCCTGTATGCCTGTCTCTCTGCTGTCCAAGTGGCTCGCGCTCACTTTTGAATAAGGTGGGCCACACCCTACTCCGCCCTCATTCGCTCTGCCACCAGCGTGACCTGGGGACATTGGCCGTCCGCTGTCACAAGGCCAATGTCACACAGCCTATAGGGGAGTCCAATGTCAAGTGGCTCGGGGACCGGGGGGAAATACATTGTCAACCATAAAACATGCAGTGCAGAAATATAGTTAAGAGAATGATGTTTTTAAGTGCGTAATACAGGTTTTTCATCATCAATAAAAAATGTTACAATTTGGTTTCACCCCCCTGCTTTGACCCTGTCACAAAAGTATAAAACAGTGTTTCATTGCAAGCAAAACTCCTGAAAAGCATGACAATTGGATAGTCATAGTAGTTGAATGCATGTAGCCTATGCATGTAAAACAAAATAATAATACTCATTTGGTTCTCTTAGTTACACCAGCATTGTTCTTCTGAATCACTTAGGGACAAGTATGTATTTCTATTGGGTCACATATGAGACGACTAGGACATAGAGTTACTCACAAGCAGCCAGCCGGTAATACTGCCGCATCATCACTGAACACAGCCAGTTGTGGTAACTAAGTACATTTACTCAAGTACTGCACTTAAGGTGCAATTTAGAGGTACATTTACTTTACTGTAGGCTACTTCAGTTGTGACACTTTTTTGTTGTACCAGCTTGCACCTCATGGATATGCTATGTGTAAATAATATGTAGATTTGTTGTTGTTAATAGATTGTTCTCTCCCCCCTTTATTAATCTGATTCTGATTTTAAACGTCTACCCTTCTATGCCTTTAGAGACACATGTCAACGTTTTACACACAAGTACAGCTGTAGTTAGTTATGTTGCAGATTAGTAACATTCATTAACCACCAGCTGTTCAGTGCAGTATATCACTTAAATGGTAACGTGAGTCACGTTGATATTCATATCTAAAGGTGCAATATGCACTTTGGCTATTCAAAAATAGTAGATCTACAAGCTCTATCAATGTAAAGCTTGCAGATCTGCTATTTTTGAAAATTGTAAAAATGTGTGCAAATCTTTGAATATATATATATATATATTATTTTTTTAAGCGAATATTTTTAACTCAAATCTTTGCTTCTGGGACCCCCTGCAACAAATTATTTTGAGATGGGGGACCGCGGCCAAATACATATAATTATGGAGATACTTGACATGAAAAAGGATTACAATTTGCACAACACAATACATTAGCTGATTAAAATAAACGTGCTCTGAAAATGCACACGGCCTTCTGTTATCCGAGAAGCATTTGCTTCTCCAAAACAAAGGGTAGTGATTGGTTGTATAATTTTTATTCTCTTCAGTATTTTCAGAGTATTCAGAGTACAAAATAATATTTTGGTGATTGCAGAGAATCTCCAGTGCACTTTACTCTTATATATACACTATTTGTTTGTTTGTTTTTTGCATGTGAGCATATTTTGTGCTCATACTTTTGTGTTGGTGCATGCACCTACGCACTGCATGCGTGTGTGCATGCGCGTGTGCGTGCACATGTGTGTGTGTGTGTGTGTGAGTGCATGTGCGTGCTTACACAAGCAGCAATTTGGTGTTGATTGCGCAGGTGTTCACAGCTGGGGCACTGCAGTCTCTTACCGTTTCAGATTAATAATCCATTAGTACACAGTGAAACCCTTAGTGTTATAACGTATCCATTTAATGCAGAGAGTGTACAAAATATAACCAAATGGACTCCGCAAAGGTCCATTTGGATACATTTTGTACAAGTTAAATGAAGTCATTTCTTGGTGAACTATTTATTTAAGGAAGCGGGCGTGGTCTAATAGACCGGATCACGCTAGGCCGTGTGGGTGTGGGGAAAGCCACGCAAGCTTTCATTAAAAAGTAGGACTTCATGGTGTCATGGCGGTCCAGTCCTCTCTGGTCGTGTGTCTTGCAGCTGAAGCGCTCTGTGGCCGCGGGCGCCGTGGCCTCATTACCACCGGGCTAAAGGCTTTTCAAGCCTCACCTAACACACTGCCACCTGAGGCTGACCACTGGGCCGAGAAGGGTCTGTCTGCAGACTGCAGACTAGGGGCGTATCCTATTGGGGCGTTTCCCATTGTAGGGGGGCGTTTCGTATTCCTCATTATTATCCAATAGAATCGTTAGATGGCCGAAAACTACACAAAACTACAAGACGCCATTGCAGACATCATTTCAAGATGGCGGACTACGTTCAGGAAGGGGTGGTAGGTTTATACATTACATTTTTGTATTGATTAAAAATGTATTTTTTAATAATGCACTTGTCTCGTTACTAAAGTAAATAATCTACTGTCCAACCTTGTTAAGCGTTAATAAAGTAAATCATAGTTTGACTCTGTTTGTGGTGTTAACTTTAATATAACTGGAGATTAATTAGCATGATGCAGGCCTACTGTACACTTTACAGCTGTATTATAATAACGCTACGCTTAGACCGGTCAATAAATTATTATGGTCTGTAGCAATACCGATTTGTGTTACCTAAATTGATAATCTAATTAATGACCGGCTTAGTTTATCGTAGATGCTTAGATGGTAACCACTAACCGGGGCTTAGATGCTAACCTGGTAGCACTTCAAAAACAAAACAAACACGTACTCTGCCCTACTTATTGTAATGTAATCAAATACTGATATGGATAGACAACGAAGCCTAGTTGGTGGTTGAATTGAGTGATACAATGTGTGGTACTAATTAAGGTTGTAACTGTTAAAAGTTTAACTATAGTAATGACCATGAGAGACAGATTATTGAGCCTTAAATGTCAGCTGCAGATCTGTCTTCTATATGTAACATTATTTATTTGACAGGGACAATGCTCACTATATCAACATGTCAGTTTTAACATCCATGTAAATGGGCCAGAGTTGGCCATACGCTAATTTACATCTGTAGTTCCTGAACAGGCTCTTAAAAATGATAATATATAATTAGGGCATCATCAGAAGTGTGCTAAATGAAGAGTCACTGTCTAGTCATCCAACACATGTAATAGCTCACCTAACACTATAAAAGACAGGTTAAAGAATAACATAATAAACTACCTAATATCAATGAGCCAAAACACTAGCAATATTATACGAATGATGTGTTCCCACTTAAATTATATAAGCATATTATAATTAGAATAAATCTAATTTAAGATTATTCCTGTCATTTATGTGATATGAATGTTTACTGTTGGAAGTGCAAATAAGTTTAAAAGAAGAAAATCATTTGCTTTCAGATTCACCCAACTGTTGTGAAGGGAGATCATGCCTATATTCCACCGATTCCGGAGGGCCCCAATAATTATAAATGCAGACTCTGCAACAAGGTTGGACAATATGGCAACATTGTTGCGCATCTTCAGTCCCACCGGCTGACTGCTCTTAAACATGGAGGTATTTATTCATGTAAATAAATGTTGCAGCTCTCAATTGTAATATTAAATACTAACTTATTCTAATTTGAATACTGTTAACATTTTTATTGCCTTAACAATGTTAAGTTATTTGTAAAATGCATTTTTCTTTGTAGATTACACTATGTACAGGTGTCATGGACTGTGCATCAAAAGTTCTCATTTCCACTGCTGCTTCTGTGGACACAGCAAAACACAGCAAGTGATTTTAAAGCATGTTCAGAACTGTGCAGGGGTAGCATCCTCCGCCATGCCTCCTGCATCCTCTTTAGCCCCAGCCTCTGCAGGTAAATCACTTCATATTTATGTGCTGCACATCATCATAATGACTGACTAATCTGGTTCCCCCAAAACACAACTTAGACATGGTGGAAAGTGTCACACTGCTATCATGTGAAA
The DNA here is from genome assembly GCF_963454915.1 of Gymnoscopelus microlampas. NCBI lineage: Eukaryota > Metazoa > Chordata > Actinopteri > Myctophiformes > Myctophidae > Gymnoscopelus > Gymnoscopelus microlampas. The sequence continues at coordinate 54,264,656 of NC_139941.1, read as the reverse complement.
TGCCGTGTCCCATCTAAGTTCTCCACACTGTCACCCCTGCAGAGTTCACTGCACCCAGAGCCCCTGCACCTGCCAGCCCTGCAGTGTTTAATGTCTCCACAGTGGTCCAGTCTACGCCCAAAACAACATGCCCTCACTGCAATCTTTCTTTATTGAAGAAAAACCTCAAGACCCACATTGAGAGACGTCACTCATCATCGGTTGTCGAGATCACTGCTACACATCACCTTCCATCCCAATGCTTGGACATAAAAAAGGGCATTTTTGCTGTTGCAAGAACTTTTTTCTGGTGTGAGAAACGAACCCCATACATGTGAAGAAATTCACATGGGGAAACAACCACCAAGTTGAGTGTGAGCTACTTAGTTGCCAGCAGGCATCAGAATTTTCGAGAAGAAGTGGCTTATTAGGTTTTCAGTCATGTCAGATCTCTAACATACTGTCCTACTTCATCAAAGCCAGATGTCCAATTGAAGGAAGAAGTTTTGTCTGATATGGTTGCAAAGAAGTGGATTTCCGACAACACCAAAAAAATGTGTCTTGTCAGAAAGGAGAAAGCAGTGTTGGATAACAGCCCATTGAGTGAAGAGGTCACATTTTGCAGTGGAGCATCTAGAGTGTATGTGTCAGTACTGGAATCACGTACCTCATATTATTCTCGTTTAGGGAGAGTGCCGGTCTGTTATGACATAAAATCAAATACTTGGAAGTGTCAGTGCCCCCAAAAGGCATGTCCTCACAAGTCCATAGCAAAATGGCACTTAAACCAAACCAGACCTGAACTGTTTATAAAGGTCAGAAGTTCAGACAGTGATTTATTTGACACCTTCACTCAATCGGATCCTCAAGGTCACAGTACTGAGGACAATCTCTACCCACCTGAGGGAGCTGCTTTAACCTCGCTTGTCCATTACTTGTTGAACAATAAGAAAATACCAGCTGTTCTGCCACAGGATGTATGTTCACCCCAGAAAGTACAGTGTTCCGAGAACGTAGAGATGCTGCCAAAGCGCCTCATACCCTTTGAGAACTTTTGCACTGTGTGCACAGGAGACATTGCCCTTTCAGATCCTATGTTGATAACAAAGAAAGCCAACATCATAACATTCGCTGGAATACTAAAGGGTATGTTTAGTTTGAGTACTTAAAGGTTATTCGCTATTCATGTGCTGTATGTCAATTTATCACACACTTTCAGAATAAGATGAGCCAAACTGTTAAACAGATCATAAACAAAAGCAAGGGCTCGCAACTCACTTTGTAATGCTCCAGGTAAATTCATTCACAATCACAGCAGGCAGGACTTACGTTTTGACCCGTATCGCTCTTTCTCAAGTATGGGACAGACCGATATGGGTTGAAATGTATGGCCTGCCTGCTGTGATTGTGACTGAATTTACCTGGAGCATTACAAAGTGAGTTGCGAGCCCTTGCTTTTGTTTATGATTTATCACACACTTATGATTTATCACACACCGACTATCTTACACACACATATTTCTATCTATCACATCAATAATGTGTAGTTGTGTATATGTATTTTCTCAGACGTGTCCACGTACTGCAAAAGATGTGGGATTTGTGGACAATTCTATCGGTATCAAGAGTGGACAGAGGGGCTGCACAACTTTGATGACCACACTGTCTTGTCACTGCATCTTTGCCTTTTCTTGCGACAGTCTGTCCAGGTGATCAACACTTACTGTATGCTTTAATGCAGCTTTAACCATTTGAACCCAGCATCCATATTCTGGGGAACATTAGCCAGAAATTACTATCTACAAGCTCTCAGCACGTCTATGGTGCTGTGAGCTTGTGGATTGGCTATTTTAGTCCAATTACAGCAAATAACTCGGGCAGTTTTAATGAGACTGAAGGCTTCTAAGTGGATATTCATCTAACCCATTTACACATGGTGTAACCTATACGTTATACCTTTGATGCCGGGAGCTACCGGATTTTAAAAAAAACCTTAGGTTTGTAACTCAAATGTAAAACATGTATTGCATTGTAATCTAATTTCAAATTCTATTTCAGAATCACACTGCAGTGGGAAGGGCCTTGGATATCCTGGAACTGACAAACAAAGAAACTTATCCAAACCATGACTCAATTGTTCATGGATATCTCCACTTTGAGGCAATGACGGAACACGATTATAACTTCTCATGTGTGCACTGTGGTGTCCATCCGCCAGTAGTCATAATGGACTTGCACAAGAAAGGAGTGTTTTCTATGCAGGTAAGTACTGTTCTGTCTTTCCTTTTAACAGACAAATATCACCAAATACTGATTTTGAGCAAAATGTCTTGCAGTGAGTGAAATCGAGGCCCCCCCCACCAGAGTTTGACGGGCATGTCGACATTGACGAATTCTGGCAATAGGTTGACCAAGAAATTGTCTGCAGAGGGTTTCTGAAAAGTAAGATATACGTATTAATGTATCTATTATGGGAGTATCCAGCACAAATGTTTTCCTAAGACCCCCCTGATCTGTCTTGGCCTATGTTACTGTACATCTAGCGTACATGTATCCAGCTAATGGGCACTCACTTAATGACCGTCAAAGACTATGGCCAGTTCTGGTCCAATCCGTAATGTTTTATCAAGTTTGAAACTGAAAAGCCTAAATGGGGGAAACAAACTTATTTTAAATTGTACTCAACATTTCACAAATTAAACAGAGTCAAATATTACCGAATGGATAAAGCCAAAGTGTTAAATTCACCTGTAATAAACCATGGGTGATTGTGTCTGTTAATAAATCGTAATTGCAGCTCTAAATTGTGTTTAGGTAATGAATTCATATTTATGATTGTTTTTTTTCCCATTCTGAAGGTAACCGTGACAATCCGTGCAAAGTTTCACCTTCGTTTCACAAGTGGGCGCCATGGATTGGACCTCGTACCAGATCCGGCAAAGATGTTCTCAACACAGAGTACACAAAAGGCACAATGAAGTCTTCTGTAGAACAGCCAGAACGTCTCACAACTGAGCTGATGAACTTAAAGGTGAATATATATATATATATGTCATTGTAATTATTAATGGTCGGACTATATGTATTTACATTTCAAGGTGGCTGGGCAGTGATCATGTGTCCTTGTGGCATCGTGAATGCAGTGAAATTCAACTTGAGAGCTGAAAGCCCACGTGACTATGCTGATATGCTGCTGTCGTTCCAGCATTTCCCAAATGTTGTCGTGTATGACTTCGCACGGGGGTTGGTAAGCCATACTAACCTGCGGGAGGCTCAGTCAAACGGAAGACTACCCTTCAGTCCACATGAAGGAAGGACGGTTGGCTGCACCGACACAAGAATATATCGAGTATGCAAAGCGAGGGCAACTGAAAGTCAGTATGCCATGGTTGAGGTTAGAAAAAGACCGCCCAGATGTTAATGGCCACCCTGCCACTGGTTCTGCAGAGCACTACGCATTGTATGACACCTTTCATCAGTCGAATACAAAAGATGAGGCTGATGTTCTTAGAGTAATTGGTCTTGTTCCTGAGCTATGTGGGTGGCTCAACTCGCAGAAAGCGGAGCAATTCTTCTCAGAAATGAGAAAGAACAATTACTTCATGAACGGTTTCTCACCATCTAGTCACATCTTTCTAATGCGGAGTGTCATTCATCACCATAACGAGAGGCTTAACCAGTTGGCACAGGAGAAGCTGAGGAAAGTGTGTAATGGAGAGATCACCTTTGATGCACTTGGAAGGGCCATTTCTGGTATTTATGCATTAATTACCAACTAATTTCAATACATTTACATTGGGCTCTGAGTAAAACATTCACTTCAAGTAACACAGTCTAGACATAGCATAACCACTTACATAGCTGTATACTAGATCCACTCCAGTTTTTTTTTCTGCATGGAGATTTGTTATACTCGGCCAAATAAATCTACAAGCTTACACTGCATTGTAATGTGTTGAGTTTGTAGATTTCATACTAGAAATTTCACCATATAATATGAAGGCTGGTAGGATTCATCCATATAGTCCCATGTAACACAGAAGCATACATTAATTATATGTTGACCTTGTCTTGCAGTGCAGGCAGGCAGGCAGGCAGATGTCTCGTCCGACGAGCATGAAGTGAACATCACCCCTGATGCACTTGGAAGACACATTTTGGGTATTTATGCTTTAATTACCAGCTAATCAATACATTTACATAGGATCTATTTGAGTAAAAGTTTCACTTCAAGTAACACTGATAACCAACACTGTCTAGACATAGCATAAACGTACAGCCCATATCTGTATGCTAGATCCACTCCAGTTATTTTCTGCATGGAGTTATACTGGGCAAACATCTACAAGCTTACACTGCATTGTAATGTGTTGTGGGCTTATAGATCTTTCATTTTATAATAGAAATGCTGTGGGCTTGTAGATCTTTCATCCTATAATAGAAATGCTGTTAGGGTTCAACTTCATATTGAAGTCCATCACATAGGATATGTCACGGGGCTGCCCGTGCCCTATAGACAATGCACACAACTTACAGCTGCTTCCATTTGATGATCATCATGCCGACCGGCTTGGAAGTGTCTGGCCTGCCTAGGCCTACTGTGTATATGCTGCACTGCTATTTATTAAGGTGTTTGTGGAGGGAAATAAATATAAAAAAACCTGCATTTCTGGACTTTGAACTGTTCTTGGAGCTTTGGACAACTTTACAGGAAACATTAGTTATATATTTACTTCATCTTGCAGTGCAGGCAGATGTGCACCACTGTGGGGATCATTGTGAGGCTCTCACTGTGGTGTCAAACATCAGGCCCTGTCGCACCTCATGGACATCAGCAGTGCATCATCCCCTTCAAGAGCAGTTGGTATGTGGTTGCATTGCTGTGACAAAGATTTTTGTTTTGCAATTGATCCAAGTCTCGGAGCATGTCGTTCCAGGCGTATGTTGAAGTAGTTCAATTACAGAAATATACACATTTCCTCCTGTGCACCGTTTTGTTTCAATTTATTTTTCTTGTTTTAATCCCTTATTTGTTGACATTCTTCGCAATGTTTAGGTCAGCTATGTACTAGACCAGACCAGACCAATGGGGGAGCTGATCATTAAAGAGCATGATACATGCCTCACAAGAGAGAACCTTCTTACGCTAGGGCTAAGACGGGATATGGACTCCATGGTGGTGAACCTTTTTATTCTGAATTTCTGAAGTAATCACATTTTTCTGGAATTGGGAGGTTTAAAGTGATGTCTTTACAGGTGGGGAATGCGTGCTTGAGGCTCATAGGTGAAGCCATGCAGTATCAGGTAGGGGTGTGTGACAAATTTGTTTACTTGGGGGTCATCGCTCCCAGTGGCGCATAGGCCATCTATGACTCTTCTATATCCAACACACTTTTGGTCTGTCCTCCCCCACCCCACCACCCTATCTTCTACAGGGAAAAGGGGTGTTCATAGTGGATCTACATGTTCCACCTACCTGGCTGGCACCCACTCACTGCAACCCTCTAACATGTCTTCCAGTAAGTAACATGGATGTGCAGGTGAAATTGGATGGGCAGATATTTAAAAAGGGCTCATTAGCCGGCGAGAAAATCTTTTAGACATTTCTGCTGTATTTCATGAAAAGTTACATTTGTTATGATAACACTTGTATATCAGTATTCAATCTTCAATGTGTAGAAAGGCAGGGGCTTTGTCTGCATATGCCTAGTAAGCACACACAAATACACAACTATTTTAAAAAAGTGTTATTTAAATTACAAAAGAAGAAAGATTTGACTGAAAAGCAAAGCAAAAGGAGCTGTACATTTAATTAAGAGACGAGCAAAGATGCCAGAACTGTAACATTTGCCTCTTCTCTTGGCCAGTTCACACTTGTAAAGAGACTAAAGTATCTTTCATACAAAAGGCAAAACATTATAACAATGTATAGTTGGCTAAGGGAATCTTAAAAGTATTTGTTGAAAGGATTTCAAAGTTGAGTGTGGGGGGAAATTAGCTTAACTACATGTATTTGCAATATTTTCTTTTAAGGTGGACGCCCACAAGAAGAATGCCATGATTTTCCCCCTATGGATCCCAGGGCATTTTGTTCTGTGTGTAAGTGAATCTTTATTGATTGCAAAACCACACTGATGGAAAGAATGATCATGTTGTGAGCATGTAGATGGCTATATTTTGTGTTAACATACTTTTACATTTGACATACTGTAGCCTACAGAGGAAAGCCAAATTTCATTATGTTTGACCTCATCAACCAACAGATCAACTTTAATATGTAAAATTAACTCAGATATTGCCATATACAACTTTTGTTGGTCATCTTTGAATATCAATATTTTTTTTATTTTCTTTTTTGTTTTCTACAAAATATTTGTTAAACCCCGGAATGATATTTTGCAGTGTCTGTGGAAATTTTAATTTGAACAGAGCCATCTGTTCAAATTAAATTGAGTTGTGGGAATGTCTGTGGAAATTCTACAGAAACAAAAATAATAGATAGATATTTATTGATCCCGAAGGAAATGTGTTAGAATGGTCTGTCTCCTCTGTGACCAAACAGCACATAGCCTATAGAGTAGAGACAACCGGACAAACTTCCATTTGTACATGTTTTACATATTTAATATTGCCATGTAATAGAGAAGTTGTCATAGCTGCCATACATTCTTCAACATGATTGATGTTTGTCCGGCAGGACCAGCACAGCTCCCCAGTATGTCACAATATCGTCTTTTATATTGTTTGTTGCTTGTATATTGTATATATGCTTGTATGTATGCTTGTATGTATTGTATGTATTTTTTTATGCATGTATTTTTATTTTATGTTTTGTTTTTGTTTGATATTTTTGTTTATTTATTATATATATATTATATATATAATTTATTATTATTTAGTTGTTTTGTTATTGTAGTGTTTTTTTATGTATGCATTTTCCCTCTGTGGATCTCAGAGCACTTTGTTCTGTGTGTAAGTGAATCTTTATTGATTGCCAAACCACACTGATGGAAAGAATGAGCATGTAGATGGCTATATTTTGTGTGCATTGACTTAATCTGTAGCTAAATGAAGATTTTGTGTTCATTGACTTGATCTGTAGCTAAATGGAGATTTTGTGTTCATTGACTTGATCTGTAGCTAAATGGACTTTGTGCGTTTACTTAATCTGTAGCTAAATGGTGTGGGGCCCACTGGCTTCATCTGTGATGTAATTGTGAAGACTCAATTTCAAGATTTTTTCCCCAAATCCCTATAGGTTATGAAGCCATTAAAGAGAGAGATTCTCTTCTTGGACTCTCTATTTTCAAACAGGGGACAAGGCTTTGCTCCAACGCCTTATCTAAACATCTTAAGGTTTTAAAACAGTTTGTTTGCTGAAAGTCGTGTTCTCCAGACTTTCTCAAACTTAAAAGTATTATTTTGGCAGTCATGATGTTCCCTGACTTGCAAACTGTTTGCACTAGGGCTGGGTGATACGGACATTTAGGTTGATATGTGAAGGCTATATCTCTTGACTGTAAGCCTTTAAAACGAGGAAAAGAGAACACTTCACACTATGACATAATCTGAAATTCCAGGCAATGTCTATTCTAATGTCATGATGACGTTATAAAATACCTATATCGCCCACTCCTAGATTGCTCTGCATGTATTTAGGGCTTGCATGTGTTGGGTTGTAAGGTGGATGTATTGGGCAGTTATGTTTACTGCCTAATATTTGATCATGTTCAAATGACAGCAATGTAGATGTGATGTCATTGTTTTGCAATTAAGTGAATTAACTACTATTGACATGCTGACATTGATTAAAGGAATGGATTAGCACAGAACCTTACACTATAGATTACATTTCTCAGCTCAACATTGGAACCGTGTGATCAATGGAACCATTTTTGGTTCCTAAATCAAATTCTATTGTTCCCAAAACGTTTTCAAAGTGTTTCAAAATGCTCAGAGTTCTGTTCCTCTGAATTTGGAGTTCTGTTCTTCCGAGATGCTTGAACCTTCTAGAACTGATTCTAAAAGTTACTAATTTTATTTTTTCTATCAGGTCTCTTACACAATATGTCATCCCAGGAGGAGCATGGTCTGAATTCACAGGCCTGGAGATTGAGGTAAATTTATTTTGCAAACAACATGTATCAGTTTTTAGTCATTAATACTACTACATCTATTTCTCCTTTCACACGTTTACTTTGCTCTTGTTATCGTTGAATACTTGATTGACAGAATAGTTTATTGATTGTACAGTACATTCACACTGAATACTACAAAAACGACACTGGCTTGTTTCCATCGTGATCCATGTAAACGTGGTCCATGGAAACATCCAACATCTCTTGTCCATCAGAGGTAAATAATCCATGTAAAAAGGACATTTATTGTGGGCTGGTTTCTTCAATTGTACCATTGAGCAATGCGCCTCCGAGACTATTAATATAATTTGGTGTGTTGAAGGCTTTCTGCTTCTGCAGACTTTTTCTCAACATCTGGACAATGCAATGTACGACATAATAAATGCAGATAAAATGCAGATAAAAATATTAATGATGACCCTAATTCGAGATCATTAAGCCACATTCACAAATCTTTAAGCCTTGAACTTTGTCGGTTTATTTCATTTAACATGTCTTTTATATAGGGTCTCCCGAAACAACTCTCGGGAAATGACTGTGGCGTCTTCATGCTAATGGTGAGTGAAAATGTTTGCAGAAGGGGGAAAATATGAATTGGCATTGGGCCCATATGTAAAAGAGTCTGTCTAAATGTCGGTGCTCTCTGACACATCTTTAATTTGTTCACATTGCCCCAGCCATTTATTAACATTTTGTTGTAATAATGCCCACCCCCAGTCTATTCTGAGTGCTGAATTTAAAAAATGAATTGCACCAACACAAGTTTACTATATTTGCAGTATGCCTGGTATGTTGTGATGGAGGCTCCATTTGACTTCACAATTGTAAGTACAATTTAGGCATTTATTATCATTGTATATGGGATTATATTATTGTAAGTACATATAATAATCAATGATATGCTTAAAATAGTGCTATTATATTTTGGGAACACCTCTCTGCGGTCCCAAAGTGTTTCCCTACACTTTTCCTCCCTCTTTTCTGAGAAGTCAGAATATGACATTGTGATTTGATGTAAACGTGGAGGTCTGTTAGGCAAATGGTGAGTTGGGTCTCCTAACAAACTGATCTGTTGATGCATTGTACTCTTCTTTTCTTCAGCATGACATGCCGTGTTTGAGGAGGTGGTGGTGCACACTGTTGCTGGAGAATCTTCAGGTTGAAGGGTACGAGTGTTAAATAATCAAATGATTTAAAGCAATAATTATCTGTGGCAGCAATGTAATTTTTATTTTACTATAGCCATGGACGTAGATTTGCCCACTTCACAGTGGAGGGCCAACAGATGGGCAGACAGATTGCCAGCGGAAATGTACCGTTACTCCCCAGGATCCCCAGGAAGAGAAGGTCTGATGCTGTCGCCACGGTAAGAAATAAACATTTTACAGAGCAAAGAAAGTTGTGTTGTCTACGAAGCCATTAGGTAATATGTATCTCACGTCCTTGACCTAAAGGAGACCGTCCCGTTGAAGACCTGTAAGGTGGAGGAGCCAGTGGATTCAGATCCGGATTCTGATTGGGATTCAGAGAGACTCAATCTGGAGGGAATGGCCATTGGATTTGGCATGTTGCAGGCAAGTAGCTATATTTTTCTGTGAAGCACATCTAAGCAATTCTCTTGCAATTGCAGAATCTGATATTTAGACTATAACTACATACAATACAGTATTATCTACAGGACACAAATGTGACGATGGTTATAGAATGAAATATCCTTACTGTCCTTGTTACAAGGTTATTACAACAAGATTTAATTTGTAATTAGTCATTGTATGTTCACAGCTGCCAAGCAAAGTGCTAAGGAAGATCTTCGTCCTTGTGGTGCTTGACGATGCCTACGCTGCAGTACGCACCCTTGCTCTGACTTGCAGACGTTTCTGGGAGGTGCTGAGAAGGAAAACGTTTTTGAACGAAGCACACTTTGCCTGGCTTGACAGTAAGTGTTTCACATTCTGCCTTGTATAAGGACAGGTCCAACAACGCTTTTTGCAAGCAACTCTATTGGAGTGTATACCCACACATGCCAATTCAAGAGATATTGTATTGACGAGATAACATTTCGGTTGTGAGACCTTCCTCTGGCTTAATTTACAGCAGGCTGACACTGACTCACTGAACACATTTTGAAAGGTGTAGACAGCCAACCAGGTGCAGATTGACCTTCAAGGTTCAATACACTAGCGTCTCTGAACATCCTAATGAATCATATAAAGTAAATGACAATAATTCAGAGAAGAGAATATAAATACAAATATCATAATGTACTACTCCCAATGTCTGGTTGGAGTGTTTGGAGGTACTGGTTTTCAACAAGGCAACGTCCTGCTTCCTCCTGTATTATGTGCAATTTCCAAATGGGTGGTACAAAGGACTGTTGACTGATTTGAGTTGCTTTCAAACTTGTAACACTGGATAGTGTTCACCTGCACAACATTTCTTGACAAATGAGCTCATAACATGTGAATGTTTATGAAACAAACATTTAGCAGAATTTAGAGTTTTTTGCAGCTGCAACAAATAAGCTATGGACTTTATTTGAATTGTGTCTTGACCTCTACATTTATCGTGGATTGAAAAGGTTCTTTCTACAGTTTGTCACTGTATATTTGCATACACCATGAAATTAGCTATTTGCATTTAACCCATGTTCATGAGTCTTCTGTTTTTTTCTCATCAGGTGTGGTGAACTGGAATAGCTATTCAAAGAAGTACACAGAGGAGTTCAGGGTGCCATTACAGATCGACACATGCAGACAGTGCCTCTCCAAGCATAAAGACCGAATAGGCTACAGGGGGACTGGACGTAGAGGGCAGCTACTGTCCTTTTTTCTGCCGATGACATGCAAGGGTTCTGCAGCATTGACTGCTTTTACAATGCTGGATGCAGTTTCAATGAGAGCGACTAGCAGGTCCGTACACACTTCCAGGCCATAAGTTCCAGTTCCAGTGCCATTTGTGCCTGGGCCTTAATTTCCGGGACTGTTGAGAACTCTAGTTTTCGCCGGCTGCCCTAATACCTTTGCGGCAGGCCCGTCTAGAGTTTAGATGGACAGGTATCAGTCAAAAGGGAGACATCGAAGAGGAAGGACAGGTGGGGAAGGATCAACATATGGAATGACAGGACAGCTCCAGTTTTGAATCTCCATATATGAAAATCTAGGTGATGATCCAGTCTTCTCCATGTATGGCTATCCAGAGTTTGATGAGGGCAGTGTCGTGATCTTCATATGGAGTCGGCCATATGGATCGTGTCATAAGACGGACAGTTTCCCTCATTTCCAATTTGTCCAGTGCATAAACTGCGTATATCCTACTGCAGGCTGAAAGTAAATAAATAAAGCTCTCCAATAAAGCTGTTCATACCACACTTTAATTGTACTTGTATTTGTATCTGTCTCTTTGAAATGCAACACTCAACCTAGTTGTATACTAAACTGTCATGTTTTTCATGGATGCCTTTTATTAATATAGCTTTGCAATCACTCAAGGCTGCAGACAGCATTTTATTTGGGTTAAAAAATATATCTTAATCTTATATTAACAATATACTGCCTTTTATAGTTCGGTTCAGTAAACCAAGCTCACACCAAGTGAATAGAGACACTTCAAACCTATTGTTTCATCACACAACAGCGTAATTACAGATTAGTATAAATATGATATTGTAAAAGGAGGGGTTACAGCATGTTTGTGTTAAAACACATTTTCCATAGCCATTGATAAGATGCTGCATTTCTCATAAATATGTAGGCCTATTAAAGCCATGTATCTATCTATCTATATATACATTTCTAAACCCAAAACCCCCCAAAAAAACCTGCCACTGTGTGGGACTAAACACAAAAACAACATATCAATGTCACTAACAAGACACGCCACAACGTGCAGAATTACTACGCGCAGTCTGTAGGCCACTTCATACTGCTCAGCACACATCTGCCCCCTCGCAGCATAATTAATTGCGGCCAACACAAACTCACAACATTACAGTCGGCCATGTTGTTCCTTAGCGTCATCGCCGACCACCGCCCAACGAGACCCAAGTGAGGTCAGACAACACACTCCATATTTGGGCATAGCTCCATTGGGAACATCTCCTATTATGGCTTTATATAACCGCCCAACGAGACCCAAGTGAGGTCAGACAACACACTCCATATTTGGGCATAGCTCCATTGGGAACATCTCCTATTATGGCTTTATATATTATAGAGACCAACAAACACAAAGCACCGCGCAGCGGCTAGGGGGGAGGGGCGCGCAGCGCCCCGACCCTCTAGTAGTGTACATAAGTTGAATGTTTAAGGACTATTTGTGTTGAAATGAAGGAATTATTGTAATTATTAAAATTCCAAGGCAATTACCATATTGTAAAAGGATTGGTGTTACAGCATGTTGTACTTTCATCATGCATTGATGATAAAATGCACTCACAATAGCCTATGTATTTATTAAAGCCATGTAGTGCACAGTACAATATTTCCCCTCATTGATAATTGATTGAAAACACCTTAACAGGGAATCCTATCAATGCTGGCATAAAGAAGGGGGTGGACGTGACTAGGTGCCATGTAGCCTACAGCAGGGGTTGGCAACCTTTTTGACATGATGTGCCATGTTTAAATTATCTTGATAGTCAGTGTGCACGCCATATCATCACTAGTAAGTTTAATTATGATGTATCAAAATCAAATATTTGCAACTGATTTTGATTGTCCATGGTCTATACAAAACCTTTAGAAGTGTATTTTTTTCACATCAAGATGTAATAATGCAGACAGAGTTAGTAGTTTGAATGACTATAGAATTATGTGCCGGATGTAATTTGTATATAGATGTGAGGGGACTTCTGAGCTATAACCTTTTTGAATATTTAAATTTAAAATAAACAAGACCAGGAGACCTGCTTCTGCCAGACCCAGAATGAAGTCCTAGTATGTAACACACCTACAAACCACTTTATAACTGAAAAGCATAAATCATTTTAGGCATTTGGTGTGGAGTTGTTTGTGTATAGGGGTATTTGGTTGTAGATTTGTGTATAGGCTAGACCAGCAAACCTTCCAGTCTGATTACATTGACCTGGCCTTTGTCAGTCAGTGCACAGAATATGGCAGAAGGCCTTGGAGTCCAGTATTTCATAAGTGTAGGTAATTTACTATGTTGTTTGTGTAGTAATAAACCTACACACTTTTGCCCATGTATGGAGAAAACAGGTACAAAACCTGCCCATGTATGGATGGAAGGGGGACAGACTTTTATGGCTGGGGCCTAAGGGCAAAGGGGACAAAACCTGTTTTTTGCCCATGTATGGAGAAAACAGGTACAAAACATGCCCATGTATGGACGAAAGGGGGACAGACTTTTCTGGCTGGGACCTAAGGACAAAGGGGGCATGCCCATGTATGGAGAAAACAGGTACAAAGCCTCATGTTTTTGCCAGACCCCCTTGGGTCTGGCAAAAACATCCCTCTCACACTTATGCCAGTGTGCCAGTGATCACCCTCCCTTGTGCCAATGTTGGCACAGTGGCACCCGTGCTTATAGATTGCCTTCCCCTGGCCTACAGGAGATTAGATTGGAAACCAGTGAACCACATAGGAATATCTGAGTGTATAACAGACATATCTTAGAGGAAATTCATTATTTTTATCATCATTGGATTGACTCAGGTATAATTTGAAGTAAAGATATGCCAAAAGCTTCATGATAAAAGGAATTGAGTGTGTGACTTATTCATTATTGGAAAGGTAAATCCTTAAAAATGCCCCCTGCTTCTAAATAACAGTACAAACCTGAAGATGACATTGACAATGTACTATACATATGGCTCTGAGAGATGTAATTATAAAACAATATACAAGACAATATTGTGACATACTGGGGAGCTGTGCTGGTCCTGCCGGACAAACATCGATCATGTTGAAGAATGTATGGCAGCTATGACAACTTCTCTATTACATGGCAATATTAAATATGTAAAACATGTACAAATGGAAGTTTGTCCGGTTGTCCCTACTCTATAGGCTATGTGCTGTTTGGTCACAGAGACAGACCATTCTAACAAATACTACCAAACTAACACATTTCCTTCGGGATCAATAAATATCTATCTATCTATCTATCTATCTATCTATTATTTTTGTTTCTGTAGAATTTCCACAGACATTGCCACAACTCTATTTGATACCCTTATGGCTCTGTTCAAATAAAAATGTCCACAGACAATGCAAAATATCATTCAGGGGTTCATCGTTGAGTTAATTTTACATATTAAAGTTGATCTGTTGGTTGATGAGGTCAAACATAATGAAATTTGGCTTTCCTCTGTAGGCTACAGTATGTACTGTAGGCCTATATATTTTTCTTTGTACAATGCATTTGTATGCATAAACTTCATTTTTAATATTTGATGTGTTTTTATGAATTAATCTTACCAATAGACAAACACTCAACAAATTAATAATACACTTAATTAAATCAAATATTTTGTGGTTGTTGAATTAAAACACCCATTCAATGAAATGTATGTTATTAATGAACACTTTCTTCAAATTAATAATGCACTTAATTAAATCAAATATTTTGTGGTTGTGGTTTCAAATTTGTTTGTTTGATGATTCATTCAACTATTTCTTAATAATTATAATAAATGCGCAAGACAGCTTTAAGAAATGAAGTGGGGACGAGCCCAATAGAACACGCCCCCTTTCTGAAACGCCCACAATGAGATACGCCCCCTTTCTGAAACGCCCACAATGAGATACGCCCCCTTTCTGCCGTCTGCAGATAGACTCTGTTGGGTCGGGCAGGGGTGTAGGCATCGACTATAGCCCGGAGGTAGGAAGGAGCTGTTCCTTTCACTGCCCTATAGGCTAGCACCAGGGTTTTAAACTGGATCCGAGCTGCTACGGGGAGCCAGTGCAGAGAACGGAGAAGGATAGTTGTGTGGGAGAACTTGGGGCGGTTCGGTTGAACACCAGACGAGCTGCAGCTTTCTGAACAAGCTCCAGAGGTCTGATGGCAGATGCCGGAGCACCAGCCAGGAGGGAGTTGCAGTAGTCCAGGCGGGAGATGACAATACAATACAGCGTCCATCTGGGATCGCTCAGAGACAGTAGGGCTACAACTCCCCACGGCGGCGTGTGCGAACCAATCAGCGGCTGCTATAGGGGCGGGATCTTGGCGAGACCGGATGTGACGCCATGGAGAAGCGCCTGTTGCGTTGTAGTTTCTTTCACCATTCATCATGGTTGAATAGGATACAAAAGAACTACTGCTGGCGCAGCTACTATGCGTCATGTAGACGCGTCAATGTGATTGGTTGATGGACGGTGCTAGACGGACGGTCCCGTCCAATCACCTGCCAAGTAGCTTGACAAAAATAGGGACCGCCCCTTCATCGACTGTGATACCGAGGTCCCAGATGGAAGCAGCCTGTGAAACAAGCAGTGGTGGAAAAAGTACTAATGTTTTACTTAAGTAAAAGTATCAATACTGCAATGTAGAAGTACTCAAGTAAAAGCCCGGAATTCAAAATGTACTTGAGTAAAAGTACATAAGTATTGGTATCAAAATGTACTTAAAGTACCAAAAGTAAAAGTACTAAGATGTTTGAAAATAGCAGATCTACAAGCTCACAACGCGTCGCGATGCGACGCGTTGTCCGCCTGTAGATCGGCTATTTTCAAGTAGCCTATAAAATAGGGCTAAGAGTGGTTAATGTATGTTTTATAATGTAATGATTCATATCTGAAAAGCAACTAGTAACTAAAGTTTTCAAATAATTGTAGTGGAGTAGAAGTAAAAGTACTGACAACTGGAAATACTCAAGTAAATAAAAAATACGTCACAATTGTACTTAAGTACCGTGCTTCTTCCATCTGGCGGAGTCAGGTTATACCTATTGTACTGAACGTGCCAAAGAAATCATGATCTACCTCACATTTGAATCACACATTGAGGAGCCTCTAAACAACCGCCCAATGAAATCTCACTCACACCTACAAAATGTCAAACGCGACCCCCCCCCCCCCCCCCCCCCCCCCCCACACACACACACACACACACACACACACACAAAATTAGGAACGAATGATCTCGTCAGAATTCTACTCCAGGGGTCTTCAACGTTTTCAGGCCAGGGACCCCTTAGCTGAGAGAGAGATGAGGCAGGGACCCCCTTTTTATAGTATAAAAGTGTTTCAGATTCAACCTTTTTTGTTCACTAGGTCTGCTCTTTTTCCCCTCTACACCAACTGTGAACTGTGGAACGCACTCCCTGTCCACCTGAGAGCTCCACAGTCACTTGATTCCTTCAAGAGAGGACTAAAGACTGGTGTTCACTCTCCATTCCGACATCTCACCACTCCGACTAGTGGCTTCCGCGTGCGGTTAGGGTTAGGGTTAGGTATAGGGTTCGTCAACGTCAGAAAGGCGACATGTCGGAAAGGAGAAATGCACCCCTAAAGACTTACCTTTTTAGCAAAGCTTTTCTTTAGCTGGTTTTACCTCTAGGCTTTATGCCCCATGTTTTTAATAGTTTTATTCTAGTCTCCTAATTGTTGTTTTCTTTTATTGGTGTGATGTCTCTGTTTTTATGCAATTGCCTTCTGTAGCACTTTGAGATTTCTTGTAAATGTAAAGTGCGTTATAAATAAAATCCATTATTATTATTATTATTATTACACCAAACACCTCTTTGCCAAAAATAGCCAATCTACAAGCTCACAACGCCTCGCAGCGCGAGGCGTTGTGAGCTTGTAGATCGGCTATTTTTTGGCTAAAGTTCTCCTCAGAAAAGGGATGCTAGGGTTCAAGAGGTTAAGGTAAAAAGAAAAATCATGTCACCCAAAGATTTTGGGGACCCCCTGTAGTAACTCTGAGGACCCCCTAGGGGACCCGGACCCCCTGTTGAAGACCCCTGTTCTACTCAATTCAATCCAACACAACAAACCTCAACCACAGACATTTTACAGACAATTCTCGGTTGATTACACCAGAGAGGACGTTGATAGCTCTATACAGTGCAACACAATGCCACTCATGCGTGCAAACGTACATAGTTCCTAAACGGAAAAAGAAAACGAGCTATGCACTATAGCCTCCCACGTGCAAATTAAGTCATGTAATTGCGTCGGGGATTCATGAATCCCTGAGTCTTTTACTGGTTGGAGTTCAAGGACCCTGAACCTCTTAATACGTTTTTGTCATACATACACGTCCCCAAGTGCATGGAAATGCAAAGGAACGGTGAGCGGAAGAGAGCAGGTGGGATTCCGTTCTCCAAGAGAGGATTTGATTGAGACCCATTGCAGATCAGCAGGGTGTGACTACTCAATCAACCCAAATCGGGACTGGTTCTACTGGTGGACAATTAGTGGAATGGAAAACAGGTGAAGACTCAAGATTCACATCAATTCAGATTCATAATGTCACATAATATAACAGATACAGTGCATACGTCTATACAATCCAATGGCAACAAAAGAAAGGAAAATAATACAATGCATTAATTATCCAACATTGTGATAAATACTATTACATCTAAACAATACTAGGCTAGAGAGGACATTTACAGAAAAGCCTAATTATATTTCTTATCAAGTGAAATATATAGTACTGATAGCCTATATACTGTAAGTATATAAGGGCTATGGAAGGGCCTATGAATGAGAAGAATAAAAGCAAAGTTAAAGCGATATTTCACTTTCAAATAAAAAACATTAAAAAAATATATTAAAATAAATAAATGGAAAAAGTAATGGAAAAATCACGGCCCCCTCACCACACATTAGAATGTACTTCTAATGTGTGAGGTGGCAGTGATTTTTCCAATCATTTTTTCATCTATGTTTTATATATTTTTTTATGTTTCTTTATTTGAAAGTGAAATATCGCTTCAAGACACATTCAAGGAGGGTCTATAGGGTGTTCACTCTCCATTCCGACATCTCACCACTCCGACTAGTGGCTTCCGCGTGCGGTTAGGGTTAGGGTTAGGGTTAGGTATAGGGTTCGTCAACGTCGGAAAGGCGACATGTCGGAAAGGAGAAATGCACCCGGTCTATAGGAATGGTCTGAGATCAAAGTCAATATTAAGACCCATAGGTGACAATGTTTTAGCCCTTTAAGACCTGAAGACGCATCTGTGCCGCGCTATGAGCTTGTAGATCTGCTATTTTTGAATAGCCCAAAGAAATCTAACGTGACAGAGATGCGCTCCAGGATTGAATGGGTTAAAACCGGGAAAGCATCTGTCATTTTTTTTATTTTTACTGTTGGCTATTCAAAAGTAGCAGATGTACAAGCTCACAGCGCGGCACGAGCAAGTGGCGCCTGTAAATGCAATCAACGGGACACCGCAGGGACTTGAACCCCGTCCTAGTGAGCCAGGAGTGCCATACCAGTGTATTATACCTCTTTGACTCATTTACAGGTTCAAGAAATCACACATTAGCCCTTTAAGACCTGGAACATTTTTAGATTTGAGCAAAAAAAAACAACAACATTATTTTACACTTTGGCTATTCAAAAACAGGCTTGTAGATCTTCTATTTTTGAACAGTTTTAAAATGTGTGCAAATGTGTTAATATACTGTATAGCCTATATTCTTTTCAAGCAAACATTTTTTAACTCAAACTCCTTCTGGGGGTTCCTGGAACTAAATGTTTTGAGATGGGGCCAACTACATATTATTTTGGGGGCTCTTGACATGAAAAAGTTTAAGTTTTTTTCAAAAAAACTTGGACATTAGCATAATCCCCCAGAAGCAAATATTTGAGTTACAAATATTCGCTTTAAAAATATATACATTCAAAGATTTGCACACATTTTCACGTTTTTTTCCTTAAAAAATAGCAGATCTACAAGCTCATAGCGCGGCATCGAGTGTCTTAAAGGGTTAACATTCATTCTCATTTATATTTCAACTTTTACCTAGAGACGCTCCCGATGCGGCGTGTTGTGAGCTTGCAGATCGGCTATTTTCACCATTTTACAATGTTCTGGAAACAAGGACCCCCAAATGTATATACATTTTCCTGTGGACCAGCATCTGGACATGTTTTGTGCCGGGGACCCCCAGAAGAGAAGAATTATGTAAAAAAACTAAAAACTCAAAATGATTCAACATTTTCCAAGCATTTGATATTTTTCAATGATTTTCAAAAATAGCAGATCTACAAGCTTGCAGCGCGTCACTTTGTGCCGCGAGCTTGTAGATCTGCTATTTTTTTTTGTATTATTATATACTATATTTAATAAATACCCGTTTGAGGTTTTCAATTATTTTTGGATCAAGACCAAACCTTAGGCTATTCACAATATTTCAAACACTTTTTTTTCCAAAATCTTAAAAAATAACAGATGTGTGCGAGCTTGTATATCTGCTATTTTTTAGAACCAATATTCTAAACCCTACGAGTTTTCTGAAACACTTAAAACACTTTATACATACCAGACAGACAGACAGACGCTGTCCCGGTTTTAAATTGGTTAAATGGCCTGTCTTGGTTTAAAGCCCACTCACCACGACAAGGTGCAGGCCGAGAGTGGGGACCCCGCCCCCCCACCAATCATGGGGGGGGGGGGGGGGTGGGGTGTCCAGGTGAAAACACATCGTTCACAAAACAAATCACAAAAAGTGCCACAAAAATGCCACGATAAATTCACAAAAGATCCACAAAATGTCACAACAAATTCCCCCCAAAAATGACAATGGTCACAAAATAACTCACAAAAACATCCATAAAGGCCACTCAAAACGCTACAAAGACATTTCACAAAAATGCCACAAAAGAAATTCACACAAAATCAAAAATAATCTCAAAAAATGATCTAAACTTAAAAAAAAACCTCACTGGTACACTGGTAGCCATACCAAAGAAAACAAAAATGTATCAGACTTGAGGCAAACTTCATAACCAAACGAGTGGCTCAAAATACCAGTTCTCCCCTGCCCCCTCTTCAGACAGATACTTGCGGGGGGTATTTACTCACTGTAACCTCAGGGGTTGGAAGGCAACTGTATACACAGCGACCCCCAAGACACCCTGAGACGTGATCCCGAGCCGATGTAGGGAAGCAGGGAATTTTAGGATGCTCTACCCGCGTTTTCTCTGTCAATGCTGCCCCCCGAGGAGAACCAGTTCTACCTAATGCCACTCCAAATTTTAGCTTACGTTATCAGTTTACCTCAACCCAACAAGCCCAAAAAGGATTACTTAAACCTCCCCATTTCATCAAACTAAACTAAAAATGCCCTCCAAAAAAAACTACTTGCATGTGTGATACTCACCTTAAAACTTAAATAAAGTATAGGTTATCGGGGGGGGGGGGGGGGGGGGGTCCAAGTGAAAACACATCGTTCACAAAACAAATCACAAAAAGTGCCACAAAAATGCCACAATAAATTCACAAAAGATCCACAAAATGTCACAACAAATTCCCCCCAAAAATGACAATGGTCACAAAATAACTCACCAAAACATCCATAAATGCCACTCAAAACGCTACAAAGACATTTCACAAAAATGCCACAAAAGAAATTCACACAAAATCAAAAATAATCTCAAAAAATGATCTAAAAAAAATACAAATTTGACAGAAAGACACAAATTTCACAACAATGCCACAACAATTCACACAAAATAAACAAATAAAGACTTGCCAAATGTGACAATATTATGTCACAAAGAATTCCACAAAAATGTCACAAAATAATTCACACCAAATAAACTGTTCAAAAATAAAATAAACATTTTTCCAACTCCTGTTTATGTTCTGTTTTTAACATTTACAGCTCCTTCTGTTGTTCAAATGTTAACCCAGCCATCGCCTTTTCACCACCCTTACTTCCCTCCTTCACCAGTACCCCAGAATCTTCCAGGTTAGCCCGTATGATACTTTTAATGGTTTCTTTTGTACGTTTGGTGTCAATGTCTATGGAATAATGTTGAGCAATATTATTCAATTGGTCCTTAGTAAAATGATCCAGCAACTCCTCAGACGCTAGTGTGAACAGTGTGAACCAAACTGTTATGGCAAAAGCTACAGGCTAGTGATGCACTAAAAGTTTGGGCTTTTATGGAGTGATGTGTGTTAGGTTGTTGTTTTCAATGTTTTTTATTTTATTTTGTAAATTCATGTGACGCGCCGTGTGCTAAAATGGATCGCTGCTACGTAATTTATTGTGACTAT
>NC_139941.1:54180838-54238338 GCF_963454915.1 Gymnoscopelus microlampas | reverse complement strand
TAGCCGAACTACACGCTCAAAACGCATCACGACGTGATGCGTTTTGAGCTTGTAGTTCGGCTTTTGTTTACGAAGCCTAAAAAAAGCCAGACAAAGTTTTATTCATAATGTTACTGCGACGCAATTAAAATAGTTAATCTTAACTATTTAAGCGACAGTTAATCAAGCGTCAAGTCAAACGTCATAATCGTGACAGCCCTAAAGAGGTTCCTACCTTGAGGCGTCTTCAGGGGAAACCCCCGATGGGCCGAGGTCGACGGCGGAAACCAACCGGCGTTGAGCATCGATGGGGGATACAAAAAACAGAACGCACTGTCGTGAAACTATGCATCAACCTAGACACATACAACACTGTCGTGACTCACTGTCGTGTGATTCTGCATCAATGAAGACACAAGACACACTGAAGTGGAATTCTGTGATGAATCAGAATCGATACAGCCGGTGGAGACCACCGGACCCCCCGATGGGCCTCGGCGCGGAGGAATCCCCCTAAATCCATGGATAGAGAGAGGCGGAGGCGGGCTGAGACGAGTCACAGGAGGTGTAGACAGAGTCTCCTCTTCAAAAGACTTAGTGTAGGCTGGGTAGGTTCACAGGAGGGTGCAGGCAGCCTGGGTCGGTTCACAGGAGGGTGCAGGCAGCCTGGGTCGGTTCACAGGAGGGTGCAGGCAGGGTCGGTTCACAGGAGAATGCAGGCAGCCTGGGTCGGTTCACAGGAGGGTGCAGGCAAGAACAACCTCGGCAAAACTCTCTCCACTCTAGTTTGTAGCTTATAATGAAGAAGAAGGGGGGAGGTCCCCCCCTGCAACACCTCTGCCAGGATGTATTCTTGAGTATCTGAAAGAAACAAACAAAGAAACAAAGATTTATTCAAGTGGCCGAGAGCTAGCCTGGCTCCACCCCCTGAATCGTTTGCCTCGCATTCAGGTCTGGTGACGCTGTCGAAGGCGGGTGTTTCTCGGTTGAAAATCTGTACGACGAATCGGGATCGGGATAATCGCGTTGGTTCATAGTGGAGTCCCACTTTGGCCACGCCCCCATCTCAGAAATCGGCTGCATTGAGAGGGCTTTCAGACTGAATAATGGAGTGAAACTAAATGAGGGTAAGTGTCACATATAGGATATATATACTGTATCCTGGTTTTAACATCAGGGGATCCATCATACTAGAGATAAATATTCTGTGACTACTTGAACAGGTAGCAAAATCAAACAAATCGCTGGCAGTGGGCAAACACAGCCAGAAATAAGTCTGGCACTGAATGAGTTAACTTAATGGCAATATGGCTGCTGTGTGAACATGGTCTATTGACGGTTTAAGTGGTTAAATGTCTACCATTAATTTACACAACACTGAGAGTCAATGAATCTAAGAAATCTAAGGAAAAACTTTAATCTGCCACACAATTTTACACAATATGTAGTTCGGGGTCCCTGCTTCATCTCTCAGCTAAGGGGTCCTTGGGCTGAAAAACGTTGAAGACCCCTAGCGTAGGCTATGTCTAGGGCTGAGACAATTAAAACATTTAAGTTGACGCCTGTCATACAAATACATGTGATTAACCGTTTAGTTGTGTTTTTGGCATTGGAACATATGGAACAGTGGTGTAAAGTAACTATGTACATTTACTCAAGTACTGTACTTAAGTACAGTTGTGAGGTATTTTTTACTTTACTGGAGTATTTCCAATTGTCAGTACTTTTACTTCTACTCCAGTACATCTCAGAAGCAAATATTGTACTTTTACTCCACTACAATTATTTGAAAACTTTAGTTACTAGTTACTTTGCAGATATAAATTATTATATCATAAAACATACATTAACCACTTTATCCCTATTTTATACCTATGCTATTTAAAAACAGCTGATCTACAAGCTCACAACGTCCACAAAGCTTGTAGATCTGCTATTTTCAAACATTTCAGTACTTTTACTTTTGGTACTTTAAGTATATTTTGAGGCCAATACTTTTGTACTTTTACTCAAGAACATTTTGAATGCCAGACGTTTACTTGTAACTGAGTATTTCTATATTGCAGTATTAATACTTTTACTTAAGTCAAATATTTTAAAATACTTTTTTCCACCACTGCATATGGATAAAAATGTCATTTCTGTGTGGCCTTCAGGCTTCATAATAAAACAAATATTGCACATGACAAATAACCGTAAAGGGATATTTCACTTACAAACTTGTTTGAGCTCATTTTAACTTCCACTCTGCTTTTGTGATTCACCCCAGACACTTTTTAAATTGCTTGATTGAGTATTTAGATATTTGATGATATACATTGCATCAGACACGCCCCCTTCCTATACAAACCCATTGTAACTTCAAACTCCATTGTAATGGAGTTAACATTCATTGAAAACACCCGTCCTTGGTTCTGGTGACTGATGTGAATCTTCTAATGTGTGGGACCGTGTTTTTTCAATTACTTTTTTTTATTTATTTACAAAATCTTTTGGAGTAAATGAATAAAACGGTTAAAAAAAAGTAAATAAATGAAAAAACTTATTGCAAAAACCCGGTCTACTCGCACACTAGAAGCTCAATGTCAGTCACCAGGACCAAGGACGGGTGTTGTCGATGAATCTAACATGGTTAAAATGGAGTTTGAAGTCACAATGGGTTTGTATAGGAAGGGGGCGTGTCTGATTAAATTAATATCAAATATCTAAATACGGAATAAAGCAACTTAAAAACCGTCTGAGAACCACCGAAGACCATCGGCTATATATATATACACATACACGTACACACACACTATTAACATACACACAAAAGGCACAACAGACAGATTCACACATGTTCACAGGCAGTGATGTTTGTCTGATCTCGATAAAAGTTCAGAAAACAGTAGAAATATGAATATAACAAAATTCCAGTGCTAAGTAACATCACATTAACCCATTGAGACCTGAAGCCGGTTCTACATGTCTCCTAAATCTCAACAGTTTTCTGAAAAACGTATGTTTCTATATCAGTGGTTCTCAATTTTTTTCATGTCAAGGACCCCCAAAATGATATGAATTTGGCCGCGGACCCCCATCAAAAAAATGTGTTCCAGGGACCCCCCCAGAAGCAACGATTTGAGTTCAAAATGTTTGCTTTAAAAATATATATATATTCAAAGATTTGCACACATTTTCACGATTATTCAAAAATAGCAGATCTACAAGCTCGTAGCGCGGCACTCGGTGCCGCGCTACGAGCTTGTAGATCTGCTATTTTTGAATAGACCAAGGTGTAAAATAATGCTTTTTAGCTCAAATCAAAAAATGACACAGTTCCAGGTCTTAATGGGTTACGGGCTTGGGCGGATCTGGACCTCAGAACGTCTAGCCACTACTGTTTTGTTGATTTGTTACTTTTTAAAAGGTATTTTTTTCAAGTATACTTTTTAAAAGGTATTTTTTTCAGGTATACTTTGTAAAGGTTTTTAGTTTTTTTCGCGCTCTCTCTTTCTGCGGGGAAGCTAGAAAGACGAGGCGACGATGTGCAAGGTAGCAGCTGGAACACACTGAGCCCAGATGTATTCCCTTGCCGCAGCACAAAGCTAACCCGAGGTTTAGGGTCACTGAACATAAAACACATGTGTGATAGTACCCCAGCGTTACAATATAAACTTTGGGTTTTATCAACTGTCATTTTCTGAATATTCCTTAAGAAGATTAGTTAATGGTTTCATGACGTTCAGTTTTACCACACATTAAAAGTCTCTGTCATGGTCCTTCAAATGTGTATAAGAAGTTTTAAAAAATTCCACTCCATTGATCCATGGCAGATGTTTTTCTCTCACATTTCTAAAGCCTTTTCAACTGCAATGAAAAAATAAATCTTTGCCTGCGGGTGTCGCTGTTGAGGGATTTTGCCTGTCAATCATCGCCTCTGCTCCCCCCCCCCCCCCCCCCCCAAAGGAAAGGAGAGTGGGCGGGATTAATCGGCTGTGACTTCACTGCCAAAGGGCCAAACTCAGATTACTTTTCAGCCTAATTATTCAGAAAACCCCAGACCACAGAAAATCCACTGAATGTTCAAAGTTCTGATTCTTTGGGTGTAATTGAGGTCATAAAACCCCTAAAAAAAAGTGAAAATTGAATGTCATAGAACCTTTAACATTCTTTGAAAAGTTAAGATTTTTTTCCCATTCCAAGTGGCTATGACTGACTTCCAAAGTTTGAGGGCACTGGGTAGACAACCCGGCCTGGCGGAGATTGGCGGAAATCAGTGCTCTGAGGAGGAGCGTTCTAGTTAAGGCAGTCCATTAATTCTACATGGCTCAGCCCTTTAGTAACTCTTGCCTTAATTTCTCATACATCACAGGCAACACACTTTTGCTGAAATGTGATCTGCTGCCGTGGCCCTTTGTAACATTCTAGATGCACTGTTTGAACTATTAGTACTTTACTTGAGTATTTCCAATACTCCACTACATCTCATAGGCAAATATTGTACTTTTACTCCACTACAATTATTTGAAAACTTTAGTTACTAACTTTACTTTAGCTTTAATTTTGATTATCATTACAAAACATACATCCACTTCAGCCCTATATGCATTTCGGCCATTTGAAAATAGCCGATCTACAAGCTCACAATGTGTCGCATCGCTACGCATTGTTAGCTTGTAGATCTGCTATTTTCTAAAGATTGATATACATTTGAGAACTTGAAATGGGACATTCTGCACAATGAGTACTTTACTTTTGGTACTTTAAGTGCATTGTAATGCCAATCCTTTTGTACTTTTACTCAAGTAAATGTTGAATTCCGGACTTGTACTTGCAACAGAATATTTCTATATTGCAGTAATGGTACTTGTACTTAGGTAAAAAAAAAAAACATTTTTTAACTCATAAGCACTGCGGTCTTCCTCACTACCTCTAAACATTACAAACCACACCACTAACAAAGTTGTTAAAAACATTCAGAACCTGGTTACTATTCAATAGACATTTCCATCTACTGTTCACTCAACCTCCATCTACACTACAACATACATGGGCAACTGGCGGCCGGGGGCCACATGCGGCCCCCACCTTCACTTAATGCGTCCCACAGGTTAATATCAGAATAGTGATATATTATTGATTTCAGCTGTTATGATTCCAAACATGCAAACATGACCCGCTTTAATTACTTCAGTCTATAAAGGCCTCACCCGCGGTGAGGCCTTTAGGAGGGCCATTCCATTCCAGCGTACCGCAAGCGGAGCTAATACCATTAGACGGCCCAATCTAGTGGTATCGGCCCAAGGAACCATCACGCCAGAAGGAAATGTTTGGATCGGGGCGGTGCACCTGATCTGGCGCAGCGCTCAGGTCCTGGACCTGGTGAGACGAAGGAGGAGCCCGGCCAGGAGACAACCCACAGTGCCTAGTCCCTCCACGTGCCAGAGCCTCCCCGAGTCCCGGCAGTGTACTTCTGGAGAAGCGGACTGAGTGGCCCTGTCTTTCCCTATAGGACTGACCGTGGGTGCTACTGGGACGTAAGTCGGGGCTTGATCAACCCTGGCTGGGTCACCTGGGCGAGGGTGTATGTTGTATGTTGCGAGACCCGAAACACCCGATGACCCCAGGCTACAACACTGATGATGCGTCCCAGTTGCATCCATGTGATGTATTTATTTATTATATAATAGTAGCTTAAATGACTAGTATTAAAATTCTATTGTCTTTTTTATGTCCAACGTATTATTATTTAAGTTCATAAAGTTAACATAAGTAAATTAAATAAAAGCTCCTTTTCCAATTCAAAAATAGCACCAAAAGAAATCAGGATTCCAATTCAAAAATAGCTCAAAGTACCAAAGTATAAGTACTCATTATGCAGAAATGTCTCTTTTAAAGGTTTCAAAATGTATAAAAAATATTTTGAAAATAGCAAGAAGGCAAGCTTACACGTTATGAACTTATAGATCTGCTAATAGTGTGTGTGTGTGTGTGTGTGTGTGTGTGTGTGTGTGTGTGTGTGTGTGTGTGTGTGTGTGTGTGTGTGTGTGTGTGTGTGTGTGTGTGTGTGTGTGTGTGTGTGTGTGTGTGTGTGTGTGTGTGTGTGCTCCTGATTGTCGAGGTGGAAGGTTGTGTTCTTGTGAGCTCCTGAGCCCTTGGATACTGGAGTACTTTTTAAAGACTTTTGTGAAATACTTTTAACACTTTTCACAAAGACCAAAAAGGATCTACCAAGTACAACAAGGACAACAAGGAATAAAACAATGTTTTTACCACTCAACAAAACAGGGGTGTTAGACAGGGGCCAGGTAGATAGGCGTGAAGCTAGGTGAGAGCCTGAACAATGGCAACCATGATAACTGAGACACTAGCTACAGCACACACACACACACACACACACACACACACACACACACACACACACACACACACACACACACACACACACACACACACACACACACACACACACACACACACACACACACACACACACACACAAAATCACTTTTAATTGAATACCCAACCCAAGCAAAATCCATTAAAGAAAAGGATATTTACAAGACTGAACTCCTGACAAATAACATAGACACTTTATGCAGACTGTAACGCAAAGACGGTTATAACAAACCTAATCTTTTCCACACATAGACCTCAGGCATGGATTGAAGCCACACAAGAGCACTACACAGAGATACAAAAAAAAGGCACAGCTGACTGAGGGATGTAGCCTTAAAATGCACTCAGAGGAAGGAACCACCACTGTAAACATTTTCAACTCTGGAAGAGTAACAATCCAGGGGAACAGAACACCCATAGAGAATGACTTCACCAAAATCAGGGAGATGGCACAAGAAAATGGCACTCCAAACAGTACACATATAGCCACATCCACACATCTAGCCACAGTAGAGAGCCCACCCCCACCCCCACAAACCAGTACCACAAAAGGTCACACCATAGAGCCAAACCTGCTTACCAAGTTGGCTGAACAATTCCATAGCTTAGAATTAGACAGATACAGATGGAACAACAGTTGTTAGAGTACAGGCAAGAACAGACAGCTCCCAGGGCCAGTACCAGAAAGGAACAGGAAGAGAGTGAGCTTAAAGCAAAGGTGAAAAGGCTCCAAGACAGTGAGTTGAAGCTCAAACAGGAGTTGGTACAGCTACAAGAACATGTGGGAAAGGAGATAAGACAGCTAAAGGAAGACATGGGAAAGGAGCTAGAAATGCTAAGAGAAAGACAGGAAAGGGAAATAGGGGCACTCAGGAGAGAGATAGAAAGGCTTGAAAGGGAAGCAACTCCAGCCAGCTATCAGCAGGGAGAAATAGCAGATAACCTTGACCAATCAGCGGGACCTCAAAGCCAAGCACTCTCCCAAGAGATCGTTCTCACCCCAACTCAACAGGACTCATAGTCCATGAGCCAGAGCCCTAAAATTGAGCAATGATTATCGAAAGAGTGGGCAAAACCAAACCTATATTAAATTGTTCATAGGGTCAATACGAGTAAATAAATATATGATAACCTTTCCACAGGAGCAGCTTTTTCATGGTTATCACAAATTTTGTTATTTTCCCCATACGTACATGACAGGTGAAAAATTACAAAATTTAAAAAAAGAGTTATCATAATGAAACTTCCTGAGTTGATTACTTACATGAAGACAATGATTTATCGTATTACAAGTTTTCTGAAATTGTATACTTAAATATGAAAATTAGGCATTGGGAATATATGCCCAAATTTGCATACCTTTCCTGAATCAACATTGGAACATTGGACAAAGCCAGAGTCAACATACTTATTTCATTTTGTTAAGATGTTGGAGTCAAAGGTTTTTAACAATGGAATAATCAATATCTGGCTCAATTTTGGGGCTCAGGCTCATGGACTAAATGCCTAATTTGCATATTTAAATATACCATTTCAGAAAACTTGTAATACAATAAATCATTGTCTTCATGTAAGTAATCAACTCAGGAAGTTTCATTATGATAACTCTTTTTTAAATGTTGTCATTTTTTCACCTGTCATGTACGTATGGGGAAATAACAAAATGTGTGATAACCATGAAAAAGCTGCTCCTGTGGAGAGGTTATCATATATTTATTTACTCGTATTGACCCTATGAACAATTTAATATCTTTCGATTATGAAATCTCGTCTGGCTCATATACTATCACCCCAACCCTCCCCCACTGCCACACCTCCAGGAAACCGCCAGCCAGAAAACCCAGAAATTGTACTCCTGACTGACTCAAATGGGAAGTACATTGATGCAAAAAAACTCTTCCCAAAGCACAGAGTTGAACACATCAGATGTCGAAACACAACACGTGCAATGGAGCTGTTGACAAGGGACCGGCTGGGCTCCCCCAGCCACATAATAATCCACACCGGCACAAACGACATATGGTTTCAGGAAGACCACGAGATGGTTACGTCCACCAAGGGAATGATAGAAAAAGTCACCTCAACATTTCCCAACGCAGAAGTAGTCATCTCGGCACTGCTACACAGAGGCGACGTCGAATACGACTACATCAACGCAATCAACACACAGACTTCCAGAATCTGTGCAAGGAAGACTAAGGTCCACTTTGCAGAACACCCAACCCTGCACAAGGGAAGCCTACACGACCAGGTACACATCCGCAAGGCTGACATTCCAACTTTTGCAAAGAGCCTGAAGGACATCGCACTCGACCGCGACCATCCTACAGACACAACACCCTACAAACGCAACCAGCGTGGACAACATCCTACACCCAGAGGACACCGCACTGCACACAGAGGACACTCTACTAGACGTCACCACCCCTATCAACCTAGCAGACCCTCTCTTAGACACCCCTCCGCTCCATCCAGACCCCATGCCACACAACAGGGTGGCCCACCCACACCCCTGATGCCTATCTTCACTGCTCCACCCAGACCTCATCCCACACACAGCTCACCCACACCACTGATGTCCATCCCATACACTCCTACATCAGCCTCACCACCGCCCACTCTCCCCCTCCCTCTCCAACCATACATAGACCGGGAGCCAGGCCCAGCCCTCATAATGTTTTCTGCTAAATTTTTTTCACTATGATTTCCTGTTAGCATATACCTTGGGCCATCACAAGTTCATACTGACCACCCCCAACTCGGGGCCGTTTGGTCTCAGGGGCCCCAAAACCCCCTTTTTTGGGGCGAAATTATGTTAATGGCAATATTCATTTACTAAAATTACATAAATTGTCTTACACATATGAAATTCGGCATGGAGTATCCTGACACATAGGGGTAAGTAGCAAAATAGGATTCTAGTGCTTGCTACCATTGTACTTTTAAATATGACCACAACATCCCCAGAAAAACACACAAAAAATACTGTCCGCTTGACAAATAACAACAAAGATGATTATTTCCCAGCACTTTATGGTGAATATCACTGCCTCACTTGTATATAGAAAACTTCCCATGTCCCTAAGCTTCAATTTGAGCCCAAGATGACCTTTGTATCTTGAACATTACTCTTTCTGTAGCCAACATTCTGCATTATACCTCAAATCAGAGAAAATTGAATATTCAGTCATAGTAGAGACCCTAGGAGTGGTCCACGCGCGACTGTTTATTTTCTTTTCTAGTTTGAATTTTTTGGCATCCATAGGACCTCTAATATAGGGATTTCGATGATCCCAAGAAAAAAAGTGGTCCAAAGTGTGTTTTTTTCAATGTTTTATTACCCCTATGAGACCTGCGGGATTGCTGGCTGGAACGCCGGCGAGACTGTCTTTCGGAGACTATGGCGCGCTCAAATTTAGACGTAGCCCAAAGATAGAGATACCATTAGATTTTCAATGGGACCAACCTTGTCATGCTACCTTGTCGGGAAGGGGGCTAAATACCTAATGATTCAAAGTTAGACAACATTTTGGTGAGGGAAAAACATCACCTCAATATATGTGATTGGAAATGGGTTACATGGATATCTACAGCCTCCCCTGTACAGACATGCCAAATGTATGCCAATCTCATGCAGTTTTGGGTAAGAAACATGCAGTTTTTTCCATGCAGTATACAAATACATGTATGTAATGTCCACCTATTGTAAAAAGGAGACCACTTTACTGTATCTATAGCTGTATGAGACCACTGTACTGCATCTATAGCTGTATGAGACCACTTTACTTTATCTATTGCTGTATGATACCACTGTACTGCATCTAGAGACCACTGTACTGCATCTAGACCACTGTACTGCATATATTGCTATATGAGACCACTGTACTGCATATATTGCTATATGAGACCACTGTACTTCATCTACAGCTGTATGAGACCATGACTGTATTGCATCTAGACCACTGTACTGCATCTATATCCCACTCTACTGAATCTATAAACCATTGTACTGCATCTTAGGACCACTGTACTGCATCTAGAGACCATTGTACTACATCTTAAGACCACTGTACTGCATCTAGAGACCACTGCACTGGATCTATAGCTGTATGAGACCACAGCACTGCATCTATAGACTAACTGCTGTATCTATAGACCACTGTAGTGCATCTGTAGACCACTCTAGTGCATCTGTAGACCACTGTCATGATCTTTAGACCACTCTAGTGCATCTGTAGACCACTCTAGTGCATCTGTAGACCACTCTCATGATCTTTAGACCACTCTAGTGCATCTGTAGACCAGTCTAGTGCATCTGTAGACCATTCTAGTGCATCTGTAGACCAGTCTAGTGCATCTGTAGACCAGTCTAGTGCATCTGTAGACCACTGTACTGCATCTGTAGACCACTCTAGTGCATCTGTAGACCACTGTACTGCATCTGTAGACCACTCTAGTGCATCTGTAGACCAGTCTAGTGCATCTGTAGACCACTCTAGTGCATCTGTAGACCACTGTACTGCATCTGTAGACCACTCTAGTGCATCTGTAGACCAGTCTAGTGCATCTGTAGACCACTCTAGTGCATCTGTAGAACGCTCTAGTGCATCTGTAGACCACTCTAGTGCATCTGTAGACCACTCTAGTGCATCTGTAGACCACTGTACTGCATCTGTAGACCACTCTAGTGCATCTGTAGACCACTCTAGTGCATCTGTAGAACACTCTAGTGCATCTGTAGAACACTCTGTGCATCTGTAGACCACTCTAGTGCACCTGTAGACCACTCTAGTGCACCTATAGACCACTCTAGTGCACCTGTAGACCACTCTAGTGCATCTGTAGACCACTGTCGTGATCTCTAGACCACTCTAGTGCATCTGTAGACCACTCTAGTATATCTGTAGACCACTTTAGTGCATCTGTAGACCACTGTACTGCATCTACCAAGTCTTCGCGGTGACCGCCCCCCACTGGGGGCAAGCTGTTCTTGAGCCTGGGCCCCCCCCAGGCTCTGTAGACCACTGGACCAATGGTCTATATATGCAGTACAGTGGTCTAGATACAGTACAGTGGTCTCTAGATGCAGTACAGTGGTCTATAGATGCAGTACAATGGTATATATATGCAGTACGTGGTCTAGATACAGTACAGTGGTCTCATACAGCTATAGATGCAGTACAATGGCCTATATATGCAGTACAGTGGTCTATAGATACAGTACAGTGGTCTCATACAGCTATAGATGCAGTACAGTGGTCTCATACAGCAATAGATAAAGTACAGTGGTCTCATACAGTAATAGATAAAGTACAGTGGTCTCATATAGCAATAGATAAAGTACAGTGGTCTCATACAGCTATACAGTAGATACAGTAAAGTGGTCTCCTTTTTACAATAGGCGGAAATTACATATTTGTACTGCATTCAAAAAACTGCATGGTTCCTGCCCAAAACTGCATGAGATTGGCATACATTTGGCATGTCTGTACAGGGGAGGCTGTAGGTATCCATGTAACCCATCTCCATTCACATATATTGAGGTGACAGCTCAAGGGACCATTTGGAAAATGTTGATGGCCGTTTTTCCCTCGCCAAAATGTTGTGTAACTTTGAATCATTAGGTATTTAGCCCCCTTCCCGACAAGGTAGCATGACAAGGTTGGTCCCATTGGAAACCTGAGGTTGTCTAGAATCAAATGGTATCTCTATCTTTGGGCTACGTCTAGCGCGCCATAGTCTCCGAAAGACACGCTGGCGTTCCAGCCAGCAATCCCGCAGGTCTCATAGGGGTAATATAACATTGAAAAAAACACACTTTGGACCACTTTTTTTCTTGGGATCATCGAGATCCCTATATTAGGAGGTCCTAAGGATGCCAAAAAATCCAAACTAGAAAAGAAAATAAGCAGTCGCGCGTGGACCACTCCAAGGGCCTCTACTATGACTGAATACTCAATTTTCTCCGATTTGAGGTATAATGCAGAATTTTGGCTACAGAAAGAGTAATGTTCAAGATACAAAGGTCATCTTGGGCTCAAATTGAAGCTTAGGGACATGGGAAGTTTTCTATATACAAGTGTGGCAGTGATATTCACTATAAAGTGCTGGGAAATAATCATCTTTGTTATAATTTGTCAAGCGGACAGTATTTTCTTTTGTTTTTCTGGGGATGTTGTGGTCATATTTAAAAGTACAATGGTAGCAAGCACCAGAATCCTATTTTGCTACTTACCCCTATGTGTCAGGATACTCCATGCCGAATTTCATATGAGTAAGACAATTTATGTAATTTTAGTAAATGAATATTGCCATTAACATAATTTCGCCCCAAAAAAGGGGGTTTTGGGGCCCCTGCGACCAAACGGCCCCGAGTTGGGGGTGGTCAGTATGAACTTGTGATGGCCCAAGGTATATGCTAACAGGAAATCATAGTGAAAAAAATTTAGCAGAAAACATTATGAGGGCTGGGCCTGGCTCCCGGTCTAACACATATGCACAGGCAGTGACCAGAGCCATCCCCAGCACACACAGCATCGAGCAAATGTTCAGGGATTTCTACACAGCATGGGCCCAGGGCAGAACCCCTGGAATGTAACAACAATGTGAACAATGGAGTACAAATCACTCACTATATCATCCTGGAATATACAAGGTTTGAGGTCGACTGCCCTTGGCATCAAAAGCAGAACCCCAGACTTTGCCTAAGAGATGCAAACATAGACATCATTGTTCTACAAGAAACATGGCACAGAGGGGACAGCCCCACTGGCTGTCCTACTGGCTACAGAGAACTTGTGGTACCATCTACAAAGCTGGCAGGAGTCACCCAGGGAAGGGACTCTGGAGGTATGCTAATATGGTACAAATCAGAACTAGTCCACGCCATTAAGCTAGTCAAAACTGGAACATCTTCCATCTGGCTAGAAATAAACAAGGAACTTACCACAACCGAAAAAAATGTCTACCTGTGTGCCACCTACATCCCCCCAATTGAATCCCCTTACTATACAGAGGACTTTTTCCCCACACTAGAAGAGGATATCAGCCGTTTCCAGGCACACAGTCACATCGTAATTTGTGGAGACTAAAAGTATCAAACAGGAAAGCCAGAAAAAATGTTGAGAATGACAAATGGTACAATAATGACTGCAATAATCTCAGGAAAAAATTAAGGAAACTATCAAACCAAAAACACAGAGACCCAGATAACCACAACACACGTCTCCAATATGGGGAAACACTGAAACAATACAAAAATACAGTAAGAGAAAAAAGTGAAAGATATCGAAGATTCCATACAGACAAACAGCTTCTGGGAAAACTGGAACAGACTTAATAAGCTAAAACAGGACGAACTACCCATCCAAAATGGAGATATACGGGTGAATCATTTTTCTAGCCTCTTTGGTCCAATCGAGAAGAACAAAGAGCAAAAACAAATAAAAGATAAACTACAAAACCTAGAGTCAGCCGTAAAAGACTACCAGAATCCACTAGATTCCCAAATCATCCTAAAAGAACTACAAGACAAAATAAAAATACTTAAAACCAAGAAGGCCTGGGGGGCAGACTGTATTCTAAATGAAATGATAAAATTCACCGACCTCAAATTCCAAATGGCCATACTAAAACTAAATATCGTGCTCAGCTCTGGGATCTTCCCCAGCACATGGAATCAAGGGCTGATAACGCCACTCCACAAAAGTGGAGACAAATATGACCCAAATAACTACCGCGGGATCTGTGTAAACAGCAACCTCGGAAAGATCCTCTGCATGATCCTCAACCACAGAATCCTAAACTTCCTCACAGAAAGCAATGTCCTGAGCAAATCACAAATTGGCTTTCTACCAAAATATCGCACAACAGACCACATTTACACTCTAAACACCCTAATTGACAACCAAATAAACAAAAGCAAATTATTCTCCTGCTTTGTCGACTTCAAAAAAGCATTCGATTCAATTTGGCATGAGGGTCTGATGTACAAACTATTGGAAAGTGGCATAGGGGGGAAAACCTATGACATCATAAAATCAATGTACACAAACAACAAATGCGCAGTTAAAATAGGCGAAAAGCACACAGACTTTTTCCCCCAAAGCCGAGGAGTTAGACAGGGATGCAGCCTGAGTCCAACACTCTTCAACATATATATCAACGAGTTAGCAAAAACGTTAGAACAGTCTACAGCTCCAGGCATCCCCTTGGCAAACACAGAAATCAAATGCTTACTTTTCGCAGATGACCTGCTGCTGCTGTCTCCAACCAAGGAAGGACTACAGCAGCAACTTGATCTCCTACACAAATTCTCGCAGACATGGACCCTGACAGTGAACCTAACTAAGACTAAAATCATGATATTTCAAAAAAGATCCAGCCGCCAAAACCATCAATTTTTCCTAAATACAATCCCACTAGAACAAACAAAAAACTATACCTACCTTGGCCTAAACATCAGCAGCACAGGGAACTACAACCAAGCTGTAAAGGACCTGAGAGACAAGGCAAGAAGGGCATTCTATGCTATCAAAAGAAACATCAAAATAGACATCCCAATTAAAACCTGGCTTAAAATACTGGACTCTGTGATAGAACCAATTTCCCTCTATGGTTGTGAGATCTGGGGACCATTAGCAAACCATGACCTTGAAAAATGGGATAAACACCAAACGAGACCCTACACACAGAATTCTGCAAATCCATTCTCCGTACCCATCGAAAAACACCAAATAATGCATGCAGGGCAGAACTAGGACGATACCCACTCATAATCAAAATAAAAAAGAGAGCACTTAAGTTCTACAACCACCTAAAAGAAAGCGACCTAGATGGACTCCATAACAAAGCACTCACACACAGCAAAACTCTAGAGAGGGGCGGCCATAGCTGAGTGGTTAGTGAGCCCGCCTAGGGAGCCAGAGGCCCTGGTTGCCCCAGGTTCGATTCCAGGCCAGGCCAGCATATGTGTCGATGAAATGAAATGTGTCCCTGAGCAAGACTTTTAACCCCAAATTGCTCACAGGTTCTCATTGGAAACAAGACCGCAAGGACTTTCATGAACGACCTGTTAAAAGGAATTATATCCCCCTCAGCCAGCTGGCCATGGAACTCCGGGCACAAACACAAACAGAGCAACGAGATAGAAAACCCATCGGACCAAACAATATTATAAAACAGCAAAAGGAAAACTACCTGACACATTGGAAAGAATCAACACAAAAGCAGAGTAAACTAGAATGCTATCTATCAGTGGCAGAATACCTGAGCACCGTGACCGACCCAAAACAAAGAAAATCTTAACTAGGTACAGACTCAGTGAGCACAGTCTTGCGATCGAGAAAGGTCGTCACAGGCAGACCTGTATCCCGAGAGAAGACAGACTATGCACCCACTGCACAAAAAAGGAAGTGGAAACCGAGCTACACTTCCTA
Organism: Gymnoscopelus microlampas; assembly: GCF_963454915.1. Taxonomy (NCBI): domain Eukaryota; kingdom Metazoa; phylum Chordata; class Actinopteri; order Myctophiformes; family Myctophidae; genus Gymnoscopelus; species Gymnoscopelus microlampas. The sequence goes on along the minus strand of NC_139941.1, from coordinate 54,222,541 downwards.
ACCGTCTGTCCATTGTACCAAGACATCAGAGACACATACTTCCCACAGATTACAACCACACACAGAGATTTTGAAAACATGACCAATGACAAAAAACTCCCATATCTGCTGGGCGAAGTACAACAATGTGCAAACACAGCAGCAAGATTTGTGAGTTGCTGTGATAGGAGAAGGATATCGAACGGAACACAACCACCCTAAAGACTAATCATTGTGTATATTCCTGCACTATACCTGCACCCAGTGATCTTGGTACATAGAAATTGATCTATTGAAGATTCTGACTTACAAATGTACACTTTTTGTTTTGATTGTATTGCTATATTGTTGTATTGTGCTTTGGCAATGTAAACATATGTTTTCTCATGCCAATAAAGCCCTTTGAATTGAATTGAATATGTGAGTGTGAGTGTGAGTGTGAGTGTGTGTGTGTGTGTGTGTGTGTGTGTGTGTGTGTGTGTGTGTGTGTGTGTGTGTGTGCGTGTGTGCGCGCGCGCACACACGCACACACACACACACACACACACACACACACACACACACACACACACACACACACACACACACACACACACACACACACACACACACACACACACACACACACACACACACACACACACACACACACACACACAGAAGTGGTTAATGTATGTTTTGTAATAATCAAAATCTACAAAATAACTAGTAACTAAAGTTTTCATATCATTGTAGTGGAGTGGAGTAAAAGTAAAATATTTATCTCTGAGATGCTGTGGAGTGGAAGTAAATGTATTGAACATTGGAATCCCAGTTTGGTAAAAAAAAAAATCCTCAAAATTGTACTCAAGTAGTATTTGAGTACATGTACTTAGTTGCAGCACTGACTGTCATGGATTAACTTCAATCTGGTGTTTGCACTTTCTCCATTTACAGCCTGTACATCTACATAAACGTTCACATTTCAAATATAAAGTGCTTACCACATGACCACGGATGTTATAATTATGTACAGGCCTTCAAAAGTACCCGTATCTTCCATAATGTTTAATCAATAGCATTTTAATCCGATCGGTGGCCATTTTCCTCATAGAGTTACAAGGGTGCAATACATCTCCCAACCGATAGGGTCACGTGGTTTAAAGCATAGGCGAAAGCCGGAGAAAATGGCCACTGACCGGATTAAAATGCTATTTATTAAACAATACGGAAGATACGGGTACTTCTGAGGACCCGTACATAATTGTAACATCCGTGCCCATGCGGTAAGGACTTTATATTTGAAATATGAACGTTTATGTAGATGTACGGGGCCGTAAATGAAGAAAGTGCAAACACCAGGTTGAAGTTAATCCATGACTCATGATATGACAGACATGTTTCAGGGCTAAAACAAACACGATTCATATTCACTTCACACAGCAATAGCTGCTTCATCCTCACTAGTGGTTGTTTTTTTACCAAGTCAAGGAAAAGTGAGATTACACGCAATTTCATCAATTCCTTAATGCTAAGCAGTTAATTAGCTAAGTTACCTAGCTAACACACCTGTAGAAAACTCACCTGTATTTGGATGGAGATAATGTTTCCTCATTCTGGTCACACAGTGTGTTTTAACAGCTTGTTTTAACAGCCTGGTAAACGCTGATATAACTCTACTTAACGTCCATGTGGAGTAACATTACATAATGAGTTGTTTATTTCACTATAAGAGTTGTTTTATTTTCAAACACAGCTGGGTCACAAACATTTGTATGTGAGATAGGGGGAGGGGCCGACCATTAGAGGACTCTTATAGCCCCACCCCTCCGTGCTTCCTAGGGCAGTGGTTCCAAACCTGTGGGTCGGGACCCACAGGGGGGGGTCCCCACATGATTTTGGGGGTGGGGGTCCCCTGACAGGACTTTTAAGACCTTTTTAATACCAAAAACACAATTAGGCCTACTACATGAAAAGTAATCAACAAACTCAACATCAACAAAATACTATAAAAACTGGTCAAACATTGGCCAAATTGTCAAATAATATAAAATAGCCAAAAAAATAGCCAATCTGCAAGCTCACAACGCCTCCTGTTGTGAGCTTGTACATCTGCTATTTTCACAATATTTATCTGTGGAGTCAAACTAAATGTAACGCCTCAACTCCTACTAAGTTCCTGTCAGGGTGGGGGGTCCCCAGTTCAAATATGATTATTTTGTGGGGTCCCCAGTTCAAATATGATTATTTTGGGGGGGGCCCCCAGTTGGGGGGGTCCCCAGTTCAAATATGATTATTTTGGGGGGTCCCCAGTTCAAATATGATTATTTTTGGAGGGTCGCAGCTTAAAAAGGTGGAGAACCACTGTCCAAGGGCAGGGTTTCTCAAAGTAGGGGGTGGGCGCAGAATACTTTGATAATATTTGGAAATCATCAATATATCACTTCAGTTTAACCACTTCACCTCACTGCGTTCTTTTTCCATCTACTGTACACCAAATATCACAACGCGTCCCCCACACACAACAGGGATGCTGGGTTTCGGGTGGTTAAACGATTTCTTTGGCCATTCAAAAATAGCAGATCTACAAGCTCATAGCGCGGCACTCGGTGCCGCGCTATGAGCTTGTAGATCTGCTATTTTTAGAAAGATCCTGACATTTTGTGCAAATCTTTTATATACATGTTTAACTCAAATCTTTGCTTCTGGGGGTCCCTGGAACAAAATATTTTTAGATGGCAGGGGGTCCAAGGTCAAATACATATTATTTTGGGGGTCCTTAACATAAAAAAAGTTTGAAAACCATTGATAATATAGCAACATAAGTAAAAAATAATAATAATAATAAGTAAAACACTTTAGGAAAAAGGTACTTTAGGATTTAGAAGACATTTGTAAAATCCCCAGAAGCAAAGATTTGAGTTAAAAACTCGGTGCCGCGCTATGAGCTTGTAGATCTGCTATTTTTTTATAGCCAAAGAAATCTTAAAATGACACAAATGCGTTCCCGGTCTTAAAGGGTTAAAGTAAACTGATATTCTGATATGAAGTTTTCCCCGTGACATGCTGTATCTTTGGGGGAAAGACTGTAAGAATGTAAGGCGCTATAAAAGCAACACTGTCATTCAGATGGTGCCGTGGATGAAACAGTTATTTACAGGATGAAAACAGAGCTATAACTACCTTCCAGTTAACCCATTAAGGCCTGAAGCCGATTCTACAAATGTCTTCTAAATCCCAACAGTATTCTGAAAAAAACATGTGTGTCTGTATCAGTGGTTCTCAAACTTTTTTATGTCAAGGACCCCCAAAATGACGTGTATTTGGCCGCCGAACCCCATCTCAAAATATGTTGTTCCAGGGACCCCCCAGAAGCAAAGATTTGAGTTAAAAATGTTCGCTTTAAAAATATATATATATTTAAAGATTTGCACACATTTTCACGATATTTCAAAAATAGCAGATCTACAAGCTCGTAGCGCGGCACTCGGCACTTTGTACTGTATATCTGCTATTTTTGAATAGAGGCTTATGATCATGCTTTGGGTGATCAGCACTACTGCAAAAGCAACCTGGACTTCATTCTCACTGCCTTGAAGAAACCACCAGTGAAAGGTACATGAATACTATGAACACAATAGTTATGAACTAAAACAGTTGAATGTATTTAACATGAATGAAAATGTTTAAACATGTATATTAAGCATTTATGGTTTTTATGGTGAAATATTTTCTATATAATATTTATTTTTAGTAAACATGAATATGTTGTTGAGGTGCAGATAATATGATTATACAACAGTTACCATCAACATAAAGGATTGCTGCTGCAGCTGCGAGGAAAATGTATCTCAGCTCCTCCAGCGCTACATTTAGGTGCTTTTCGGTATCAATACTGCAATCTAGAAGTACTCTGTTACAAGTAAAAGTTTACTTGAGTAAAAGTACAAAAGTATTGGTATCAAAATTAACTTTAATACCAAAAGTAAAAGTACTAAAATGTTTGAAAATAGCAGATCTACAAGCTCGTAGCGTTGCACTCGGTGCCGTTCTATGATCTTATAGATCTGCTATTTTAGCCTAGGTATAAAAAAGGTGGAAAGCAGGAAATAGATGATGGGGTCAGACAGACAGACAGACAGACAGACAGACAGACAGACAGACAGAGAGACAGACAGACAGACAGACAGACAGACAGACAGACAGAGTGTCCTTGTTTACTATAATATAATAATAATAAAACTTTATTTGTATAGTACTTATTTAAACAAAGTTACAAAGTGCTTGAACAGTCAAAAGAGCAATCAAAACAATGCAGATAATGAAATAACAGTGATATATAACATTTACAGTAAAACAGAGCAATAATCAACAACATTTATCTCAAGTTAAAAAGGCCATTCTGTAAAAATGGGTTTTTAACAGGGATTTAAAACTCGTTAATGACCTGGTTAATCTTAGTTCCTCTGGTAGGCTTTTCCAGAGTCTAGGGGCCTTTATAGAAAAGGCCCGACCGCCTTTGGTCACCAACTTAGCTGTACGAATTTCCAATAGACCCTGGCCAGAGGATCTAAGGGTGCGACCTGGCACATAAGGTTCCACCAGATCACATAAATAACTAGGCGCCAGACCATTCAGAGCTTTAAAAGTTAGTAAGACAATCTTAAAATCAATCATGAAGGCAACTGGCAGCCAGTGAAGTGCAGCTAGGACAGGGTCATGATCAAATCTCCTGGTACCGGTGATGAGCCTGGCTGCTGCATTTTGGACCAGTTGCAGACGATGAATAAGGTTTTGGTTGAGACCAGAGTATAATGCATTACAGTAATCAAGGCGAGAATATATTAAGGCATTCACAACAGTTTTAAGATTGGCAGTGGAAAGAAATGATTTGATTTTATAAATGTTCCTTAAATGCATGAAGCAGGTTTGTACCACCTTTTTTTACTCAGCCACTCTAGTACTTGACAATTCAAACACACACAGTGATGATATTATATACAGATGATAATACAACTGAACATTAATGACATTTTTAATTGTCTATTTCCAGATGGATATGTGTACTATGAGGCTGGCCGCTGTGTGTTTAACTCCAGTGAGCTAAAGGACATACAGTACATATACTCAACTCATTTCGATGGTGATGAGATCACCAGGTGGGACAGTAGAGTAGATCAGTTTGTTGGATACACTGAGTTTGGTGTGAAGCAGGCAGAGCGCTGGAATAAAGATCCTACACAACTGGCTGGGATGAGAGCACAACGAGAGGCATTCTGCAAATCCCCCATTGAGGGCTACTACTCCCATGCTCTGAACAAGAGAGGTGAGCTGATCTCAGAGCAGCACTCAACACTCATCACCTCATAAACTATAACATGACATCATAATAAATCATTCTATTCAGAGATGATTAATGGTGTTAATATTGATCTGATAATGATTATAAAACATTACTTAATCTGCTGAGAAACATTTCAGATCCTCTTAAACACTTAAAGGGATAGTTCACCCCCCAAAATGATTTTCTTTTTTCTATGGATTAGTGCTGATTGGTAGTGACCGCTGCCTACCGGTCCACTTGTCATCAAATTATTGTTTTAGGAATAAGACAAAAACAAAACAATATCCATGAATTCAAGTCTCCATGGGGTGACTAATCCATAGAAAAACTTTTTTTTTTGGGGTGAACTATCCCTTTAAGCCTGATTTATACTGTATCCTAACACGCTGTTACACAGTGGAAATAGCAGATCTACAAGCTCACAACATGTGGTGTCACCATCATACACAGAGTATAAATGAAACATATAGATCTATTTCTGAGTGTTTTCACCTACATATAATGACCTTCCTAAAATAGAGACACCAGGATTAATGTTTTTAAATGAACTTTAAAAAGAACCATGCAGGCTAAAACACACCTCTATACACTTCATTTTATTTTAATTATTGTCTCTACTAGTTTGTTTTGTATGTTTTTAATCACTTTAGTAATATTTTACAGGATTATGTGTATTATTTTGTTTGTTTCTACTCTAGTTCATTCAAACTATTTTCATTAAATAATATGTATTGGTTTATTGTTGTTTATGTAAAGCACTGTGTAACTGTGAATGATTTAATATGTTTAAATTATATTATATAAATGCATTTTACTTTGTAGAAAACTGTAGACTATTGTAGAATCTACAGTACTCTATGAAATGTTGTTCTCTGGTGCCATCTAGTGGCCAAACACTGACACTTAGAATCACAATGTATGCATTTATCAGACACTCTTAATCCAGAGTGATTTACAGGAAGCAAGGAAAACACAAGGTAATACATCAAATGTATAGAAATAGTAATAGTAATAATGATAATGATAATGATAATAATCTTATTTATCCAGTGGAGCCCAAAGTGAGACTGAAGTCAGTGACTCCCCCTCGTCGTGGTGAACACACTCACATGCTGAGGTGCAGCAGCTACGACTTCTATCCTAAAGTGATCCTGGTGACCTGGTGGATAGGTCAAGAACCTTTGACCTCTGGTCTCTCCTCTACCGATGAGCTGTCTGATGGAGACTGGTACTACCAGTACCACTCCTACCTGGAGTACACACCCAGGTACACACCTAACAGACACCTATACATAGAAATACACACCTAATAGACACCTCTACTGGTACTACCAGTACCACTCCTACCTGGAGTACACACCCAGGTAAACACCTAACAGACACCTATACATATATTCTTTAAAAATGAAACAAGTGTTACTCACTTGCTGAAAATGGCCCATTAAATGATTAAATGGTAGGCTTATATTATTTGTATAAGTCACACACACACACACACACACACACACACACACACACACACACACACACACACACACACACACACACACACACACACACACACACACACACACACACACACACCACACACGCACACGCACACGCACACGCACATACGCATACACACACACAGGAATACGCTATAACATGCGTATCTCGTTACTACGTTTCTTCTGCCTCTTGCCTTCCTACTTTTCTGCAATGCAGAGGGAATAGTGGAATACACAATAAACACTAGAGCGGAGGAGAGCCCAGCGGGGCATTCACGCTCCTACAATAATAGTCAAAAACAATATTAACAAAGATCAACGGATCAATGTGAATAGAATCGCGGCGCGGTTCAGTATGTAGATCAGCTACTACTACTGTGTGTGTGTGTGTGTGTGTGTGTGTGTGTGTGCGTGCGTGCGTGCGTGCGTGCGTGCGTGCGTGCGTGCGTGCGTGCGTGCGTGCGTGCGTGCGTGCGTGTGTGTGTGTGTTAGAGATCAGGAGAGAAGATCACATGCATGGTGGAACATCCCAGCCTGACCGCGCCCATCATGATGGACTGGGGTCAGTTACTGTAATCTACTGTAATCTACTGTCTAAATAGCAGATATAAAAGCTCATAGCGCGGCACCGAGTGCCGCTCTATGAGCTTGTAGATCTGCTATTTTTGAAAAATCGTGAACATTTGTGCAAATCTTTGAATATATATTTTGTAACTGTCAAATGTCTCTCAACATATGTCTTCATTTTTCAAAAAGAAAAACTATTGTTGCTATATCAGTGGTGCTCAAACTTTTTCATGTCAAGGGACCCCCCAAATGTTTTTGGCCACTGATCCCCATCAAAATATGTTGTTCCAGGGACCCCCCAAAAGCAAATATTTGAGTAAAAAATGTTTTTAAAAATATATATATATATGTTTGAATATATTATATTCAAATATTTGCACAAATGTTCAAGATTTTTCAAAAATAGCTGATCTACAAGCTCATAACTTGGTGCCGCGCTATGAGCTTATTGATTTGATAAACAAAGATACAAGACCAGATTGATTTGATAAAAGCAGATCAAAGAGTCATCATGGTTTTATCAATGTGAAAACAAGACAGTTTTCTAAGACAGAACAAGCGCTGATGTTCTTTTTTTACAAACTGCCTCAGAGTTCTGAGTCTATGACTCTGTCCCAAGATACTTTCTGCACATTCCACAGCCTGCTTTATAATCATCATAGTAAAAGGTTGATTCATGTCTTCTAAAATCTATCATCATATCCTTTGTTTTGGATGTATTTCGCTCTAAGAAGGACATGTCACATCAGGTGACAAACTCCTCAAGGACTGGACCAATAGGGTTGGACTCATTATTACTGAACAGACTCACAATGACTGTGTCGTCTGTTTATTGTTGATTGTGTTTGGTTGTTGTAGCTTATTGTCAGATGACTCCATGTCAGAGTCAGTGAAGAACAAGGTATTTTAATCTTCTGTAATAATATGATATGATATGATATGATATGATATATTTGTATTGTCAGATTTCTCCACGCCAGAGTCAGTGAAGAACAAGGTGGCCATGGGAGCATCAGGTCTGGTTCTGGGTCTGGTCTTGTTCCTGTCTGGATTCATCTACTTCCAGTGGAAGAAACGAGGTCAGATCAACAGAGGATCACATGACATGTGGAACCCTCACAGAAATGCAAACAAACAAACAAACAAACAAACAAACAAACAAACAAACAAACAAACAAACAAACAAACAAACATGTAAAGCCGCAACCTACACTGTTTTTTATTGGTTTAGAACCTTAACCGGTTTAGACCAGTTTAGACAACCTAGTTAGAGGTCAAAATGTGTTCTATGTTGTCACATTCAGCTTTAATACATCAGTGTCACATTTAGTCCTAAATAAGAGTCAAATGTTCACATTAGTTCTGATGACTGAACCCTAATATTGTTGTGTTGTTGTGTTATTGTGTGTACAATATATGCATTTTATGGAGAAATACACACAATACAGTACATAGGATTTATTTGTGTGTCTGTTTTAACTGTCTCTCTTCTTCTTCTATCAGGTCGTATTCTGGTGCCGACAACCAATGACGATCTTTAGACTCCTCCCACACACCCAGGTTCACTTCCTCTTTCTTTTCACTAAACTTTATTTTTTAATGTATAAAAGTGTATGAAACTATAAAACATACACAAAACAACATGCTTGTGTAAGAAGTTAAACAACTAGCCTGGTAAACCATCCCGGTCGTGTGAATTCACATTATCATGTGTCTTCTGCTTCATTTCTTATAATAATGAAACTAATAATCAAATGATTTGTTGTATCAGACAACACTGATGACAATGTGGTCAGATGGGGGGGGGGGGGGGGGGGGGGGGGGTCCTCTTGGTAAACTAACAACTTGCTCATGATCTATTAACCATGTATAGCATAGTTTTAAATCATTAAACCATTAACAAACATTTGACAAGTTATGAGTAACACATTAACTGATCCTTTGGGAATGATTAACTTACTATTATAAGGGAATGTTATTCTAAAGTGTTTACATGTTCACACAGTTAATACATTCTGATTCTTATTGGTTTATTGTCTTTTCACAGAACACCTGGGTGTGTTTTCAGAGAAGCAGAGAGTCATCGCTGCCCTCTGGTGGAGAGAGGAGGAACATTGTGTGTCCATTCAGCTTTTAATACTAACAGCAGCACAATGATGACATCATCAACCTTTTTTTACAAATGTGTCCTTTAAAAATGCTTATTGGCTAGCCAAGGCTAACGACAATTAGTTTGCGCCCAGGTCGACGTGGTTTTGAGGGTTAAGGTCATTACACACCGGCGATTATGCGAATATACGCAAAATTCGGACATGTTCCGAATAAATAAAAGACGCTCTTTAGCTTTTGCGCTCCGTGGAAGCTTGCATTGACTTCATAAGGTATTTTTTTTTTAAAGTATTATTCACAAAAACTCGCCCCTGGTGTCTAAGGACCTGTCGGGTTAAGGTTAGGGTTAAAGGAGAGATCCGGACATTTTAAGTGTTATCGTTGATGTGTCGCTAATCACTCACCAACATTGAAAGGGACATTGAGTTATTCCAGAGAGTCCCCTGTCGTCGGGTCTGACGACCCCCTCCGTTGGCATAATGGGAGCCTGTGTAAGTTTGAACATTGTCTATTATAACCGATGCAAAGTTAGTTTTTTCTCTTCTACTGCTCATCGTGGAGTCTCATGATACTCAAACATGAACGGAATGTCGCGCACGCGCTATCGCTCGTGCAGAACGAGATGACGCTGGTCGCTTGTTTCTTCCACAGACGCCAGGTTCATGTTTGAGTATCATGAGACTCCACGATGAGCAGTAGAAGAGAAAAAACTAACTTTGCATCGGTTATAATAGACGATTTTCAAACTTACACAGGCTCCCATTATGCCAACGGAGGGGGTCGCCAGACCCGACGACAGGGGACTCTCTGGAATAACTCAATGTCCCTTTCAATGTTGGTGAGTGATTAGCGACACATCAACGATAACACTTAAAATGTCCGGATCTCTCCTTTAAGGTTAGGTTTATAGACATAGTTTCTGTGAGGTTAAAGGTCAGGGTTTAGGGTTAAGGTTAGGTTTATAGACATTTTGTGTATGAGGTTAAAGGTCAGGGTTTGGGCGCCACATGGGCGCCACACCAAAGGAAGAGGGAGTCCCAATTAGTGTGGGCGGTTCATCAAATTATTTTGTATAGTTCCTGTCTCAGAAAACACAAACATAATATTTCAGTTCTACACTATATTGAAACATTAAATAAATGATCACACACACAATCAGAGTTCTTCATAACATTAATATTAATATCCATCTGAATGGAAGTCAGTCAGCCATGTTTGTGAAAAAGGTTTTATTATTTTATAATTGACCATAAGTCATTTATTATGTAATAATTTATAATGTGTGAATTAATGTGTTACGATCATTATGACATCACTGTTTCCCTGTGATGGGTGGACCTGAACCCTCTAGGGTGGTCTGAGGTGATGGGTGGACCTAAACCCTCTAGGGTGGTCTGAGGTGATGGGTGGACCTGAACCCTCTAGGGTGGTCTGAGGTGATGGGTGGACCTAGACCCTCTAGGGTGATCTGAGGTGATGGGTGGACCTAGACCCTCTAGGGTGGTCTGAGGTGAGAATGGTGGACTGCCACAGTCTATGACATTAATGGGAAACGCTGATGACATGCAATCATTTATAATTGCATGTGCATATAAATCATTACTTAATATAATGATTTATATGTAATCATTGATATGTATAATGAGCAGGGGAGCAGACCTCATTACAATGGGGGGGGGGGGGGGGCACAAACAAGGAATATTCTCATCAATAATATCACAAACACAGAGTTCAGTTCTTATTTTTGGTTATTTTCTTATTTCTTTAATGATCAATACATCCAGTAATCAATACCTTCCGTTTATTATCAATATCTACTGTAAATGATCAATATCTATAATGCTTAGAAAACTGGGCAGGGCTTCCTGTCAGTTATATATTAACCCCTGCCTTTCTTTCTCTGGTAAAACGTTCAGTAGGATAGACGTCGAATAATATTTTGATTAAAAAATATATATATATATATGTCATAAATAATAATTCATTATTCAGCACTAATTGAAGGACACATGGTGAAATGTCCTAAATGTGTCCTATATGTATAAACTTCAATTTAATACATGATCCATACATTCAGTCTATCCTGTCCCATTGTCCCATGAGGTTTTAATTATGTTAATTATGTTAATTAGGAGAATGAGCACTCAGGGTGTGACAGTGACATGATGAGTTCTTTTCAATGTTTTCATTGATTTTTTAACAATTAAGTGCACAACACTAGACACATAAGACAACATACTCACTAATAAATAAATAAAACAAGACAGAATCAACAAGCCAGCAACCAACAATTGAACGAAAATTATGATAAAAATGATAAAATGAATAGTAGTCGTGTTTAAAGAAAAAAAAATGGTGTATTTCCGACAGTTTGTATATTCCTTGGTCATAATTTTTTATCTTTCCTTTTTTCAGCTCCACTGTTGTTTCTATCCGTTCATATTGACTAAACTTCACTCATTAAACTAGTTAACAGCTCTGTGGACAAGTGATGATGTATTTGGCAGTTGATGATCAGGACACACGGGTGGCAAAAACAAAACCTTAAAAAAAAATGGAATCACTTTCTTGTAAATAGCTATTTTAAATTATATCATTTATTTCTAAATAATTGTATTGGAGGAACATGTCAGACATGTCCCCTCCTTCCCCCCTGGGATCTGCACCCCTGATCATGAATGGTTTGAAGTTCAGAGGTTCGATTTGGGCTTTAATTTGCTTGGTTTGAATGGAATGTCACAATATCAATAAAGGAATGAGAAAACATCATTGTGCCTCATGTTTGCTTAAATTTCACTGCAGGTGGGTTGCCAATTTCAGCCAATCAAGAGAGAGTGCCCATTCATCAGCTTCAATGTTATAGTGTTCCAGTTTAAGTTTCATCACTTCCAATTCCACTTGTTTAATGTGTATCCTGTGTGAGTTCTCTCTTCTGATTGGATAAGATTGGTATCCCAAACTGAAAATGCATTTGTTTAGTATAGAGCTATTTTACACTGTTACTGAACAATCACTATAGAGCTATTTAACAGTTAGTGAACAAACACTATAGCAATGATTACTATCACAATATAGAGCTATTTAACACTGTTACTGAACAAACACTCTTTAGTAATGATTATCACAATATAGAACTATTTAACAGAGCAGCATAAAATCTCAAACTGTTGCTTTATTTATTATCATTTATTTTGTTATTGGTGTTGTATTATCTAGTCAACACTACAAATAAGCAAGGTAGCTTTGATAACTTACAGTGTAGAGAAAGCTACACAGTGTGACTGAATGCATGTGTAACCATGGCAGAAATATAACAGATCAGTAACTTCGACTACGCCACCTTGGGAGTTTCACCCAAGGAATCAATTAAAGTGCTAAAGTAACCACACTGAATTGCAACACAAGTTTTTTTGGTAAATGAATGGAGCAGAGACGTGATTCAAGATAATCAAGTATATTTATTATAAACCAGACAGGATAATATTTCCTCCCCAAATGGAAGTTACATTTTAATTAAACACAATTTAATGTTAAAAAGGTAGAAAAGCACTGTATCATAAAATACACAAGAGAAGCCACAGTCAGACTGTAGGGGAAGGAGAGATAGAGGGGTTAGTAGAGTGAGGGTTCAAACACTTCAAAACTGTAAAGCACATGTAACAGGGCGGTATATATTAATGTATAGCCAACTACGCCACTTAGGGAATTGCGCCCTAGGAAATAGTTTCTAGGAATGTAACTGAAGTAAACCACCTGAAACATGCATTAGGACTCCTCACACAGTTCGTGTACATTAAATAAGGCAGATACGTGGGTTGTAACAAAAGTACAGAGCTTTATTAATTAACAATAAAATATCATCAAAATCAAAGATTTGTATGCAGTGGGATGAACGTGCATTACCACTATTGATGAACATTGGGCCAATGCTGGGGGGAGGGAGGCAGGCTGACCGCCCAGGGCAGCAGCACCCCAATACACACAGCACATCAAAAACTAAAACACCACATGGGGGTTACCACTACCACTGGAGCGGCCGTCATCCCAACGTGAGTCCCCAGAACCAGGCCTAAAACGAAGGCTGTCAATCAGTGGTAATATACACCAAAAGGCAAAACAGCAGCGCTGTGTTTCCTCCTCACCGAGCCCTGGAAACACAAGCAGCAGTGTGTTAGCCTACCATAAATAGTACTTAAAATCAATGACGCAATAGTAGAGAGGGAGATTTAAACATACCGCACAGTTAGTGCCTGTGGACACATTCTGCGTGGTGCAGTCGCACCTACACAGCCAGGGGTAGACAACCCGAGGGGGGGGTGCTCTCGTGGAGAGACAGACACTCGGACAGCTGTTGCACACAGACTAAAATGACAAAACAACCGGCCAAGTTCATGACCATAACATAACTAAATCAAAACACACTGGCACTCGCTAAAGAAACATACCTGTGCTGATGCATGGTGGACAAACAAACAATACTGAAGCCCAACAGGCCAGCTTTGTTTGTGGAAGATACACAAGTCAGTGAGGACATGCACACGCCGGTGACAAGCGTGGCAACAGTACTGAAACCCAGCGGGCCAGCATTAGAACCCGGTCAGTGAGGACACGCGCATATGAGAGACAGCAGCTAACCAGGGCAGAGGTGTGTGCTGCTTATATACTGCAGGTAATCAGCCCACTGATTAGTGGGAGGAGGATGGGCCCTGGGCAGAGTGGGGGACAACGCCCATACTGCTACACACACTTACACACTATTGGTGGGTTAGGTACATACTACTACAAACCACACAGCATGTAGTGGATAGAAGACAGTTCTCTCCCACAGTGCGACTGCGGTCGTCTCCAACTATCGGGGTACAAGAAATGACAATTAGCAATATAAATGACAGTGGCAGTTGGGTTATCTATGAAAATAAAATACAATGCATAAGAAATAAGGATCTAACAAAGGGGCAAAGGCAGCAACGGAGCTAAGGAGTGCCTATAGCACAAAACAACAGTTAGCCCCCACAAGGCATTATAATTATACATCAAAATACATTCAAATGAAAATACAGAACACTATAGCACCTCAACAGTCAAGCTCTGTGTGTATAGGGCAGGGCACCTGACGCATGGCAGGAGTACACAAGCCTACCTACAGAATTATGTTAGAACCACAATATGAGGACACAATATATACAAGGAAACATTACTCTACATACCTCAGGTTAGGTGAGGTTTGGCCCTAACACCTGGCCTACAAACAGCCTCTTGGCCTCTGATCCTCAACCTCAACACTGAGGCAGAGAGGAGGAACATAGGACCATTAACAATAAATACAATGTTCTAAACACATAGTTTAAAAGCAAAACAACAATCCATTGTCTACCTTGTTCAGACAAGCCAGTGCCTACAGAGAGCCAAGCAGGAATGAGTGAATGAGCACCAGGCTTTATAGGGGAGGGGCTAATCAGTGACTACTTACACCTGAGTAATTGGGGCGTGGACACAGAAGCCTGAATGGAGACAGGTCTCCCTGTTACATCTACATCTTTTGTGTGTGTGTGTGTGTGTGTGTGTGTGTGTGTGTGTGTGTGTGTGTGTGTGTGTGTGTGTGTGTGTGTGTGTGTGTGTGTGTGTGTGTGTGTGTGTGTGCGCGCGCGCGCGCGCGCGCGTGTGTGCGCGCGTGTGTGCGCGCGTGTGTGTGTAACTGAACCATAACAAGATAGGCTGTACCAAAACAATAGCTATTAGACCTAGTGGAGACATTTAGACTCTTACAAGCTGTCAAATATCATAATGTATTGTAGAAGTATTATAAGTGACTAGAGTTTCGGGGGGCTACGCCCCCCTCAACGCCAGCCGCGCACGGGGCCCAGCGTGGCCGTGTGTATATTGGGGGAACCAAATCGCCGGAGTGAAACTGTGGAAAAGTTTTTTTGAAAAAGGAAAAAATTTGAAGAAATAATATTTGTTATGTTTCAGGGGGTCCACAGGGGGTCCGCGGACCCCCTGATGGTCCACTGACCCCCTGTGGAGTGTTGGGACGCGCGGGGACACCCCTGGAACATTGCGGACCATTTCGTTTTTTTTTTTTTTTCATGAAGGTGGTTGCTTGTTTCTGGCGCAGGCTGTGCAAACCTGGCAACCCAGCGCATGCTGCCGCACGTTTAAGTGGCGTAGCGTCATGAGGGTCAGTGGGGCCGTGGCTCGGTCAGTGAAGACCCTGTAGTGCGGATGATATGTGGCATAGAGGGGCAGATTGTAAATCCACAGAGGAAACATCCGTGGGCTACCATTGGTTCAGCGATGTGTGCGGTCGCCCTGCGGCCCCTCCTCCTCCACCAATGTGCAGTATTGAGAGCCCTGACGTCACAACAATTGGAGCGATGGGCACTGCACTGTGGTTGGTTAGGGTACACCTAGGGCCCAGGTAGAACCCAGTTAAAGCCTGCATGGGCAAACCCAGTTAGGACCCGCCTTGGTCCCAAATAAACATGGCTAGTTGGGGCCCACCTAAGGGCCAGGTAGAAGCTACTTATAGCCTGCATGGGCATCGCAGTTGGGACTGAAGTGGATGGCGCTGACATTGCTGACATGGGGTCCATATGGTTTAGCCCACCTTGAAACCATATGGGAACTACGCTGGCATGCTGGCTGTAATGCAAACGCTGCATCATACCTGCAGTGTGTAGTTTGATGTTGTGTGTGTAGCAGATATACCTGCAGTGTGTAGATCAATGTCCATAGGAAAGTCAATGGCCAGCAGTGTTTTTTTTCCCCAGCAGAGTTTCTAGTGTCTCTGTGTCTCTCTGGAAGAGGTTGCACATGAACTCTGCAGCCGCACTGAGGCGCTCCAACACAAACACTCTGACATTAAGCTGCTTCACACAACAAACATCAGCACCACGCTGCTGTTTGTCCAAAAGACACAATATCTCCTCTCCCACCGACGTCATGTGTTCATTTATCGACAGCCGTACAGAGTCCTTTTGACACATTTTACGTCGTTTATCCAGCTCTCACTGACTCTCCACATCGGGCTGTTATTTTGCTGCGAGCAAGTCAACGATGTGAGAGATTAGCTATCACAGACGGACGGACAGGGGGTGAAACATAGTCTTGCGCCATGCCTTTCGGCCTGGCGGAGACAATAAAAAAACGAAAGTAAAGGAAATGGCCATTTCTGCAACAGAAGTAGTCAATAAACTATGCTATGAAAACATGGGCCACATTGGCAAAGAATGTAAGAAAGAGGCAATCATGTAGAAAATAGCCGATCTCCAAGCGTACAAAGCCTCTCAACGTGAGGCGTTTCGAGCTTGTAGATCGGCTATTTTCACAATATTTACTTGTGGAACGGAGTCAAACAGAATGGGGGGGTCCCAGATCAAGTACGTGTATTTGGGGGGGGGGGGGGGGGGGGGCGGCGTGAAAGGGTTGATAAACACTGCTGTAATCGGAGCGAAATTATCTGAATTTACTACATGACCATAATGCAGCGTAACATGCGTTGCACGGGGCGGTCCTGCCATTACGTTAGTTACTGTAGTTGCTGTGGAGCTACATAGTTCTCCAGAAGACACACACAAACATACACCATCTACAGGGGTGCACATAACTGGTGCGCAGGTGCGCATGCGCACCCAAAATAAAAAATGCGCACCACATCAGGCGACGCGAGGCGCTTTTGCGCACCAACAGCTGGGACAGGAATTTCCAAGCTTTTATTTTTTAGCAAAAATAAAAAATAAAAGCCTGGAGATCGAGGCTAGGAATTTACTTCCTGAAGCCACACTCACACAATCACTCTAAAGCACCCGTCGGCCCCATGTACAGCCATTAGGCGGAGGGGTAGAGATATGACTCGCGTCGCCTCGCATCGCCTCGCATTGCCTGGCTGCGTGCACGCAGCCAGCAGCGGCTGTTAGAGGCACTCGTCACCGATGATGAACGCACCGTAATGGTGCAAAATATGCCGTGAACGTCCCAATCTGGCGGATAAAATCAGCGCAGCAGCACAGGGCACCAACCTTGGGGGCTTTATATAACAGCATGAGAGAAAAAAAACGGCGAAAATCGGCGGAATTTAGAAGCAGAGCGTCCTTTTTTTCTCGCCCCCCCCCCCCCCCCCCCCCCCCCCCCCGTTGACAAAACTGTCCGGCGGGCACCGTGCTGAAACCCCCCCCCCGTTGACAAAACTGTCCGGGCTGAACCCCCCCCCCCCCCCCCGTTGACAAAACGGGACGGGCGCCATGCGCACCAAGTCACATGTCCAGGTGCTCCTCTGCGTACCAGACCTAAAAAGTTATGTGCACCCCTGACCATCTACAATGGACGAACTGAGCAGCAATATAGACATTCACCACACGAACGTGCATTGTTGACAAAGTGATTGCACAGCCGCTGCAGGCATGACAACCAGGTTAGCGTTAGCGACATGGCAGCTATCACAGCGCCCTGTCCGTCGTGCTGCAACTGCCTGTGATGGCTACAGCAGTAACAGCAAGCTGTCTGCGATGCCATTGTCTGGAGACTGCTCTTAGCGTGACACGACCAATGAGAGTGAGCGCTGTAGTTGTTGCTAAGATACGGTGGCGTCTCTGCCCCATAGCTTGTAGATCTCTCACACATGATTGGCGTAGGCTGCGTTGCCAGGTCTGACTTTGTGTCTAAGCAATGGTCGGCTTATTTTTGCGCGCCTTTGGGCTCGTTTGCATTGTGCGCACGGCAGCGCTTGTTTAGCGTACGTCAGCGCGACGTGGCAACGGACGTGGCAACGTGAAAGGTGATTGGCTGGTGAAAAGAAACACCCGACGTTACACCAGAAATGGTGCCTGGAGAAAATGGTGACCAAAAAAAAGTTAGGAAAAAAAGGGGAAAACCCCCGCAGCGGCTGTAGTGGAGGTGTTAGGACCAAAAAATAGGCTGTTGACTTCAAGTCATGATGCAAAGGTCCCCTTTGGTATGGAAGTACCTTAGGGCCATAGGAAAACATTTATCCAAAGAGACGAGTTAGATCACCCTTCAATTCTGAAATATACACGTTTTTAAAAATGGCCGCCACCATTTACAGCAATACAGCAGAACCGATATCTTTGCTTCTGTTAAAGCTATAATAATAATATTGGTGTCAAAGTGTACATTTTTGGGGTCAAGTAATCCAATTCAATAGGTTTCAAGGCAAAAAAAAAAAATCATTTTCTCAATGCCATGAAAACAGGGCTAAAATATGCTAATTTCATTGGAAAATGTTGTTTTAACAGGGTAACTTTCCATTTTTCCCCACTCTAAAACCTTAATTTAGTTTCCTCTTTGGCATGGAAGTACCTTAGGGCCATAGGAAAACATTTATCCAAAGAGACGAGTTAGATCACCCTTCATTTCTGAAATATACACGTTTTAAAAAATGGTCGCCACCATTTACAGCAATACAGCAGAACCAATATCTTTGCTTCTGTTAAAGCTATAATACTATTATTGGTGTCAAAGTGTACATTTTTGGGGTCAAATAATCCAAATCAATAGGTTTCCAGGCAAAAAAAAACAATCATTTTCTTATTGCCATTGAAAACAGGGGTAAAATATGCACATTGTATTAGAAAAATATGTAAATAACGGGTAACTTTCCATTTATTTCCCCTCTAAAACTTTAATTTAGTTTTCCCTTTGGCATGGAAGTACCTTAGGGGAATAGGAAATAAATTATCCAAAGACACAAACTAGATAAGACGTCATTTCTAAAGTATTTGTGTTTTAAAAAATGCCGCCACCATTTACAGCATTACAGCATAGCCCATATCTTTGCTTCTGTTAGGGCTATGATGATAATATTGGTGTCAAAGTGTACATTTCTGGAGCCAAGGAATACAATTACATAGGTTCCAAGACAAAAAAAACCAATAGTTTTCTCATTACCCTCACAATGGGGGTAAAATATGCACATTTCATCAACAAAATAAGTGACATTAAAATGTTCCCCCTATAAAAAAAACTTAAAGAAGTACAACCTCTTATGCACATGCCATATGCTTTATGTGTGTCTGTCCAATCTAGGAACCCAGTCAAAAAAAGGAAAAAACAGCACCCTCTGCTATTTTTTTCCTTAATATTTGACTCTGGGGGGGACCTCCCAATAGAATGTGGATAACAGGATGGTGGCCATTAGGTCCGCCCTCAGCCCTCCACTTCCGGTCTACGTGTCTTTGTTTTTCCTAACATTCCTAACTATACACGTTGTATCAGGAGCTCCCGACAGATTCAGCTGCAGAGCTCTGAATCTGTCTTGAGAGATTAGTGTCTGTCTGACTGCAAGTGTATATGTCTGACTGCTATCACCTGAGAGTTGCACCTGTTGCTGCCACAAAACATAAATTCTGCACAAGGGACTGCGACAATTTTATTAAATCAGAGGTGACAGAAAATCTGAGACACTTTGAGGTTCAATTTGAGGTTTGTATTACTTTCTCATTGAATACAGAATGTTTTTTATGTTAACTGTGCCATTATTGATCAAAAAGTGGACAGAGCAAGAAGAAGACATGAAGAGTCTGTGAGCCCAGTAAAAACACAGTGTATGAATGGTGGTGGCAAGTTCACTGCACAGGCTATACTCTCATGCTCATCATCATCCTCATGTGAATAAACCACACCGTGTTTCTTCTGTGGTGAAGTTGGCAACAGAAAGGAACTAAGGACGGCTTCCACCCTGGGATTGGATCGAAAAGTGAAATAATGTGCTCAGGTGCTGGGTGACAAGTGTCTGTTAGCTAAACAAGCTGCTGGTGACATGGTAGCAGATCTGTGCGACTAGATCGTGGCTGATGATGACCTGAAAGCTGTTGTTGGCATGAAAAGCAACACATTTACTGATGTCTCCATCATCTTCAAAGCAGCTAAAATCCTCCGGGAAGAATATCTTCCGATGAAACAATAATTTACAGGTTCCTTCACAGCCTCCTGATTCAATCCCTCCCCTGCTGCAATTTTCCTAAAGATGCTTCTGGATGGATAAGGTATTGACCAGCCAGCCCCTGAACCAGAGAAGTGCCAGGTTGCTACATCAATTGGGCAGCAAATCATTTACAACTCTGTGAAATGCAGATCCAAGAAATGTCCGTAGTGTTAGTTGTCACATAAGAGAAAGGGAACCACAGCTTCACTGTATCTGGCAATGAATCTGCACCTGCATACTGGCAGTAAACACCAGGTGGATACCATGCATAAGCGAGGTATGGTGTATCATGTGATCGCTTGAAAACATTGAGTACAGTGATCAATCAGTGGGAGCAGATTGGTGTGGTGGTCCCACCTCAGGCAGTTAAGGGTGTCTTCACTAATGGTGGTTTTGACAACATTGACCTCAACCCATCGTCAACAACAGCAAAATCAGCCCTCCACGGGACATGCATAAGCATTCAGCAGCACTTCCCATCAGATGACCAACAAACAGCCAATCTCACTAACATCCTAGTTCCAGCTAAGATGGGGAAGAAGCATGTACAATCCTTTCCAGCTTTCTACACAACAATGGATCTGGATGTTTCACTCCAAACTGATGTTCCTGCCCTTAATACAAACAGTCATCCTCAGCGAGCCTCTTGTCATCTCAGCAACATACTTGAAGAAGGCTCCCAGTGGTTGGAGAGAGTCACCGACACCTTGTGGGGAAAGACAACCTTGAGGATGAAGAATGGATCTCATGGGGTGCATATTATGCAAGCATTGCAGAGATTTGTTCAGCCCCCCCATCCAGATCATACATACTGCCACTGTTCTCAGAGTCTCCTACCAGTCCCACTATGGCTTGGCTTGGCATGCAATGAATGTCCTCCTTCAAGCAATCAACTACCTAAATCCAGGTCAGACACCAGTCATGTTAGCTGATCAACCCCTATTCACACTTGCCAAAAAAGATGCTCTGGAGTGTGTCTGGAGACTGGCTGGATGAATGGCAGTGGATGGACTACAGCTCTCACCAATAGTGGTAATTCAACTAGTGGCAAAGCTCAGTCTTTCATTGGTGTTGACCACATCTGCAGAACCTGGTACATGCATCAGGTGTCTGTAGCTGCTCTGTACCTGTGATGAAGGCTTATGAGCGATATTTGGAAAAGGCTGTAAATGATGAGTCGAGCCCCCTCTTCCTTTTGCCCTTTGATGAATGGCTTCAATTTCAATTATTTCAAGGGACTTGCCAGAACTGGTTATTTGCAAGTGCAAGACTCAAATTACCACAACAACCCCATTGTCATGGTAGTAAGAAAATTATTGGGGATTTGTTTTGCCTTGAAACTTAATTAATTGGATTCCTTGACCCTAAAAATGTTTACCATTATAGCTTTAACAGAAGTAAATATGGGTTCTGCTGTATCACTTCAAATGGTGGCGGCCATTTTTAAAAACGCATATATTTCAGAAATGAAGAGTGATCTTATTTGTCTCTTTGGATCATTTCTTTCTTAGTGCTCTAAGGTACTTCTATACCAAAGGGAAAAGTAAATCAAAGTTTTAGAGGAGGGGGGGTAAGTTACCCTGTTAAAACGTATTCTTCAAATGAAATTTACACATTTTACCCCCCGCTGTCATGGCAATTAGTAAAGCATTGGGTATTTTACATTGAAACCTATTTAATTGAATTCCTCAACCCCAAAAATGTACAATTTAACACCAATATTATTACTATAGCTCTAACAGAAGCAAAGATATGGGGTCTGGTATAATAGTGGTTAATTGTCGTCAGCCTTTTTTTTAAAACGCCTATATAAAGAAAATGAAGGGTGATCAAACTTGTCTCTTTGGATATTTTTTTTCCTATGGCCCTAAGGTACTTCCATGACAAAGGGAAAAGTAAATACAAGTTTTAGAGGGGGAGGGGTTAAGTTACCCTGTTAAAACATATTTTTTTAATGAAGTTTGCATATTTTACCCACCGCTGTCATGGCAATTAATGAAGTATTCGTTTTTTTGCATTGAAACCTATTTAATTGAATTCCTTGACCCCAAAAATGTACACTTTGACACCAATATTATTATTATAGCTCTAACAGAAGCAAAGATATGGGGTCTGGTGTAATAGTGGTTAATTGTCGGCGGCCATTTTTAAAAACGCCTATAAAAAAAAAGAAGGGTGATCTAACTTGTCTCTTTGGATATTGTTTTTCCTATGGCCCTAAGGTACTTCCATGACAAAGGGACAAGTAAATACAAGTTTTAGAGGGGGAGGGGTTAAGTTACCCTGTTAAAACGTATTTTTTTTAATGAAATTTGCATATTTTACCCCCCGTTGTCATGGCAATTAATGAAGTATTCGTTTTTTTGCATTGAAACCTATTTAATTGAATTCCTTGACCCCAAAAATGTACACTTTGACACCAATATTATTATTATAGCTCTAACAGAAGCAAAGATATGGGGTCTGGTGTAATAGTGGTTAATTGTCGGCGGCCATTTTTAAAAACGCCTATAAAAAAAAAGAAGGGTGATCTAACTTGTCTCTTTGGATATTGTTTTTCCTATGGCCCTAAGGTACTTCCATGACAAAGGGACAAGTAAATACAAGTTTTAGAGGGGGAGGGGTTAAGTTACCCTGTTAAAACGTATTTTTTTAATGAAATTTGCATATTTTACCCCCCGTTGTCATGGCAATTAATGAAGTATTCGTTTTTTTTGCATTGAAACCTATTTAATTGAATTCCTTGACCCCAAAAATGTACACTTTGACACCAATATTATTATTATAGCTCTAACAGAAGCAAAGATATGGGGTCTGGTGTAATAGTGGTTAATTGTCGGCGGCCATTTTTAAAAACGCCTATAAAAAAAAAAAGAAGGGTGATCTAACTCGTCTCTTTGGATAATTCTTTTCCTATGGCCCTAAGGTACTTCCATACCAAAGGGGACCTTTGCATCATGACTTGAAGTCAAATGTTGCTTAGCACCTCCACTACTGCGTGCTGTTGTGGTGATGAGGTCGTGCGCACGGTAAACGGTACGAAGCTGCCTCCCCTTCCGTTTTGTCCGACATTTGGTGAGTAGAATTAATTAGGTTGCGCGGTGGAAAAGGTGTAGTGAACAGTGAGATGTCCCCTACGCGAGGCGTAAATTCAGCGCGGCCGCCGTGGCGAGTCAGTTGGCGACATGTGGTCTGGCGGTGCGTTGTTTATTCGATAACAGAGCTGTGGGGTGTGGACACCGAGGGTGCGGAAGTCGGTCGCCATTTATATAGTTAGATGGTAAAATATAAAGGTTAGATATAAGCAGCCATATAACTTCTTCCTCAGTGGTCTCATGGAATATTATAATATTTTGAGATATGGAATTTTTTGTTCACATTATGGAGTTAGGTTAATCACTGACATTAATTTAAAAAAATCTTTCTTTTAATGCATTTCAACAGAAACAAAACAACACTCTGCATGAAAATGAAGTGTTAAAGTAGCACTATGTAGTTTGGGTTATCAGTGTCCACTTTGGAGTTTGGATTCAAATAACATGGCAGCCAACGTCTTTGACTTCATTACCCAAGAGTCTCTGCATGCATGTCTGGCGAGGACGCGCTGTGATTGGCCAGTCTTCTTTTGCAGTTCTGCAAGAGCGGCCTTGGCAAATGCCAGGATGAAACTCATTGTCTCCCCTAGACATAGTAATACAGTCAAGCCCCTAGCAGGGACCCCCTGAGTCTATACATAGTAATACAGTCAAGCCCCTAGCAGGGACCCCCTGAGTCTATACATAGTAATACAGTCAAAGCAAAAGACAAACTAAGTATTTTTTGGGGTGAACTATCCCTTTAAGTACAGCACTTGAGTAAATGTACTTAGTTACTTAACACCACTGACCTGAAATCAACCTTGTGGCCAAACGGCCAGAACCACATCAATATCAGAATGTGGTTCTCTGTGTGAACGGACTGTGGAACCATCTGCTTGTCTGGTGGTGTGGTGCAGTTTGGCTTGAGGAGCTGAAGGGACGTGTCTGGTCCTGGTCTGGAGACCTTCTCCTTCTTACAGATGCTGAAGGAGGTCAGGTTGATGTCCAGGTTGTAGAACATCAGATACCACAGCAAACACAGGAGGAACAGGAAGCCCATGCACAGGTGTTGTCTGGTGCACTGGAACCATGACGTCATGGTTCTAGCTCTGAGAGAGAGAACATTACACAACCTATACATCTTACATCTTATATCCCAACAATACAAGCCAAAGCACTGCTCCATTTCCCTCCCAACTTGCTACAAAAATCACTCATGCAAAAGTATATAAGTAATTCTACTTAATTTACAACCTTCACATGTGCCTCATTTTAAAATAATCATAAAGTGTCATAAAGTGTCTGCTCCAAATTTTTCCAAATTTCCTTCCGGGTGGTCAATCTCACCTGCCAATCATCATCTGCGAAACAGTGACGTACGTTGCCACGTCCGTTGCCACGTCGCGCTGACGTACGTTGCCACGTCCGTTGCCACGTCGCGCTGACGAGACAGAGGAAGGGCCAACCATATATCTATGGGGCCAACGAGGGACACAGCCAGAGCGTTACACAGACACAGAGCGACAAACACACGGACGCGAGCAAGACACGGCTGGACCAACAAACTCACTTCACTATTCTGCAAGGACAGCCACCACAGTCATTATGCCTCGCAGAAAAAGGAGTACACAACAAAGCCAACAAAAGAAGCGCCACATGCCAGGTGAATGTGCTCATTTAACTTCGCATGTACTCTCTCTGTGTGTGTGTGTGTGTGCGAACGATCCCAAAAGCGCCAAAAAGTCCGCCAACCATTGCTTATACAAAAAGTCAGACCTGGCAACGCAGCCTACGCCAATCACGTGTGAGAGAAGAGATCTACAAGCTATGGGGCAGAGACGCCGTGTGCCATGCACCGTATCTTGGCAACAACGAAAGCGCTCACTCTCATTGGTCGTGTCACGCTAAGAGCAGTTTCCAGACAATGGCATCGCAGAGAGTTTGCCGTAGTGTTTATATATATCTATGGCTGTAGCCATCAGAGTCAGTCGCAGCGACGACAGACAGGGCCCTGTGATAGTTGCCATGTAGCTAACGCTAACGTCGTTGTCATGCCTGCAGCGGCTATGCAATCACTTTGTCAACAATGCACGTTTGTGTGGTAAATGTTATTATTGCTGCTCCGTTAGTCCATTGTAGATGGTGTAACTCCACTAACTAACGTAATGGCAGGACCGCCCCGTGCAACGCACGTTTAGGCTGCATTATGGTAATGTAGTAATTTCAGATTATTTCGGTCCGATTAGGGCAGTGGCTATCCCCCCTGCCCCCCCCCCCCCCAAATAATCATATTTGAACTGGAGACCCCCCCATTTTGTTTGACTCCGTTCCACAAGTCAATATTGTGAAAGTCGCAGATCTAAAAGCTCACAACGCCTCACGTTGAGAGGCGTTGTACGCTTGTAGATCGGCTATTTTCAACATGTTTGCCTCTTTCTTATATTATTTGACAATGTGGCCAATGTTGACTACTTTTGTTGCAGTAATGGTCTTTCCCTTTACTTTAGCTTTTTTATTGTCTCCACCAGGCCGAAAGGCATGGCGCGAGAGTATGTTTTACACCCTGTCCGTCCGTCTGTGATAGCTAATCTCCCGCATCGTTGCCTTGATCGCAACGAAACTGTGCACACACACTCCCTGCATGCCAATTCAGAACCTCTGCCCCATTCCTTTCACATGGCCCTGTTATAGTGCCACCAGGAGGCCGCTTTTTGCAAAACACATTTCCTCACAGTACTCCTACATATTTTGTCCTAACATCACGCAAATCGAAACACAGTATCTCTATAGTCATTTTAAAAAAAAGTCTTTCAGATTTTTCATATTCCATCCTGATTGACTAAAAATGGCTTCCAAAGTTTGCAGGACTGCTCCGTTTTGACCAAAATGCCTCAAATTATGAACACAGCATGCACTTTCCGTGCAACTTTGCACCCACATTCCCACTATGCCGAGGAAGAAATTCCACTTGAGATTTTTCTAATCAGCCTCATGGTGGCGCTATAACAGTCCGATTTGTGTTTTTACCTACAACTGCACCAATCTGTGTCAAACTTTGTATGTGCACTCTCTAGAGGTCAAGGAAAAACCTTTCCCCTGCATTTTTCACATCTACCTTTTATAGCGCCACCAGGAGGCCGACTTATGTAAAACATATTTCTTTACATTACTCCTTCCGATTTTATCTAAATTTCATGCAAATCGGTACACATGATCTCTATAGTCATGTGATCAAGTCGGATCTGTTTAATCTTTCATATTCCATCCCCATTGGCTAAGATTCACATCTAAAGTTTGCACAAAATGCCGCAAATCATGAATGCAGCGTCCGATTGCGGTCAACTTTGCACGCACATTCACACTATGTTGAGGAACAAGTGCTACCATTTTAACATTGGCCTGTGGGGGGTCCCCACCGACAGGTTGAGAACCACTGTATTAGGGGAGAGTCCGTGAGAGCTGGATAAACGAGGTCAAATGTGTCAAAAGGAGTCTGTACGGCTGTCGATAAATGAACACATGACGTCGGTGGGAGAGGAGATATTGTGTCTTTTGGACAAACAGCAGCGTGGTGCTGATGTTTGTTGTGTGAAGCAGCTTAATGTCAGAGTCTTTGTGTTGGAGCGCCTCAGTGCGGCTGCAGAGTTCATGTGCAACCTCTTCCAGAGAGAGATAGAGACACTAGAAACTCTGCTGGAGAAAAAAAAACACTGCTGGGCATTGACTTTCATATGGACATTGATCTACACACTGCAGGTATGTCTGTTACACACACAACATCACCTGGGCCTTAGGTGGGCCCCACCTAGGCAATTCTATGTGGGGCCGAGGTGGGTCAACTGCAATGCCCATGCGGGCTATAAGTAGCTTCTACCTGGCCCTTAGGTGGGCCTCAACTAGCCTAACTGGGTTTGCCCATGCAGGCTTTAACTGGGTTCTACCTGGGCCCTAGGTGTACCCTAACCAACCAGAGTGCAGTGCCCATCGCTCCAAATGTTGTGAGGTCAGGGCTCTCAATACTGCACATTGGTGGAGGAGGAGAGGCCGCAGGGCAACCGCACACATCGCTGAACCAATGGTAGCCCACAGATGTTTCCTCTGCTCTGGAGATTTACAATCTGCCCCTCTATGCCACATATCATCCGCGCTACAGGGTCTTCACCGCACTGGCCCTCATGACGCTACGCCACTTATATGCGCTGCCAAGTGGCCGCGGGCGCTACGTGGGCGTGGCCGCGGGCTAGACGCGAGCCCCCGCGTAGCGGGGGCGAGCTTCTAGTATATACAATTTGAATCCTGCGCCATGTCGGTTGTCAGTATGTACGAACGTTGTATGTGGCCAGTGTGACGTAATCTGACATCACGCCAGTGTGACGTAATCTGACATCACGATGAGACGGTCGTCCCGAATATGGACACAACGCCAGTGTGACGTAATCTCACGACAGCATGACATCACGCATGACATCACATCCTACCTATAAATTCTAGGATGCCGTCAGATCGCACCAGTTCGACGGCTTCCATAGTGGGTTTTGGTCATTGGAGAGGTGATGCACGTCACCTCTTTCTGAAGTGGGTACTTTCAAAGCCTGCCGTGGATTTAGGAGAGCACAAAACTCTCTCTCACACTGTGAGGTGCCTGTAAGTGGGCACTGCAAAGTGAACGACGCGTCACGCTAGACGTTCGGGCCGCGTAGCGGCCCGAACTTCTAGTTACTTACAATCAATTACTATCCACTGCATAGTAATACAGATAATAAAATAAACTATATTCCACAGCATAATAAATAAGAGTTTCCCTAGAGCTTATGAGGAAAATGACAAAGCATTCACTAAATAATATGGTTCTTAATAACCTTTTAAAGAAGAATTATTTTTCTATGTGTAACATGAGCCATGAATACTAATAATAATCTTCTGTACATGATAAAAAGTACATTTCCAATCTGCAGTGGTTTGAATAAATCTGTTGTAATGAACATGAAAACATAATTATAATTATTATTATTCTCACACCAGCAGTTTTCTATGGATTAGTATTTATTCTTAGTATTTAGTAATTAGTATCTATTTTAATCCCCCATGGAGAGTTTTTTTGGTCTCATTCCTAAGCCAATAGTTTGATGCCCAGCGGACCGGTAGGCAGCGGTTCCGGTAGGAGACACAAAGGAGAATCTTTGTGTCTCCTACCGGAACCGCTGCCGGTCATCAAATTATTGGTTCAGGAATGTTAGTAATGTGACAAAAACTAAAATATCCATGAATTCAAGTCTCCATGGGGTGGCTAAATCTATAGAAAAAAAGTCATTTTGGGGGTGAACTATCCCTTTAAAGAACTAATCCTGTATAATGCTGTTCTACAGTCAGTAGTGTGTGATGTGTTTTACATCGTGGTGTTGCTTCAACAGACCACATCATTTGCATCATTAACCCATTCAATTCTGTGAACGCATCTGTGTCATTATAGATTTGAGCTATAGCCACTGTTTCATACTTTGGCTATTCAAAAATAGCAGATCTACAAGCTCATGGCGCGGCACTCGGTGCCGCGCCATGAGCTTGTAGATCTGCTATTTTTGAAAAATCATGAAAATGTGTGCAAATCTTATGTAATTTAAAGCAAACATTTGTAACTCAAATATTTTCTTCTGCACCTGGCTCACTGATAACACACTATCATTACACCTGTGGGTAAAAACTGAATCCATTATTTTGGGGTCCAGAATAAACCTCTACAAGGCCAAAGAGGGTGACATTGTTATCACAAGGAAAGATGAAATAATGACCTACCTGGGTTCTATCTTAGAGGACAACGTCTCCAGTGGAAGTAATGATAAAAGTCAACCAAAGAAGAGGTTTTGTATTCAGGATCTCCTCTGTGGTTCAGCAGGAACACACTGAGGACACTAGCAGGAGCACTCACTCATCCAATGTCATTGTGACTTACTTTAGCACCACAAAGGCATTCAAAACAAAGCTTCAGACCCTCTCTAAACAAACAGGTCAGGTTAGGTTACTACTATAGGCCTCACACCTGCAGAACTCACCTAACCCCCTGTTCATTATACTCAGTGGTGTAAAGTTCAATACTTTTACTTCTACTCCACTACATCTCAGAGGCTAATATTGTACTTTTACTCCACTACAATTATTTGGGAAAAAAAAGTTACTTTGCAGATATAAACTAGAAAAAGTGCTCCTCGGAGCACAGGTCTCCGCCAGGTCAGGTAGGCTATTGTGGCCTCCTGGTGGCGCTATAATAGGCCAACGTGAAAAGGGTGCCATTTCTTCTTAGGCCTTGCACGACAATCGGACACTGACTGCATTCATGATTTGAGGCATTTTGTTAAAAACATGTGTTTCGCTAAATTAGACCTGTTGGTGGCGCTATAACAGGCCAATGTTAAAAGGGTGGCATTTGTTCCTCAACATAGTGTGAATGTGCGTGCAAAGTTTGAGCGCAATTGGACTTCATGATTTGCAGAATTTTGTTCAAAACAAGCCAATAATGCAAACTTTAGATGTCAATTTTAGCCAATCAGTATGGCATATGAAAAATCAAACACATCCGTCGTGATCACATGACTATAGAGATCATGTGTACCGATTTGCGTGAAATTTGGATAAAATTGGAAGGAGTAATATAAAAAAATGTGTTTTACACAAGTCGGCCTCCTGGTGGCGCTATAAAAGGCTGATGTGAAAAATGCAGGGCAAAGGTTTTTCCTTGACCTATAGGGAGTGTGCATACAAAGTTTTACACAGATCGGTGCAATTATAGGTAAAAACACGAATCGGCCTGTTATAGCGCCACCATGAGGCTGATTTGAAAATTTTCAAATGGTAGTCCTTCCTCGGCCTAATGGGAATGTGCGTGCAAAATTTCACGGAAATTGCATGCTGTGTTCATGATTTGAGGCATTTTGTTCAAAACGGTGCACTCCTGCAAACTTTGGAAGACATTTTTAGCCAATCAGGATGGAATATGAGAAATCTGAAAGACCCGTTTCGTTTAATGACTATAGAGATACTGTGTACCGATTTGTGGGATTTTTGGACAAAATCTGTAGGAGTACTGTCAAAAAATGTGTTTTGCACAAATCGGCCTCCTGGTGGCGCTATAACAGGCCCCTGTGAAAAATTTGGGGCAGAGGTTCTGCTCTGGTATCCAGGGACTGTGTGTGCACAGTTTGGCTGCGAGCAAGCCAACAGTGCCGGAGATAAGCTGTACACAGACAGATCGAATGACGGACGGACACACGGACACACGGACACACGGACACACGGACAGACGGACAGGGGGTAAAACATACTCTCTCGCCATGCCTTTCGGCCTGGCGGAGACAATAATTACATTATAAAACATACATTAACCACCTTAGCCCTACTTTATACCTAGGCTGTTTGAAAATAGCAGATCTACAAGCTCACAACTTGTCGCATCGCGACACGTTGTGAGCTTGTAGATCTGCTATCTTCAAACATTTTAGTGCTTTTACTTTTGGTACTTTGAGTACATTTTGATACCAATACTTTTACTCAAGGACATTTTTATTCCGAACTTTTACTTGTAACAGAGTACTTTTACATTGCAGTATTGACACTTTTACTCAAGTAAAACATTTGAGTACTTTTTCCACCACTGCTCAAAACAAACTGGTCAGGTTACTACTAAGGCCTCACACCCAGAACTCACCATAACTCCTGCTCATGATGCTATAATGATAATGACTTGAATTTGTATACTGTAGCACCTTTCCAAAAAAAAGTTACAAAGTGCTGAACTGAAGCATCGTTTTACACTTTGGCTATTCAAAAATAGCAGATATACAAGCCTCGGTGCCGCGCTATGAGCTTGTAGATCTGCTATTTTTTTTTTTATTGTGAAAATATGTGCAAATCTTTGAATGTATATTGTTTAAAGCGAGAGAAAAAAATAACTCAAATCTTTGCTTCTGGGGAAAGAAGCAAAGATAAAGAACCAGTAAGATACCCTTTACATTTACACATGTAGTAATGTTATGTTAAACACACTAGTTTAGAGGGGAGAGACACCCCTGTACTTTACTCCCTGTTGGCTGTTGTGAATCAGAC
Organism: Gymnoscopelus microlampas; assembly: GCF_963454915.1. Classification (NCBI taxonomy): domain Eukaryota; kingdom Metazoa; phylum Chordata; class Actinopteri; order Myctophiformes; family Myctophidae; genus Gymnoscopelus; species Gymnoscopelus microlampas. Next base: position 54,190,960 of record NC_139941.1, on the reverse strand, counting down.
ACATTCATGTTGTAAATAAAACACTGAATTCACTTTATCCCTCAGTTTCAATCAATCATTTCACTGGATACAATGTTGGTCCCCTCTTGTTTCTCCACAATGGACACACAGTTATCTAGACTTTTGTATACGAGAGTCTGTGTTACCTTTTACAACTGAAAGTGACACAGGGAGAGCATTTAGTTTCAGGGAATGAGGATGTTTGTTGTTCCTGTTCAGTCACAGTGCATGAAATGTCTCTCATTTCAGAGTTGCTTCATGGAGAAGTTCATATGGGGGCAGTGGTGGAAAAAGTACTCAAATGGTTTACTAATGTAAACATATCAATACTGCAATGCAGAAGTACTCTGTGTTACAAGTAGAAGTCTGGAATTCAAAATTGACTTGAGTAAAAGTACAAACGTTTTGGAATCAAAATGTACTATAAAGTACCAAAAGTAGAAAGTACTCATTATGCAGAATGTCCCATTTCACAAGTTTTCAAATATATGAAATGTCTAAAAAATATTTTGAAAATAGCAGATCTATAAGCTCACAATGCACCTGTGAGCTTGTAGATCTGCCACACACACACACGCACGCACGCACGCACGCACGCACGCACACACACACACACACACACACACACACACACACACACACACACACACACACACACACACACACACACACACACACACACACACACTATACAGAACCTTTCACAGTTACCAAATGAATCACCATAAATACTGTATGAGACAAAAGTTAATCAACAGACATCCGTTAATTCAATCTAATCTGATAATCTAATATGTACAAATGCAATGATTTAATGTTCCACTTTCATGTATTTTAAAGCTCAGCTGCTGTCAATACTAACTGGAGATAACGTTTCAAAAAGTTGACTTTTTTTTCTTAAGACTTAAAAAAAGTTCTGAGTCTTTGAAAATATTTTTGCAAGACTGACAAAAAGGTTAATAATTTCTTATACATCCCAGATAAACATACATTTAAGAATGTGCTGATTTACCTGTAGTAGTAGTAAATCTTTATTTCGGTCCATTTAAAAAAAACAAAAAGAATACAAACATACAATATAGCTGCAAGCAGCGATAATACGGGGCCAGGAGAGAGAAAGAGAAATGATAATTCCTTTAACAGGTCAGTTCATGAAAGTCCTTGCGGTCTTGTTTCCAATGAGGGCCTGTGAGCAATTAGGGGTTAAGAGTCTTGCTTGTGTCGATGACAAATTTCATCAACACATTTGCTGACCTGGCACTAACCACTCAGCTATGGCCGCCCCTGAGAGAGAGAGAGAGAGAGAGAGAGAGAGAGAGAGAGAGAGAGAGAGAGAGAGAGAGAGAGAGAGAGAGAGAGAGAGAGAGAGAGAGAGAGAGAGAGAGAGAGAGAGAGAGAGAGAGAGAGAGAGAGAGAGAGATAGATAGATACGGAATAGATTGAAGATAGAAACGGAATAGATTGAAGAGACAGAGAGAGAGACATGGAAACGGAATAGATTGAAGAGAAAGACATGGAAACGGAATAGATTGAAGAGAGAGAGAGAGAGCCATGGAAACGGAATAGATTGAGTCATGTTTTTTGCAATTCAACTTAAATGAGTGTGCATCAAGTGAGGCTTGAACCAGCAACCTTGCGGTCGTGAGGCACTCTTAGGTAGCTGCAACACTACCTATAGTGCTATAGCTTTGTCCAGGCTGATGATGTCTGTTGAGGATGACAAACGCTTGCCTTCTGTCATGACCCAAGCCCCTGTTTCACTAACACTAAGATCACTCATTCACAAACCATTTACCAATGAAGAAATTGTACATCTCCTCAGAAGCAAAACTAGTGAAAGTAGCCGATCTACAAGCTCACAAACCATTAAAAGTTGTCAAATTGTACATCGGCTATTTTCACAATGAAGTATGTTATACATTGAAAAAACATACTCTCATTGCTATCTGAAAAGTTGTGAGATTGTAGATCAGCTGTATGTAAAAAACACTCAATTAAGTATTTCATGTTATCTTTAACAATTGCAGATGTATTCATTGATAGTTATGTTGTGTTAAATGCAACTTAGATGAAGTCTGCACCAAGTGAGGCTTGAACTGGTGACCTTCAGGTTGTGGGGCACACATTTAAGGCGAGAAGCCACCAACAGACAAGAGCCTGTGAAAGGAGATCACACAGATGATACAGTTTCACGCAAATAGCTGAAAAATCCTGGGTTTAAGTGTTTTTCAAACTGCTCAAGATTGCGGACAATCTAAGGGCGGTGCTTACTGGTCAACGTGATAGATGTGTTCCTCATTAGTCAAGGCACATGTGTAAGCAGGTCTAATGGCTGTCGGCCAAACGAGGCATGACTTTTGCCTGTTTAAAGTTACAATTTTCAAAAAATTGCTATAGCGCCCCCGTTTGACCAATTGGAGTAAGATTGGTTTCAGTGATATTTGGAATGGCCCTTTACATTTCTGCAAAGTTTCAAAGAATGGTAAGTCTGCATGTATGTGTTAGGGGCAGATGAATAATTGTCATAAAACTGCAATATTCATTGGCTCATTAAAGCTTCATTTTTTCACTTATGGAAGATATTTTGCAAACGTTTTTTGGTATAGGTCCAAAGTTCATGTGTAAAACGTTTCGTGCAGATTACTCAAAAATCCCAGGAGGAGATAGGTTTTAACTGTTTTTCATATAATTCGAAATGGTGGGAGATCTAAGGGTCAGAGGTCAAAAGTCAGAGCGTGAAAGTTGTTCATCATGAGGAGACGCATGTGTGTATTGAAGTTTTATGGCTGTAGGTAAAACAGGGCATGAGTTGTACCTGTTCAAAGTTGGCATTTTCAACTGAGTGCTATAGCGCCACCTTTTGACGAAAGATTGTGAGATTTATTTTTTGATCGTTTTTCATGACCATCTATCATATGGCCGAGTTTCATAAAAAGCGTATGCACGGTTCAGCCAGAACTGGCAAAAACGGCAGAAGAAGAAGAAATGGAATAATGCGAATAACAATACGGGTCCATGCTGGAAGCCTGGCCCCGTAATTAGAGTCCACTTATACAAGTAGCACCAAAAATGTGTAGGCTGAAGCCGAGGCTTATTTTGCCTACCCTTTTTGAAACATCTTTGGTTATAAAATATAAGAAAATGTAGTAACACATTTGTTTAACTAAACTAATCTCATCAGATAATTCGATAGAATAGAAAAGAAGAAACTAATCAAACATTGATTTTAACAAAACTAGTACTAATCAGATTAAAGACTTAGCTTTTACCTGCAGTACACTGTGTAAAGAGTAACAAAAGTTCAATATGTACCGGTTCATGTTTCACAACAAAATAATTATCAGTATCAAACATGGTTATAGCAAAACAAACATAATTCAGATGGACTATCCCGGCACCAAGACAGGAATAAAAGAAAAGAGAGGGGGAAAAAAAAAGAAAAGAAAAAAAGAGTCTGCATTCACTTAGTACAGTTTGGTTCTATGGTTGACCATACTGTGTGTTTTTTTGGCCACAGAATATGGTTCAATTTTTACACACAACGCTACACCATACAGTACCATACTCTGTGGCTATTAGGTCACAGAGTAAGGCTCTGTCTCCACACACAGATTTACATACACATACATACTCACCTCAGCACATACACCCATTTCATACTTACACATTTATACGCATACATATAGTACCTACAGTACACTGGCACGGGCACGTCACTATGTCCAGAGAGAGGCATTATTATTCAAGTCAACTTTGTTTGCTATACATTGATATGTTTTATTATTATTAAATGTTAGTTGGTATGCTTTATCATAGTAATGTTTTATACTTGTTTAATACCTTATTTTTGAACATCTTTTTGAATGTGGTGACTGTTTTGCACATTTTTAGTTCTTTATCTAAGTTATTCCATAAATTAACCCCCTTTACTGATATACACCTGCCTTTTATGTTGGTCCTTACACTTCTTGTTTTAAATATACACGTCCCCCTGAGTGAATACTGGGACTCCCTAGCCTCGAACAGCTCCTGCATGCAGGGTGGAAGTATTTTATTATGTGCCTTGTGCATGATTACAGCTGTATTTAGATCCACTAGATCTTCTAGTTTTAGAGCTTTTGTATTGATGAAGAGTGGGTTTGTGGGTGCAATGTAGTCACTTTGAGTTACAATTCTTATTGCTTTCTTTTGTAGCATGTATATTGGTTTGATGATTGTTTTGTATGTGTTCCCCCATACCTCCACACAGTAGGTTAAGTATGGAAGTATGAGGGAGCAATACAGTATGTACAGTGAGTTATTATTTACTATGTGTTTCATTTTATATAATATTGCGATTGATTTTGATATTTTTGTTTTAGTGTTGTCTATATGCTGTTTCCAATTGAGTCGATTGTCTATTGTGATTCCCAAAAATGTATGCTCATATACCCTTTCAATTTCAACGTTATTGATTGATAATTTGACTGGTGTGTTAATTTTTCTGTTGGAGAAGATGATATACTTGGTTTTGGTTAAGTTCAAAGATAGTTTGTTGACATCAAACCAGTTCTTAAGAATCTCTAGTTCCCTTCCCACTGCCTGCAAGAGCTGCCCAAGATCTTTCCCGGAGCTATGTAGGCTGGTGTCATCAGCAAAAAGGACGCACTTAAGCAGTGGCAATGCTTTGCATGTGTCATTGATGTACATGATGAACAGTTTGGGGCCCAGTACTGAACCCTGTGGCACTCCATGTGTAGATTTAAGCAATTCTGAGTCAACATTGTTCATGTGAACATATTGTTGTCTGTCATTTAGGTAGCTTTTTAGCCATGCGTGGGCGACTCCTCTGATGCCATACCTCTCCATTTTCTTTAGTAGTATGTTATAATCTATTGTGTCAAATGCTTTTTTTAAATCTATGAAGACCCCGACAGTGTACTCCCTGTTGTTTGTGTTGGTTGAAATTGCTTCCACTAGCTCCGTTACTGCCATCGAGGTGGACCTGTTTGATCTGAAACCATATTGGTGGTCACTCAGCAGCTGATGTTTTTCTATGAAGCTGTCTAACCTTGTGACAAATAATTTTTCCAATATTTTTGAGAATTGTGATAGCAGCGAAATAGGTCTGTAATTGGTGAATTGGTGTTTGTCGCCACTTTTGTGGATGGGTATGACTTTAGCTGTTTTCATGGCTTTGGGAAAAATACCTGTTGTGAATGATTGATTGCAAATGTGTGTGAGTGGTGTGACTATAGTATCTATTATGTCTTTAATTATTGTCATATCAATGTTGGTACTGTCAATGGACTTTTTATTTTCAAATGTTTTTACTATGCCCAGTATCTCATGTTCATATACACTTTTTATAAACATAGAATGAGTATTCTGGTTAATAATTAAGTGGTCCAGGCCGGGTGCAGTACGTTAGTCCGACAGCGCATTCCTCCGACAGCGCAGAGCTCCGACGTTTCCAATACTAACCCTATACCAAACCCGAACCCTAACCCTAACCGCACGCGGATGCCACATAGTCGGAGAAAAGGGATGTCGGATTATCGTATGCCTCCCGTCCAGGCCTTGCTTGACTCTTGGATCACTTATTGCCTTGGCTAGGCTTGGTCCGACATTAACAAAAAAATGATTGAATTCGTTAGCAATTTCTTTTGTTTTATTTATAATTGTGTTATCTTTATTGGAGGGGTTTGGATACTCACCTTTGCCAGTACCTTTTCTAATTATACTATTTATTGTTTTCCATGTGGCTTGAATATTTCCTCTTTGCTGTTGAAGTTTTTTGTGATAATAGTCCTTTTTACTTGATCTTATAATATTTGTCAATTTATTTTTGTATGTCTTATATCTGGTCTCTGCCTCTATTGTTCTTTGTTTTATAAATATCCTATAAAGTGTATTTTTCTTTTTACAGGCGTTTTCAATACCTTTAGTTATCCACGGGGTTTGCTGTTTATGATTGTGTATAGTCTGGGTTTTTCTGAGAGGACAATTTTTATCATATAATTCAAGAAGTTTTAACAAGAATGCGTCATAGGATTTGTTTGGGTCATCAGTTTCATATACCTCATTCCAGGTCTGTCTTCTAAGGTCCACCTTGAGGGCAGCAACGGCTTCAGGTGTTCTATGTCGGGTTAGCCTGTAGGTGTTGTTTCTGCATTTATTTTCCTTCTTAAAATGATGGTGGAAAATGGCAAATACTGGGAGATGGTCACTGGTGTCATTAATTAACAGTCCAGCTGTTACTTGGCTTTCCACTGTATTTGTAAAATTATTGTCAATTAACGTGGCTGTGTCTGTTGTGATTCTGGTAGGTTTTGTGATTGATTGATTGATTGATGTACTTTATTTAGTAAGACATGAGAACAGTACATGACAGTACATAACAGTACATGGAAGTACAAATTCACAATACAAGGTCTACTAAACTGGATAGCTCAGTTAAGCACGTAGCTTGTTTAAGATGAGATCCCCACGCACACAAATCATGATGACATATAAGAGACAGACAGATATACACACTACTATACAGAATGTCATACAATCAGTTTACAGGTTACTGGTATGAAGGGTGAAAAATATGTACAAAAAAAGAAAGAGAGAGGGGGGGGGGGTAGGTTAGGTTAGGACATGGGGTAGGTTAGGACTTGGACAGGGGCCATTTTTGAATTGCAGCCTCCTGAAGGTGTATCTTTAGGGCATTTTTGAAAGTGAGTAGGGTTTTACACTCCTTTACTCCTTTTGGTAGGGCATTCCACATTTTAGATGAATAGCATGAGAAAGAGTTCATTCCCTTTGTTGTGCCAAATCTGGGTTGAACATGGTTTGTGGAGCTGCCTCTGGTGTTATGATCATGGACTTGATTAACAAGTCCATTGAATCGACAAAATTAGTTATTTTTCTCTTTCCATGTGGGTTAAGCAGGTCAACATTGAAGTCGCCACATGCTATGTGCACTTTGTTATTATTAAGGCTGCCAAACCTAATTTGTTGTTGAAAGTGTCTAGGCATGATCCAGGTGTCCTATATACACAACTTATGACCATATTTTTACATTTGTCCAAAATGATTTCAACTGTAAGGCATTCCATAATATTATCTATGATATACGTCATATTTTGTACCATGCTACTTCTTAAGGCTGTATCTACATACAAGGCGACTCCTCCTCTTGTTTTGTTTTTCCTATTAGCGGTGAACAGTTCGTACCCCTCTAAATCCCCATTGCATTCATTCTCGTCATTCAACCAAGTTTCGGAGACCGCGATGACATCGAATTTGTTAAATTGGGCCAGATACTTCTTAATTTTACGGAAGTTTCTATTCAGACTTCTACTGTTAAAATGTATAATTGAGAATGTACCATTCATTTTAATTTTACTAAATTGATCATCAGTATAGTACTGGCAGTTGTTATTTATGTATTATAAAAATTATTCTCCGGATCGAAATCATAGCCTATCTCATATGGCTTATGATCAGTATGTTCAAAGTTTCTGAACTCATATTGTTCATACTGTTGTCTATTTGTACTGCTTACATAAACATTGGCACCATCAACAAGTTCATCATCATCAATGTCCCTGTACGGGAACTGAAGATTCTCATCAACAACTGTCATAGATGGAGGTACAAGTGCTCAGATATACATACATTTGTTCCCCAAAAAAGCAAAACAATTGCAAAGAAAATAGTATTATCCAATCTATCACATGCAATGCTCGTCCATGCAAAATGTTTTGAGTCCAAGCCAAAAAAGAGATAGGACAAAGAGTCCTCTCATCATGCAAGCCTGAAACAAGAATCATGCAATGTTTATCAAAAATAATAATCCAAAAATCCATTTCGACTAAACAGCCAAATAGGACAGCCATGCAATGTCTTTCAAAAAACGTATAAAAATTAGTGGATACTAGTAATCCAGTTCCACTAGGCAAGCCAAAAAAATGAGACATGCAGTGTCTGTAATAAATAAGGTAAAAATAAATCCTAAGGATACAGTACCTTCTGTCCATGCAGAAAAAAAATAAAAAAATCAAGGCAAGAGAGAAGGCCATGTAGAACAGTTAGCATGCTGAAGAGAGAATAATTAAATAAAAATATAGTAATCATAATGATCCATGTCAATTCCATGCTGCTTCCATGCAAAAAGGGAAAAAGTAAAAATATCATCATCAAGCAAAAAAGGTTCTCAATGTTAGCGTGCACAAAAAAAAACATTCCAAAAATTGATTAGGCGGAAAAAAAGGAAAAAAAAGTAAAGTTCCATGTTGTGTTTCACTGATTGATCTGCAATTAACCAGTGGTTCTCAACCTTTTCAGACCGCGCCCCCCCAAAATAATCATATTTGAACTCAGGACCCCGCACCTTGAAAAATACTTGGCATTGTAGGAGTTGAGGCGTTACATTTAGTTTGACTCAGTTCCCACAGATAAATAGATCTACATGCTCTAAAAGAGCTTGTAGATCGGCTATTTTTAAAATTTTGCTCTTTCTTATATGAATTGACAATTTGGCCAATGTTTGCCCAGTTGTTAGTATAGTTTGTTGATTACTTATGAAGCAGCAGCTATATACTGTTCATGATATGTGCAATAATCCAGACTGTCGTCTTTCTGGAAACAGATGATGTAACATCGTATCTTTAATCTGATTGGCTGATTATTCTAAACTACAGAACGAGTCCTCCTTCATTCTCTTTCAGACTCCAGAACTTCTCTTTGAGTAAACATCTGTTTATTCTCATCTGTTTATTCTGATCTGTTTATTCTGACCTGTTTATTCTCTGTTTATTCTGATCTGTTTATTCTGATCTGTTTATTCTGACCTGTTTATTCTCTGTTTATTCTGATCTGTTTATTCTGATCTGTTTATTCTCTGTTTATTCTGATCTGTATATTCTGATCTGTTAAATTCAGTTCAGTTTTGATCAGTGATGATGAAGATTACAGCCACCCTCCTCATCCTCTCCTCTCCTTTGTACTTCATTGAAGCGATCCCAATAAGTAAGTACATTATATTTATGTTATTATATAATATATACATTTATCTATCTACTGTTATTATATAAAAACAAATATGAACAATGCACACTCACGCACGCACGCACGCACGCACGCACGCACGCACGCACGCACGCACGCACGCACGCACGCACGCACGCACACACACACACACACACACACACACACACACACACACACACACACACACACACACACACACACACACACACCTCTCATGTGACACTTTGATCACATGACCACTGTGTTTTCAAATATATTTGATGTTTCAGCAGTGAGATGTAATGAGGCTTGGATTGATGTTTAATGAACATGAACAGCATTTTACCAGTGATGCTGAACACACACACACACACACACACACACACACACACACACACACACACACACACACACACACACACACACACACACACACACACACACACACACACACACACACACACACACACACCCCTCTGAAGTAGCACTTTGATCACATGACATGATGGTATCATCAGTGAGATGTAATGAGGCTTGGATCAGAGGAGCGTCTGTGAGTTCAGTTTACAGGTTCAGGTTCCCGGCTCTTCCTGGCTTCATAATTAAAGTGTCCTTGAGCAAGGCACTGAACCACGTCATTCCAAAACCTCTTGTGCTATAACCACGCCCACTTCTGTGACGAAGGCGGAGCTGCCTCTCAGCATCACATTCAACACATTCTAATACAGACTGAAACCAGGGTTGATTTAGTCGACTAAAACTATGACGAAAAATGTTTATCGACCTTTTTTCACTGACGAAAACTAAATAAAAACAAAATAAAAACTAAGCTGTGATGACTAAAACTAAGACTAAATATTTTGACAATTTCGTCAACATTCACATAAAAAATAGACTAAAATGTTAGTGAAGGACTAGTGGAGAAGAGATCCAGTAGAACTAAAAGACAAGTCATTTTATGTTTGGTTGTGCTCGGGTGTTGTGCTCTGAAAATAGCCGATCTACAAGCTCACAACATAGATCTGCTATTTTCAGCATGCAACCAAGTGTAAAATCAGCCATTACGACGTCATCAAGGCACTGCCAAAACACATGTTAGTCGACAAATTCAAATGTAGATTT
>NC_139941.1:54033338-54175838 GCF_963454915.1 Gymnoscopelus microlampas | reverse complement strand
CCAGAAGGGAGAAGAGTCTAGGACGTGTGGAGCGTTGTCCAGGGTGTTTTAGATAAGGGAGAAGGGTAATAATAATAATAATCTTATTTATCCAGTGGAGCCCAAAGTGAGACTGAAGTCAGAGACTCCCCCTCGTCGTGGTGAACACACTCACATGCTGAGGTGCAGCAGCTACGACTTCTATCCTAAAGTGATCCTGGTGACCTGGTGGATAGGTCAAGAACCTTTGACCTCTGGTCTCTCCTCTACCGCTGAGCTGTCTGATGGAGACTGGTACTACCAGTACCACTCCTACCTGGAGTACACACCCAGGTACACACCTAACAGACACCTATACATAGAAATACACACCTAATAGACACCTATACATAATTCTTTAAAAATAAAACAAGCGTTACTCACTCGCTGAAAATGGCCCATTAAATGGTAGGCTTATATTAAGTCACACACACACACACACACACACACACACACACACACACACACACACACACACACACACACACACACACACACACACCCAGCGGGGCATTCACGCTCCCACAATAATAGTAAAAAAAAATATTAACAAAGATCAACGGAATAGAATCGCAGTGTGGTTCAGCATGTAGATCAGCTACTACTACTGCGTGTGTGTGTGTGTGTGTGTGTGTGTGTGTGTGTGTGTGTGTGTGTGTGTGTGTGTGTGTGTGTGTGTGTGTGTGTGTGCATTACAGATCAGGAGAGAAGATCACATGCATGGTGGAACATCCCAGCCTGACCGCGCCTATCAAGATGGACTGGGGTCAGTTACTGTAATCTACTGTAATCTACTGTCTAGATAGCAGATATACAAGCTCATAGCGCGGCACCGAGTGCCGCACTATGAGCTTGTAGATCTGCTATTTTTGAAAAATCAAAATTTTGTGCAAATCTTTCAATATATATATTTTTTAAGCGAACATTTGTAACTGTCAAATGTCTCTCAATATGTCTTAATTTGTCTGGAAAAAAATATATAGTTGCTATATCAGTGGTGTTCAAAGGACCCCCCAAATGTTTTTGGCCGCTGATCCCCATCAAAATATGTTGTTCCAGGGACCCCCCAGAAGCAAATATTTGAGTTAAAAATGTTGTTTAAAAATATATATAAATTATATTCAAATATTTGCACAAATGTTCAAGATTTTTCAAAAATAGCAGATCTACAAGCTCATAACTTGGTGCCGCGCTATGAGCTTATTGATTTGATAAAAACAGATACAAGAACAGATTGACTTGATAAAAGCAGATCAAAGAAGAGATTGATTTGATAAAAACAGATACAAGAACAGATTGATTTGATAAAAGCAGATCAAAGAGTCATCATGGTTTTATCAATGTGAAAACAAGACAGTTTTCTAAGACAGAACAAGCGCTGATGTTCTTTTTTACAAACTGCCTCACAGTTCTGAGTCTATGACTCTGTCCTAATGTCAGAGTCAGTGAAGAATAAGGTGTTTAATCTACTGTAATAATATGATATGATATGATATGATATGATATGATATGATATGATATGATATGATATGATATGATATGATATATTTGTATTGTCAGATTTCTCCATGCCAGAGTCAGTGAAGAACAAGGTGGCCATGGGAGCATCAGGTCTGGTTCTGGGTCTGGTCTTGTTCCTGTCTGGATTCATCTACTTCCAGTGGAAGAAACGAGGTCAGATCAACAGAGGATCACATGACATGTCGTCACCTTGCTAAACTAATGGCCTAAGTCCTTTTTTTTAAAAAGTTTTTCAGAAAAAAAAGATCCATAACAAAACTATATGATATTTCTTAATAATTTCACCCAAAACGTTTATAAAAAAATATGTGTATTAAAATAAAAATAACACTGTCTGTCAGTTATGTAACATAAGCGATTTAAATAGGATTAAATCTGACTTAGGCCCAAAAAAAATCCCAAAAATGGCCTAAATCAGTAAATAATTTGGCCTAAGTCACAAAACCATGTGACTTAGGCCCAAGAAATGGCCTATTTTGGCCTAAATCACACTAGGGAGTTAGGCCATTATACTAAAGGGGGAGGGAACAGCATGATCCTTTTCAATTAGGAGATAGGCCATTTTACCAGAGGTGGTCAGTGTCATGAGGAGCTGACTTATAGGCAAAAATATCATTTTCCTCAAAAAATGACTTAGGCCATTAGTTTATCAAGGTGACGATGTGGAACCCTCACAGAAATGCAAACACACAAACAAACAAACATGTGTGGTGTATGTTGAAACAGTAGACTGTGGGTTACCAGGCCTATAGCTGCTTAAAAGAAGTGTAGAAGACGTCCGGACTGGTTTGGATCATGATTGGGTTTATTCAGCAACAACAGAGTACAAACAGCATCATAGCAGGGAGAAGGGACAGTAATGTCACATTTCAGTTCACCTTTTAAAACACTGTATTTCACATTAGAATAAGAAGAGCTTCCATGTGGAAGCTCTTCCCCGGAAGGTGATCAGATCAACTGCTTTGATCAATGTTTCTAATGTTAATGTCTCTCTGGCTGCTTCCTGCAACCTGCTGCCGAGGTGTAGACAGAAGTCTGTGACTTTGATCTACCTCGTTAAACAATAGAGCACCGAAGTCCTGACGTCACTGCCAGTAGAGGGCGCTTTCCGCAGGTTCATGGCTTTACTTTTTGTATTGATATCCTCATTGGGGAATCTTAGATCGCTTCATATAAGAACTGCGTTCCAAAAATAAACACACCACCCTGGTGTTTTTACTCATATGGATATAAAGCATCGACTGAAGGTGTAAATGTACACATCTTATCACTCAAACAGAGAGCGTCTCCTTTCAAACCCCAATGGTTCTAATCAGCCCCCCGCCCACAGGAGTGGCCCAATTCTCTCACAACTTGCTACAAAAATCCCTCATGAAAAACTATATAATCTCCTACCTTTCATTTTCAACCTTCACATGTGTCTCCTTCTCTAATAATCAAAAAGTGCTATATATTTCATCTCGCAATTTACTTCCGGATGGTTCGTTTTGCACTTTTTTTGCCACATCGGTCACGGGAAAGAAATAAGCGCTGCCGTGGTCTATGGAAACGAGCCCAAAAGTGCACCCAAATAAGCCCAAAATCGCTTATACAAACAGTCAGACCTGGCAACGCAGCCTACGCCAATCATGCGTGAGAGATCTACAAGCTATGGGGCCGAGACGCCACCGTATCTTAGCAACAACTACAGCGCTCACTCTCATTGGTCGTGTCACGCTAAGAGCAGTCTCCAGACAATGGCATCGCAGACAGCTTGCTGTTACTGCTGTAGCCATCACAGTTAGTCCCAGCGACGACGGACAGGGCGCTGTGATAGCTGCCATGTCGCTAACGCTAACGTGGTTGTCATGCCTGCAGCGGCTGTGCAATCACTTTGTCAACAATGCACGTTCGTGTGGTGAATGTCAATATTGCTGCTCAGTTAGTCCATTGTAGATGGTGTATGTTTGTGTGTGTCTTCTGGAGAACTATGTAGCTCCACAGCAACTACAGTAACTAACGTAATGGCAGGACCGCCCCGTGCAACGCATGTTAGGCTGCATTATGGTCATGTAGTAATTTCAGATAATTTCGCTCCGATTACAGCAGTGCTTATCAACCCTTTCACGCCGCCCCCCCCCCCCCCCCCCCCCCCCAAATAAACGTACTTGATCTGGGGACCCCCCCATTCTGTTTGACTCCGTTCCACAAGTACATATTGTGAAAATAGCCGATCTACAAGCTCAAAACGCCTCACGTTGAGAGGCTTTGTAAGCTTGTAGATCGGCTATTTTCCACATGACTGCCTCTTTCTTACATTCTTTGACAATGTGGCCCATGTTTTCATAGTATAGTTTGTTGACTACTTTTGTTGCAGAAATGCTCATTTCCTTTACTTTCCTTTTTTTATTGTCTCCGCCAGGCCGAAAGGCATGGCGCAAGACTATGTTTCACCCCCTGTCCGTCCGTCTGTGATAGCTATCTCTCACATCGTTGACTTGATCGCAGCAAAATAACAGCCCGATGAGTCAGTGAGAGCTGGATAAACGAGGTAAAATGTGTCAAAAGGAGTGTACGGCTGTCGATAAATGAATGTGACGTCGGTGGCAGAGGAGATATTGTGTCTTTTGGACAAACAGCAGCGTCGTGCTGATGTTTGTTGTGTGAAGCAGCTTAATGTCAGAGTGTTTGTGTTGGAGCGCCTCAGTGCGGCTGCAGAGTTCATGTGCAACCTCTTCCAGAGAGAGACAGAGACACTAGAAACTCTGCTGGGGAAAAAAAACACTGCTGGGCATTGACTTTCATATGGACATTGATCTACACACTGCAGGTATATCTGCTACACACACAACATCAAACTACACACTGCAGGTATGATGCAGCGTTTGCATTACAGCCAGCATGCCAGCGTAGTTCCCATATGGTTTCAAGGTGGGCTAAACCATATGGACCCCATGTCAGCAATGTCAGCGGCATCCACTTCAGTCCCAACTGCGATGCCCATGCAGGCTATAAGTAGCTTCTACCTGGCCCTTAGGTGGGCCCCAACTACCCATGTTTATGTGGGACCAAGGCGGGTCCTACCTGGGTTTGCCCATGCAGGCTTTAACTGGGTTCTACCTGGGCCCTAGGTGTACCCTAACCAACCACAGTGCAGTGCCCATCGCTCCAATTGTTGTGACGTCAGGGCTCTCAATACTGCACATTGGTGGAGGAGGAGGGGCCGCAGGGCGACCGCACACATCGCTGAACCAATGGTAGCCCACGGATGTTTCCTCTGGGGATTTACAATCTGCCCCTCTATGCCACATATCATCCGCACTACAGGGTCTTCACTGACCGAGCCACGGCCCCACTGACCCTCATGACGCTACGCCACTTATATGAGTTGCCAAGTGGCCGCGGGCGCTACGTGGGCGTGGCCGCGGGCTAGACGCGAGCCCCCGCGTAGCGGGGGCGAGCTTCTAGTTTACCCAATGAGTAACACAATATAAACACTAGAAACCAGTCAAACAACCCAAAGACTACATTTCCCATGAACGCGGCTGCTGTAGGGACAGAGATATCAGACCCGGAAGTAGTAGTTCTTAAGACTTTTAAGGCAGAATGAATTCCATTTTTGCCAGAAACAGGCTGTATCAAATATGAATGAATATCATAAACGATGCAGAGCCACCCCCCATGACAAAAACTCCAGGGTGGTGTGTTTATGTTTGGAACACAGTTCTTATATGATGTGTCTAAGATTCCCAAATGGGGATTTCAACACAAAAAATAAAGCCACGAACCCTGGAAAAAGCGCCCTCTAGTGGCAGTTATGTCAGACTTCAGTGCTCTATCCACCTGTTTCCTAGGCTTTTCACTGTGTTCCACTTCCTGTCTTTTGATCCAATGAAATCCAATGAAACCGGTCAGATGACTAATGATATCCAATGAAATCCGACAGGATGTGGAAAACACACAGCCAAGAAACAGGTGAATAGACGAATCCACAGACGCGCTGCCTGTAGCTGCCTGTAGGCGGACATTGCTGCGGTGTCGCGGTGCGGAGCGTTGACACCGTAGCTATGGCTGCCTACAGGCAGCGCGTCTGTGGATTTGTCTATAGAGATGTTGATTCACACCAGGCAGAGTGTACTTGAGTAGCCTATGCAGACACACCTCTCTTCAAACAGTGGGTTAAGATTATAGCATCAGGCCTAAGCAACAAGTCTCTATGCAAACGTGGACTTTAGTATAAAGTCATAGATGGTTTATGTTCAATAAATATAAGCAGCTTGGGTTCCATAATATACGATACATGTAAAGCCACAACCTACACTGGTTCATATTGTTTTAGAACCTTAACCGGTTTAGACCAGTTTAGACAACCTAGTTAGAGGTCAAAGTGTGTTCTATGATGTCACATTTAGCTTTAATACATCAGTGTTACATTTAGTCCTAAATAAGAGTCAAATGTTCACATTAGTTCTGATGACTGAACTCTAATGTTGTTGTGTTATTGTGTTATTGTGTTGTTGTGTACATTTATGCATTTCATGGAGAAATACACACAATACAGTACATATGATTTATTTGTGTGTCTGTTTTAACTGTCTCTCTTCTTCTTCTATCAGGTCGTATTCTGGTGCCGACAACCAATGATGAGAATCTTTAGACTCCTCCCACACACCCAGGTTCACTTCCTCTTTCTTTTTACTAAACTTTTTTTTTCTTTTTGATAAATAACAGTGTATAAAACTATAAAACATACACAAAACAACATGCTTGTGTAAGAAGTGAAACAACTAGCCTGGTAAACCATCCTGGTCGTGTGAATTCACATTATCATGTGTCTTCTGCGTAATTTCTTATAATAATGAATCTAATAATCAAATGTAATAATCAAATGATTTGTTGTATCAGACAACACTGATGACAATGTGGTCAGGTGGGGGGGGGGGGGGGGGGGGGTCCTCTTGGTAAACTGTGTAGTTTGGACCATTCATCATCAATCAGATATAAACAGGTGCAGGAGTTTAGATCCCATAGCCTGATAGGATGGTCAGGTGATCAAGTCAGGTGTCACAAGTGTCTGTGATTCAGTTCAGTGAAGAAACACTCTGAACCGATCATTTGTCAGTGAACTGTACCCAATGATTCAGTTCATTGAACACAACATTTCAGTGAACTAAACCCAATGATTCAGTTCATTGAAAACACTAATCATTCCATCACTAACAGGATCAAAGACAGAACCTTGTGGTCCAAAGGAGAGTGTTCTACCAACTGAGCTGCCCTTCCTACTAAGATACACTATTGACAAAGTATTGGTCAAATGTTGTTTGAATGGACTGAGTTGTTTCTACTTTGATGGTTACTGTAGTTGCAGGGTGCTGGGAGGTTAGGTTTTTAACTAGTTTACTAATAACTTGTTCATAATCTTTTAACTATTTATAGCATAGTTTAATCATTAAATCATTAACACATATTTAACAAGTTATGAATAACACATTAACTAATAATTTATGAATGATTAATTTACTATCATAAGGGAAGGTTATTCTAAAGTGTTAACATGTTCCACGGTTACTACATTCTGATTCTTATTGGTTTATTTTCTTTTCACAGAACACCTGGGTGTGTTTTCAGAGAAGCTCTGCTGGAGAGAGGAGGAAAATTGTGTGTCCATTCAGCTTTAACTATTCATAGCAGCATAATAACAGCAGCACAATGATGACATCATCATCCTTTTTTACAAATGTGTTCTTTAAAAATGCTAATTGGCTAGCCAAGGCTAACGATAATTAGTGTGCACCCAGGTCAACGTGGTTTTGAGGTTAGGGTTAAGGTTAGGTTTATAGACATAGTTTCTGTGAGGTTAAAGGTCAGGGTTTAGGGTTAAGGTTAGGTTTATAGACATAGTGTTTGTGAGGTTAAAGGTCAGGGTTTAGGGTTAAGGTTAGGTTTATAGACATTTTGTGTATGAGGTTAAAGGTCAGGGTTTAGGCACCACCTGGGCGACACACCAAAGGAAGAGGGAGTCCCAATTAGTGTGGGCGGTTCATCAAATTATTTTGTATAGTTTGTGTCTCAGAAAACACAAACATAATATTTCAGTTCTACACTATATTGAAACATTAAATAAATGATCACACACACAATCAGAGTTCTTCATAAAATTAATATTAATATCCATCTGAATGGAAGTCAGTCAGCCATGTTTGTGAAAAAGGTTTTATTATTTTATAATTGACCATAAGTCATTTATTACGTAATCATTTATAATGTGTGATAATTAATGTGTTACGATCATTATGACATCACTGTTTCCCTGTGATGGGTGGACCTGAACCCTCTAGGGTGGTCTGAGGTGATGGGTGGACCTAAACCCTCTAGGGTGGTCTGAGGTGATGGGTGGACCTGAACCCTCTAGGGTGGTCTGAGGTGATGGGTGGACCTAAACCCTCTAGGGTGGTCTGAGGTGAGAATGGTGGACTGCCACAGTCTATGACATTAATGGGAAACGCTGATGACATGCAATCATTCATAATTGCATGTGCATATAAATCATTACTAATATAATGATTTATATGTAATCATTCATATGTATAATGAGCAGGGGAGCAGATCTCATTACAACTAGGGGGGGGGGGGGGCACAAACAAGGAACATTCTCATCAATAATATCACCAACACAGAGTTCAGTTCTTATTTTAGGATCCTGATTTGACTAATGATCAATACATCCAGTAATCAATACCTTCCGTTTATTATCAATATCTACTGTAAATGATCAATATCTATAATGCTTAGAAAACTGGGCAGGGCTTCCTGTCAGTTATATATTAACCCCTGCCTTTCTTTCTCTGGTAAAACGTTCAGTAGGATAGACGTGGAATAATATTTTCATTAAAAAAATATATATATATGTCATAAATAATAATTCATTACTCAGCACTAATTGAAGGACACATGGTGAAATGTCCTAAATGTGTCCTATATGTATAAACTTCAATTTAATACATGATCCATACATTCAGTCTATCCTGTCCCATTGTCCCATGAGGTTTTAATTATGTTAATTATGTTAATTAGGAGAATGAGCGCTCTGGGTTGTGACAGCGACATGATGAGAGTCAACAATAACAGAAAGGTTGTGCAAACTTTACTAAAGTAAAGAAGAAAATATGTGTCTAATTCAGACAGTTTAGATGTTCCTTGGTCAGTATTATTTATCTTTCCGTTTTTCAGCTCCACTGTTGTGTTTCTATCCGTTCATATTGGCTGAACTTCACTCATTAAACTAGTTAACAGCTCTGTGAACAAGTGATGATGATGAAGATGATGAAGCTTGTGGATTCGTTTATTTGGCAGTTGTTGATGATCAGGACACACGGGTGGTAAAAACTAAACCTTAAAAAAAAGTATTGTTTTTACTGCATGTGAGAATGATATCAAAAGATGAATCACATCCTTGTAAACATATATTTTAAATGATATCATTTGTTTCTAAATATGTTATTGGAGGAACATGTCAGACATGTCCCCTCCTTCCCCCCTGGGATCTGCGCCCCTGATCATGAATGGTTTGAAGTTCAGATGTTAGATTTTGGCTTTAATTTGCTTGGTTTGAATGGAATGTCACAATATCAATAAAGGAATGAGAAAACATCATTGTGCCTCATGTTCTCTTACATTTCACTGCAGGTGGGTTGCCAATTTCAGCCAATCAAGAGAGAGTGCCCATTCATCAACTTCAATGTTATAGTGTTCCAGTTTAAGTTTCATCACTTCCAATTCCACTTGTTTAATGTGTATCCTGTGGGATTTCTCTCTCCTGATTGGATAAGATTGGTATCCCCAACTGAAAATGCATTTATTTAGTAAAGAGCTGGAGAGACATGGACATTACATTAGTCATTTAGCAGACGCTTTTATCCAAAGAGACTTACAATAAGTGCATTCAACATAGGTAGGCAAGAAAACCAGAAGTCTTAAGAGCATTCTCTTCTAAAACAAGCAACTAAGAGTATACCTAGCGCTAAGGAAAAAGTGCAATATATCAGCTACCTACTTCCTTAAGCAGATGAGACTGTTACTGAACAAAGACTCTATAGTAATGAATACTATCACAATATAGAGCTATTTAACATTGTTACTGAACAAACACTCTATAGTAATATATACTATCACAATAGAGAGCTATTTAACACTGTTACTTAATTAAACACTCTATAGTCCATTCCAATCCACTTTATTTATAGAGCACATTTAAAACAACAGTGTTGAACCAAAGTGCTGTAACACTCAGTAACAACATATACACAAAAATACAAGAGCAAAACACACAACAGGACAACATTAGACACAATGCCTGGTGGATACAACAACTCTCAGTCTGAATTTTCGAATGCCAAGGAGTAGGCCTACAAGTGAGTTTTCAAACGTGATTTAAACACAGGCAGGGTTTGAGACGCTCTAACATGGGGTGGAAGCTCATTCCACAGTTTGGCCGCTACGGCGGAAAATGATCCATCTCCCCGGGTCTTCAGCTTTGTTGCTGGGACCTTAAGGAGTGACTGGTCAGTAGACCTCAAGACCCTTGTAGAGATATTAGGAGAAAGAAGCTCCGATATGTACAATGGTGCCAACCCATTTAAAGACTTAAAAACAAACATTAAAGTCTTAAACTGAATCCTGTAACAAACAGGGAGCCAGTGTAGGGAGGCAAGAATCTGGGAGATGTGATCATACTTCCGTGCCCCCGTTAAGAGGCGAGCGGCCTCGTTTTGGACTAACTGTAGTCATGACAGGCAGGCTTGGCTAACACCAACATAGAGTGCATTACAGTAGTCGAGTCGGGTTGAGATAAAAGTATGGATAAGACGTTCAAAATCAGAAAGGGTTACAGCAGACTTGACTTTGGCTAAAAGCCTCAGCTGATAAAAGCTGGATTTAACAACAGAGTTAATCTGTTTATTAAACTTAAAATCGCTGTCCAATTTGACAACGTCTCACCAAAGGCTGCAGGGGGGGCCAGATCTCTCTCACACACACACACACACACACACACACACACACACACACACACACACACACACACACACACACACACACACACACACACACACACACACACACACACACACACACACACACACACACACACACACACACACACACACACACACACACACACACACACACACACACACACACACACACACACACACACACACACACACACACACAAATAGCAGAGCATCAGCACAGCTGATCACCTCCATGCCACGCCCCATTGATGAAATCATCTGTTCAAAAGTAGTCCAGACCAAGTATTGAGTGTGTAACCTGGGCACTTAGGGCCGGAAACAGGATACCAGACTATACACCACCCTGTTTCACCCAGAGAATACCATATGTTGCACAATACACATTATATACCAGACCACAGGTTGATAAGAAGAAGAGGAGCAGAGAATACCATATGTTGCACAATACACATTATATACCAGACCACAGGTTGATAAGAAGAAGAGGAGCAGAGAATACCATATGATGCACAATACACATTATACCAGACCACAGGTTGATAGGAAGAAGAGGAGAGACTTGTGTTTCCAGTTTAAGAATAATATTTTATTGTATTTATATACCCTGCACACACACCTTAAGAAGAAAAGCTAAGGCATTCAATACATTAAAGCAAAAGCATGCAAAGAAGGTTGAGTGCAAAATACCACTGAGTAAGGGGGGGGGGGGGGCACTGCTGTGAGCCTATAGACACCTAAATCGTCCAGAAGGCCACGTGCTCCACCAATCCTGCAGCGCTCTGAAACACAGAAGAAGAAAGGGTTCTCATTCACAGTAATTAAGTATACGACAGTATAAAAAGGAGCTTAAATAGTTCTTGGGGGAAATACAATAATTGTTACAATTAACAACCAAAGTGTAAAAATATGTTACACTGACCATGGCCACCAAATAAAAAGGTAGACAAAACAATGAAATAAGTGAATTATAAATCAACAAAACAGCAGTGGCAGTCAGTGTCTCTGTGTGACTATTGAACACAACCATGTGGAAGGAACAACATGGGAAAGCAGAGTCACTATGGAGCAGGGCCTAAAGTGTGACAAACAAAGGGTCAGTCTCAAGCAGGTCAAATATACATGTACTTTCACCTATTATCTACAATATACACCTACCCTCACCTATTATCTACTATATACACCTACCCTCACCTATTATCTACAATATAAACCTACCCTCACCTATTATCTACAATATAAACCTACCCGGGGCATTGCAGAGAGCAGAGGCAACCTGCTACAACAGGGACCAAAGAGGGGAAAGCTCTGCTCAGTGTGGCTTTTATAGTGAACCAAACAATTTGGAAAACAGGAAGTGGGAGGAGCTATGGCTTGTCTATCTCCACAGTAGCCCAGGAGGGACATGTCCTGACTGGCTACAAGATGGTTGACATTTCTGTATTAGTATATACATATTTATTGTGTGTGTGTGTGTGTGTGTGTGTGTGTGTGTGTGTGTGTGTGTGTGTGTGTGTGTGTGTGTGTGTGTGTGTGTGTGTGTGTGTGTGTGTGTGTGTGTCAGCAATCGATGAGGCACATAAGAGTGGAGACAATATTGTAGGTGGTGATGATTATGCTTTATGTACATGATATCATGGGGAGAAGTACAATAACACTCATGTCAGTGGTACGGTAGTTCTGCCAAGAGCTCAGGGCAGAGATCATAGTTATACTGTAGCTGCTTCAAGGACAAACTGAACCATAACAAGATAGTCTGTACCAAAACAATAGATATTAGACCTAGTGGAGACATTTAGACTCTTACAAGCTGTCCCATATCATAATGTATTGTAGAAGTATTATAAGTGATGGTAAAATATAAAGGTTAGATATAAGCAGCCATATAACTTCTTCCTCAGTGGTCTCATGTAATATTCTAATATTTTGAGATATGGAATTTTGTGTTGTTAGGTAACTAAGTACATTTACTGAAGTACTGCAGAATGTCTCATTCCACAAGTTTTCAAATGTATAAAATGTCTACAGATATAGTACAATGTTGTTAGGTATTTTTTACTTTACTGGAGTATTTCCAATTTTTAGTACTTTAACGTCTACTCCACTATGTGATGTGTTTTGCATCGTGGTGTTGCTTCAACAGACGACATCATTTGCATCATTAACCCAGGAACGTCTGTGTCATTATAGATTTGAGCTATAGCCATTGTTTTGTACTTTGGCTATTCAAAAATCATGAAAATGTATGAAATCTTATGTATTTTAAAGCAAACATTTGTAACTCTAAATATTGTCTTCTGCACCTGGCTCACTGATAACACACTATCATTACACCTGTGGGTAAAAACTGAATCCATTATTTTGGGGTCCAGAATAAACCTCTACAAGGCCAAAGAGGGTGACAATGTTATCACAAGGAAAGATGAAATAATGACCTACCTGGGTTCTATCTTAGAGGACAACGTCTCCAGTGGAAAAATGTAATGATAAAAGTCAACCAAAGAAGAGGTTTTGTCTTCAGGATCTCCTCTGTGGTTCAGCAGGAACACACTGAGGACACTAGCAGGAGCACTCACTCATCCAATGTCATTTTGACTTACTTTAGCACCACAAAGGCATTAAAAACAAAGCTTCAGACCCTCTCTAAACAAACAGGTCAGGTTAGGTTACTACTATAGACGGATTTCCGCGCGACGTCATCACAGAGCAGAATGCGCAATCTGCGCATGCCTGGGGGAAATGCGCGTTCGAAAATACAGCCCTGAGCGGCAGTGAGCGCACTGGCCAATACAAACTAATAGGCGAGTGTGCTCCGGTGCGTAATTTCCAAACGCACCCATAGGCTTACCCCCTCCTCTGCGCGGTCATATCCTCTCAATGTTTACAAACATGAAACCCGTCTATTGGCCTCACACCCAGAACTCACCTAACCCCCTGTTCATTATACTCAGTGGTGTAAAGTTCAATACTTTTACTTCTACTCGGCTAATATTGTACTTTTACTCCATTACAATTATTTGAAAAAAAAAGTGCAGATATAAATGATTACATTATAAAACATACATTAACCTCTTTAGCCCTATTTTATACCTAGGCTATTTGAAAATAGCAGATCTACAAGCTCACAACGCGTTGCATTGCGATGCGTTGTGAGCTTGTAGATCGGCTATTTTCAAACATTTTAGAACTTTTACTTTTGGTACTTTAAGTACATTTGGAGACCAATCATTTTGTAATTTACTTTTACTCAACTATTTTTTTTATTGTAACGGAGTACTTTTACATTACAGTATTGATACTTTTACTTAAGTTCAGTCAGACAACTGTTGGATTGGATTAGAATATATATTTATTGAGCAAGCTTGAG
The DNA here is from genome assembly GCF_963454915.1 of Gymnoscopelus microlampas. NCBI lineage: Eukaryota > Metazoa > Chordata > Actinopteri > Myctophiformes > Myctophidae > Gymnoscopelus > Gymnoscopelus microlampas. The sequence goes on along the minus strand of NC_139941.1, from coordinate 54,161,921 downwards.
CATAGATATAGAAAGCATAAGAAGCATAGTTTGGCGTCAGGGCTCTGAATCCATTCACTCCCTGTAAAATAACATTTTTAATAAATGTTACATGCCAAATAGCATTTACAGGGAATGAATAAAGACCCCCACGGGAATCTAGAAACAGAGCCTACAGGTGGATGCCGGATGAGACTATTCATGGTTAGCAGCATACGCAGGCAAGCGAAGGCAGCAGATAGCCTACAGCAAGCTCGGCAGGACAACGCAACCAGAAAGAACAGGTAGGCAGAGCATTACTTATAACCCACCGACCAGGAGAAAAGTGCATGTGACTAGTCACCTGATCGGTTGGCCCAATCCCTTGAGTTACCTGGCCTGAACTAGCTCCGTAAACTGCGCCTCATTAAAACATTTGAGTACTTTTTCCACCACTGCTCAAAACAAACTGGTCAGGTTACTACTAAGGCCTCACACCCAGAACTCACCATAACTCCTGCTCATGATGCTATAATGATAATGAATGTTATTTGTATACTGTAGCACCTTTCCAAAACAAAGTTACAAAGTGCTGAACAGAGCAAGATTAAAAACAACAAAACATAGAAAAACAGTTTGATTAAACAAAATAACAACATTAGGGTGTGTACAGTCATATAAAAAACAATTAATAAAAACACTTAGTATAGAGGTAGGTTTTCAGTGATTTAAACAGAGGCATGGATGGTGCTTAACCTCAGCTGCACCGGCAGTGTGTTCCACAGCCTAGGAGCCCGGGCAGTGAAGGCCCGATCCCCCCGGGTTACTAGGTGAGTATTAAGGACCTCCAGGAGGGCCTTATCTGAGGATCTAAGAATGCTCTCAGACTTAAGAGGGGACAGCATATCAAAGATATACACAAATCCACGGAGCGCTGCCCTGTAGGTGGCGCCGCCATTGCTGCGGTGTCAGACTCGGTCAGCTGCTGCTGCTGCTGCGGTTCTGTCCGTCTGTTGACGTTACTCTTTACCTGCTTGGTTTATCACTAACTTTTACTAACTAACACTAACTTGGTTGTGAAAAACAAAGTCACCAAACTGACAGCCAGTGACAGCCAGGTAAAAGAGTAACGTGAGCAGTCAGTGACTGCAGCTGACTGACACCACAGCAGCAGACTGACTGAGTGTGACACCGCAGCAATGGTGGCGCCACCTACAGGGCAGCGCTCCGTGGATTTGTGTATAAGTAGGGGCCACCCCATGCAGGGCTTTATAAGTAATAAGTAAACATTTTTAAATCACTCCTGGAGCTCACAGGCAGCCAATGAAGGGCGGCTGTAGTATGGGTGTGATAGGGTCCCGTTTTTTCGTATTAGTAAGTCATCTAGCAGCAGAGTTCTGTTAGCCTGACACTCAGCCTGAATTTTCATTTCGTTTCACTCCATTATTCAGTCTGAAAGCCCTCTCAATGCAGCCGATTGCTGAGATGGGGGGCGTGGCCAAAGTTTTTTTTCCAAAGACTTTTTGGTGATTGGTTCATACTGGATTATCCCGATCCCGATTCGTCGATCAGATTTTCAACCGAGGCTGAGACCTCCTATGAGAGCGTCACCAGACCAGAATCGCCTGAACATATTTTTTTAATGGATGTGGCTAGTGATTCACGGGCTGGAGCCAGGCTAGAGTTCTGTATCAGTTGTATTAGTAAGTCATCTAACAGCAGAGTTCTGTATCAGTTGTATTAGTAAGTCATCTAGCAGCAGAGTTCTGTATCAGTAACAGGTGGGATGTGACTTTGTTGCTAAGGCCCAGTAGAGGGACTGAGTTGCACTAGTCTAAGGCGTGATGATATGAGAGCATTAATGACCTTATGACCTTAGTATGGCCCATAGCAGCTATGTGATACTATAGACCTCACCTCTGACCCCTCTGTTCATTGTGCTATAGGGTGGGATGGCTCAGACTATAGAGGACAGAGTAAAGACACTTACAATGGGTCTGGTCTACACTATACGCCAGAAAACAGCTTCCTGTCAGACTACTTCAATAACGTGAAAGACACACACAGACACAACACAAGAAGGAAGCCTCACTGATCTCACTGAAACCGGTTTCGGGAAAAAAATAGGGTCAAATTGTTTCTACTGCTGTGTCACCAGAAACTTTAGCATTTTTTAAATTTGCCCCTCGGAAATGCAGGTTGGAACCTGCACAGAGATTCCAGACTAATATCTACTCAGTGATATTAGTCTGGCCAATAATAACTAGAAAAGTGCATTCCTCAGAGTGCAGATTCCCGCCAGGCCAGGACGCCCTACCCAGGGACTGTGTCAGTGGTGGGGTGCAGCCGTCAGGTAGAGGGCCGGTCTTAACCCTTTGTGAGTCCTACTGCCAGCACCAATTCACACTCACTCACTCACTGATTCACTCACTGATTCATTCACTCACTCACTCACTCACTCACTCACTCACTCACTCACTCACTCACTCACTCACTCACTCACTCTTTGCGACTGCTGGTAAGGTCAGGGAGGTCATTTGTGTTACGCCATTTGTGACCAAACCAAAACAAAAGGTTCTGGTCTGGTTCTCCTGGTTTTACTAAGACGGGGTTCAAATCCCTGTGGTGCCCTGCTCATGGTTGGTGTTGCATTTACATGGTTTATTTGCACTCTAGTTGATTGGTTACATTGTTATGGCGAGAGACAGTATGTTAAAATGTGTTTTTCTTTCCTCAAACCCAGGTCCAGTCCATCAACTCCGCCTCACCACCTGATTCGTTCCCTAATCTTCAGTCCACCAATCATCATCTCCCACCACCTGCAACGAATGCACTGCACCTTCCATCAGCATGTCCTGAGACACTTGTTCAGACCTACAGTCTATTCTGTGTTCAGCATGTTCTGTTTTTAACATGGATTGATGGTAGCCTGGTTCCAGACAAATCTGCCATTGCAAAAAAATAATTATTTGCCCTCGGCAGATTAGGTCTGGCCCCTCTCAATAGAGATTTTAATTCTCTCCCTCCGAAGTTGTGAGGGACCAATCAGAGCCCAGTATGCAAATATGCGGCGGGTTTATCACCAGCGGCATTTTTTGAATTTGCCCCTCGGAAATGCAGGTTCCACACAGAGATTCCAGACTAATATCTACGCAGTGATATTAGTCTGGCCATGCCAGGCTAGAATGATGGGTAAGATACCCTTTACATTTACACATGTAGTAATGTTATGTTAAACACATTAGTTTAGAGGTTTAGTCCCTGTTGGCTGTTGTGAATCAGACACATTCATGTTGTAAATAAAACACTGAATTCACTTTATCCCTCAGTTTCAATCAATCATTTCACTGGATACAATGTTGTTGTCCCTTACACCAGTAGGGTGTAATGACCACCTTACACTAGTAGGGTGTAATGCACGTAGTGCTATGGTCCCCTCTTGTTTCTCCACAATGGACACACATTGGGATTGAACCAATATGTTTATTAAGACTTTTGTAGGAGAGTCTGTGTTAGCTTTTACAACTGAAGGTGATACAGGGAGAGCATTTAGTTTCAGGGAATGAGGATGTTTGTTGTTCCTGTTCAGTGCATGAAATGTCTCTCATTTCAGAGTTGCTTCATGGAGAAGTTCACATGGGGGCAGTGGTGGAAAAAGTACTCAAATGGTTTACTTATGTAAAAGTATCAATAATGTAATGTAGAAGTACTCTGTGTAACAAGTAGAAGTCTGGAATTCAAAATTTACTTGAGTAAAAGTACAAATGTTTTGGTATCAAAATGTACTATAAAGTACCAAAAGTAGAAAGTACTCATTATGCAGAATGTCCCATTTCACAAGTTTTCAAATATATGAAATGTCTAAAAAATCTTTTGAAAATACAGATCTACAAGCTCACAAGGCTTGTGAGCTTGTAGATCTGCTATCTGCACACACACACACACACACACACACACACACACACACACACACACACACACACACACACACACACACACACACACACACACACACACACACACACACACACACACACACTATACAGAACCTTTCACAGTTACAAAATGAAGCACCATAAATACTGTATGAGACAAAAGTGAATCAACAGACATCCGTTAATTAAATCTAATCTGATAATAAGCTCAGCTGCTGTCAATACTAACTGGAGATAAAGTTTCAAAAGGTTGACTTTCTTTTCTTTCCAAGACTGAAAAAAGTTAATAATTTATTATACATCCCAGATAAACATACATTTAAGAATGTGCTGATTTACCTGTGTTGTGTTTCACTGATTGATCTGCAATAAACCAGTGGTTCTCAACCTTTTCAGACCGCGACCCCCCAAGAATAATCTTATTTGAACTCGGGACCCCCCAAAATAATCATATTTGAACTGGGGACCCCCCAAAATAATCATATTTGAACTGGGGACCGCCCAAAATAATCATATTCGAACTGGGGACCCCCCAAAATAATCATATTTGATCTCGGGACCCCCTAAAATAATCATATTTGAACTCAGGACCCCGCACCCTGAAAAATACTTGGCATTGTAGGAGTTGAGGCGTTACATTTAGTTTGATGCTATTTTTAAAATGTTGCTCTTTCTTATATTAATTGACAATTTGGCCAATGTTTGCCCAGTTTTTAGTATAGTTTGTTGATTACTTATGAAGCAGCAGCTATATACTGTTCATGATATGTGCAATAATCCAGACTGTCATCGTTCTGGAAACAGATGATGTAACATCGTGTCTTTAATCTGATTGGCTGATTATTCTAAACTACAGAACGAGTCCTCCTTCATTCTCTTTCAGACTCCAGAACTTCTCTTTCAGTAAACATCTGTTTATTCTCATCTGTTTATTTTCATCTGTTTATTCTGATCTGTTTATTCTCATCTGTTTATTCTCATCTATTAAATTCAGTTCAGTTTTGATCAGTGATGATGAAGATTACAGCCACCCTCCTCATCCTCTCCTCTGTATTAAATTAAAGCTCATTAAAGCGATCCCAGGAAGTAAGTACATTATATTTATGTTATTATATAATATATACATTTATATCTAATGTTATTATATAAAAAAAACAAATATGAACAATGCACACGCACGCACGCACTTACGCACGCACGCACACACACACACACACACACACACACACACACACACACACACACACACACACACACACACACACACACACACACACACACACACACACACACACACACACACACACACACACACACACACACACACACACACACACACACACCTCTCATGTGACACTTTGATCACATGACCACTGTGTTTTCAAATACATTTGATGGTTTCAGCAGTGAGATGTAATGAGGCTTGGATTGATGTTTAATGAACATGAACAGCATTTTACCAGTGACGCTGAACACACACACACACACACACACACACACACACACACACACACACACACACACACACACACACACACACACACACACACCCCTCTGAAGTAACACTTTGATCACATGACATGATGGTATCATCAGTGAGATGTAATGAGGCTTGGATCAGAGGAGCGTCTGTGAGTTCAGTTTACAGGTTCAGGTTCCCGGCTCTTCCTGGCTTCATAATTAAAGTGTCCTTGAGCAAGGCACTGAACCGCGTCATTCCAAAACCTCTTGTGCTATAACCACGCCCACTTCTGTGACGAAGGCGGAGCTGTCTCTCAGCATCACATTCAACACATTCTTTTTTTTATCTTACATTTTTTTCCCGCGATTTTTGTAACCCCTTTTTTTCACCCGGTGCCAATTTCCTAAGTGATCCTGGGCGCTACACCAGCCCTACACCAGCACTACACCAGTCCCCCACAGCCTAGGGAGGCCAGGGCCGAGCTCATGCTTCTTTCAATGCATGAGAGCCAACTGACATTCTTGTCACCTGACAGGGGGGAGTTTCCCCGGTAGGACGTAGCGCGTGGAAGGAACATGTTATTCCAACCAGTTCCTTTCAACACATTCTAATACAGACTGAAACCAGGGTTGATTTAGTCGACTAAAACTATGATGAAAAATGGTTGTCGACTACCTTTCTTCACTGACGAAATCTAAATAAAAACTAAATAAAAATAAGCTACGATGACTAAAACTAAGACTAAATATATTGACAATTTCATCAACAAATAAAAATGTTATGTTTGGTTGTGCTCGGGTGTTGCGCTCTGAAAATAGCCGATCTACAAGCTCACAACGCGTGGCAGCGCGACGCATTGTGAGCTTGTAGATCGGCTATTTTCAGCAAGCAACCAAGTGTAAAATCAACCATTACGACGCCATCAAGGCACCGCCAAAATACATTTTAGTCGACTAAATGAAATGTATATTTAGTCGACTAAAACTAGACAAAAACTAAAACATTTCAGATGACTAAAATATGACTCAAACTAAATGTCATTTTATTCTAAAGACTATGACTAAAACTAAATGAAAATCAACACAGCCTGAAACCTCATTACAGCACCTGGTCTGGTGGCGTGCCTCACTAATCATTAGACTGACAACCCTAACCTCCTGGTATCGTTTCCCGCTGCCGACACTCTTTTTACAACCACTATTTGTTTTGCCGATTAACTCATTGACTGCCAGAGTTAAAACATCGTCTATAGCTGCCCTACCGACCGACCGACTTTTTTATTATCAGAATAAAAGACACAGTTATAAAACTCAGCTATAATTAGCTGACCTCTGACCTCTCCCAGTGCTTCATTACAGTCTTATGGCCCTCAGGATGAAGGAGTTCTAGAATCTATCTGTGTTAAACTGATATAAACCTATCACTGAATGTATCTATTAGACTGACCTACGGTATGTATATGAGGTTAGACATAAGGTGCATAAGGTACAGTATGTACATGAGGTTAGACATAAGGTGCATAAGGTACAGTATGTACATGAGGAAACAATAAGGTACGTTATATACATAAGGTTCATAAGGTGCATAAGCAGCAGCTATATACTGTTATGTGCAATAATCCAGACTGTCGTCTTTCTGGAAACAGATGATGTAACATTGTATCTTTAATCTGATTGGCTGATTCTTCTAAACTACAGAACGAGTCCTCCTTCATTCTCTTTCAGACTCCAGAACTTCTCTTTCAGTAAACATCTGTTTATTCTCATCTGTTTATTCTCATCTGTTTATTCTCATCTTTTTATTCTCATCTGTTTATTCTGATCTGTTTATTCTCATCTGTTTATTCTGATCTGTTTATTCTCATCTGTTTATTCTCATCTGTTTATTCTGATCTGTTTATTCTCATCTGTTTATTCTCATCTGTTTATTCTGATCTTTTAAATTCAGTTCAGTTTTGATCAGTGATGATGAAGATTACAGCCACCCTCCTCATCCTCTCCTCTGTACTTCATGTCAAAGCGATCCCAGGAAGTAAGTACATTATATTTATGTTATTATATAATATATACATTTATATCTACTGTTATTATATAAAAACAAATATGAGCAATGCACAATACTATCACATGACACGCACGCACGCACGCACGCACGCACGCACGCACGCACGCACGCACGCACGCAGGCAGGCAGGCAGGCAGGCAGGCAGGCAGGCAGGCAGGCAGGCAGGCAGGCAGGCAGGCAGGCAGGCAGGCAGGCAGGCAGGCAGGCAGGCAGGCAGGCAGGCACGCACGCACGCACGCACGCACGCACGCACACACACACACACACACACACACACACACACACACACACACACACACACACACACACACACACACACACACACACACACACACACCTTTTACTACCTGTATATACAGTATTGAATCTTCAATGTTGGTCCAAATACATAAACATTAAAACAGATGTTATGAACTGCTGTTGTAACATCATGAAATAAATCATTCTGTATGAATTACTTTCATAAGAATAAAATAAAATAAAACATTTGAATCTGTTTCACTGTGAATAAAACGTTTGACAGGAAGCTACTTTTAATATCCAACCTTTCACTTCATATAAGAACCAAACATGATTGTTTAACATGATGATTATGTGTTATTGTCACTGTGAAGAAGTTTGTTGTTGAATTTAATGTCATCTTTGTTTTATTTCCAGTGTTCCATGAGGAGATTAAAGTCATTGGCTGTTCAGACACAGTTAAAGACTCATATAAAGAGGTCATGATGGGACTGGATGGTGAAGTGTTGATGTACGCAGACTACAACAAAGGGAAGGTGGTGGAGCCTCAGCCTCCATTTGTAGATCCAATCACCTTCACAGCAGCTTATGAAGTAGCTTTGGCTGATCAGCACTACTGCAAATACAACCTGGACATCATTCGCACTGCCTTGAAGAAACCACCAGTGAAAGGTACATGAATACTATGAACACAATAGTTATGAACTAAAACGGTTGAATCTATTTAACACAAATGAAAATGTTTAAATATGTATATTAAGCATTTATGGTTTTTATGGTGAAATAATCTAATAATTATTTTTTAGTAAACATGAATATGTGCTGGAGGTGCAGATAATATGATTATACAACAGTTACCATCAACATAAAACATATCAAAATGTATTTTTTGATATGTTGTATTTTATATGTATATGTATTTATATATATATATATATATTTATATATGTATTTTGTGAGGCATTTGCTGCTGCTGTGAGGAAAATGTACGCTTCACTGGCGCGCTTCACCGTCTCAGCTCCTCCAGCGCTACATTTAGGTGCTTTTCGGTATCAATACTGCAATCTAGAAGTACTCTGTTACAAGTAAAAGTCCAGAATTCAAAATTGACTTGAGGAAAAGTACAAAGGTATTGGCATCAAAAATTACTTAAAGTACCAAAAGTAAAAGTACTAAACTGTTTGAAAATAGCAGATCTACAAGCTCGTAGCGCGGCGCTATGAGCTTGTAGATCTGCTATTTTCAAATAGCCTAGTTATAAAAAAGGGGTTATCCTGGAAATACATGATGGGGTCTGACAGACAGACAGACAGACAGACAGACAGACAGACAGAGTCCTTGTTTACTCAGCCATGCTAGACAACTGGACATATAGAGAAATAAAACTTAGCTGCTAGCTCAATCTCAGTGTATTTAAGATATTCAATATACATTTTAATGCCAGATTTCACATCCTGAACCTATTTTAGACTTTATATAGTGACATATTTGGCCCATGCGGGGCAGTTAGCCTAGTGTTGATATTATACAGATGATAATAAAACTGAACATTAATGACATTTTTAATTGTCTATTTCCAGATGGATATGTGTACCATGAGGCTAACCGCTGTGTGTTTAACTCCAGTGAGCTGAAGGACATACAGTACATAATGTCATCTAATTTCGATGGTGATGAGCTGGTCAGGTGGGACAGTAGAGTAGATCAGTATGTTGGATACACTGAGTTTGGTGTGAAGAACGCAGAGCGCTGGAATAAAGATCCTAGACAACTGGCTGCGATCAGAGCAGAACGAGAGAGATTCTGCAAACACAACATTGAGAACGACTACCCCCATGTTCTGAACAAGAGAGGTGAGCTGATCTCAGAGCAGCACTCAACACTCATCACCTCATAAACTATAACATGACATCATAATAAATCATTCTATTCAGAGATGATTAATGGTGTTAATATTGATCTGATAATGATTATAAAACATGACTTAATCTGCTGAGAAACATTTCAGATCCTCTTAAACACTTAAAGGGATAGTTCACCCCCAAAATGACTTTTTGTCTATGGATTAGTCACCCCATGGAGACTCGAATTCATGGATATTTCTTTGTTTTTTTTCTAATTTTTAAGACAATAATTTGATGACCGGTAGCGGTTCCGGTAGGAGACACAAAGAGTCTCCTTTGTATCTCCTACAGGAACCGCTGTCATCTGGTGGCCGAACACTGACACTTACAATCACAATGTAGGCATTTATCAGACGCTCTTAATCCAGAGTGATTTACAGTAAACAAGGAAAACACAAGGTAATACATCAAATGCATAGAAATAGTAATCTAGGATCATAGGTAAACCAAGAACCTATCATCAGTCTAAACAGTATAATATCAAACAAATAAATAATCTGTACATTAAAACTATCCAAACAATAGGATGCCAGGTCTACAAATGACCTGGCATCTGTCTACATAACATGATATCTAAATTACATTTTAACCTTTGCATAAGCCTGCAAGGTCATCAAGGCTAGGTCTAGTGCTACAGGCTGAGGTGTAGTCTGAAGAGGAGAGTCTTCAGATTATGGTGGAAGATTGGGAGTGAGTCTGCAGTTCTGACTGCAATGGGGAATTTGTTCCACAGTTTGGGAGCCAGAAGGGAGAAGAGTCTGGGACGTGTGGAGCGTTGTCCAGGGTGTTTTAGATAAGGGAGAAGGGTAATAATAATAATAATCTTATTTATCCAGTGGAGCCCAAAGTGAGACTGAAGTCAGAGACTCCCCCTCGTCGTGGTGAACACACTCACATGCTGAGGTGCAGCAGCTACGACTTCTATCCTAAAGTGATCCTGGTGACCTGGTGGATAGGTCAAGAACCTTTGACCTCTGGTCTCTCCTCTACCGCTGAGCTGTCTGATGGAGACTGGTACTACCAGTACCACTCCTACCTGGAGTACACACCCAGGTACACACCTAACAGACACCTATACATAGAAATACACACCTAATAGACACCTATACATAATTCTTTAAAAATAAAACAAGCGTTACTCACTCGCTGAAAATGGCCCATTAAATGGTAGGCTTATATTAAGTCACACACACACACACACACACACACACACACACACACACACACACACACACACACACACACACACACACACACACACACACACACACACACACACACACACCCAGCGGGGCATTCACGCTCCCACAATAATAGTAAAAAAAAATATTAACAAAGATCAACGGAATAGAATCGCAGTGTGGTTCAGCATGTAGATCAGCTACTACTACTGCGTGTGTGTGTGTGTGTGTGTGTGTGTGTGTGTGTGTGTGTGTGTGTGTGTGTGTGTGTGTGTGTGCATTACAGATCAGGAGAGAAGATCACATGCATGGTGGAACATCCCAGCCTGACCGCGCCTATCAAGATGGACTGGGGTCAGTTACTGTAATGTACTGTAATCTACTGTCTAGATAGCAGATATACAAGCTCATAGCGCGGCACCGAGTGCCGCACTATGAGCTTGTAGATCTGCTATTTTTGAAAAATCAAAATTTTGTGCAAATCTTTCAATATATATTTTTTTTAAGCGAACATTTGTAACTGTCAAATGTCTCTCAATATGTCTTAATTTGTCTGGAAAAAAATATATAGTTGCTATATCAGTGGTGTTCAAAGGACCCCCCAAATGTTTTTGGCCGCTGATCCCCATCAAAATATGTTGTTCCAGGGACCCCCCAGAAGCAAATATTTGAGTTAAAAATGTTGTTTAAAAATATATATAAATTATATTCAAATATTTGCACAAATGTTCAAGATTTTTCAAAAATAGCAGATCTACAAGCTCATAACTTGGTGCCGCGCTATGAGCTTATTGATTTGATAAAAACAGATACAAGAACAGATTGACTTGATAAAAGCAGATCAAAGAAGAGATTGATTTGATAAAAACAGATACAAGAACAGATTGATTTGATAAAAGCAGATCAAAGAGTCATCATGGTTTTATCAATGTGAAAACAAGACAGTTTTCTAAGACAGAACAAGCGCTGATGTTCTTTTTTACAAACTGCCTCACAGTTCTGAGTCTATGACTCTGTCCTAATGTCAGAGTCAGTGAAGAATAAGGTGTTTAATCTACTGTAATAATATGATATGATATGATATGATATGATATGATATGATATATTTGTATTGTCAGATTTCTCCATGCCAGAGTCAGTGAAGAACAAGGTGGCCATGGGAGCATCAGGTCTGGTTCTGGGTCTGGTCATGTTCCTGTCTGGATTCATCTACTTCCAGTGGAAGAAACGAGGTCAGATCAACAGAGGATCACATGACATGTCGTCACCTTGCTAAACTAATGGCCTAAGTCATTTTTTTTTTAAAGTTTCAGAAAAAAAAGATCCATAACAAAACTATATGATATTTCTTAATAATTTCACCCAAAACGTTTATAAAAAAATATGTGTATTAAAATAAAAATAACACTGTCTGTCAGTTATGTAACATAAGCGATTTAAATAGGATTAAATCTGACTTAGGCCCAAAAAAAATCCCAAAAATGGCCTAAATCAGTAAATAATTTGGCCTAAGTCACAAAACCATGTGACTTAGGCCCAAGAAATGGCCTATTTTGGCCTAAATCACACTAGGGAGTTAGGCCATTATACTAAAGGGGGAGGGAACAGCATGATCCTTTTCAATTAGGAGATAGGCCATTTTACCAGAGGTGGCCAGTGTCATGAGGAGCTGACTTATAGGCAAAAATATCATTTTCCTCAAAAAATGACTTAGGCCATTAGTTTATCAAGGTGACGATGTGGAACCCTCACAGAAATGCAAACACACAAACAAACAAACATGTGTGGTGTATGTTGAAACAGTAGACTGTGGGTTACCAGGCCTATAGCTGCTTAAAAGAAGTGTAGAAGACGTCCGGACTGGTTTGGATCATGATTGGGTTTATTCAGCAACAACAGAGTACAAACAGCATCATAGCAGGGAGAAGGGACAGTAATAATGTCACATTTCAGTTCACCTTTTAAACCCATTAAGACCTGAGGACATTCTTAAAAAGGTTTTCTAAATCCTAACAGTTTTTTGAAAAAAATATAAAACATTTTTTTTCACGACAAAAAAAAATTACATCTGCTATTTTTGAATGGACAAATAAATCTAAAGCGACACAGATGCGTTCCAGGTCTTAATGGGTTAAACACTGTATTTCACATTAGAATAAGAAGAGCTTCCATGTGGGTGGGGGGGGGGGGTCGCCCCGGAAGGTGATCAGATCAACTGCTTTGATCAATGTTTCTAATGTTAATGTCTCTCTGGCTGCTTCCTGCAACCTGCTGCCGAGGTGTAGACAGAAGTCTGTGACTTTGATCTACCTCGTTAAACAATAGAGCACCGAAGTCCTGACGTCACTGCCAGTAGAGGGCGCTTTCCGCAGGTTCATGGCTTTACTTTTTGTATTGATATCCTCATTGGGGAATCTTAGATCGCTTCATATAAGAACTGTGTTCCAAAAATAAACACACCACCCTGGTGTTTTTACTCATATGGATATGAAGCATCAACTGAAGGTGTAAATGTACACATTTACCCAAAGAGTAACACAATATAAACCCTAGAAACCAGTCAAACAACCCAAAGACTACATTTCCCATGAACGCGGCTGCTGTAGGGACATAGATATCAGACCCGGAAGTAGTAGTTCTTAAGACTTTTAAGGCAGAATGAATTGCCAGAAACAAGCTGTATCAAATATGAATGAATATCATAAACGATGCAGAGCCACCCCCCATGACAAAAACTCCAGGGTGGTGTGTTTATGTTTGGAACACAGTTCTTATATGATGTGTCTAAGATTCCCAAATGGGGATTTCAACACAAAAAATAAAGCCACGAACCCGGGAAAAAGCGCCCTCTAGTGGCAGTTATGTCAGACTTCAGTGCTCTATCCACCTGTTTCCTAGGCTTTTCACTGTGTTCCACTTCCTGTCTTTTGATCCAATGAAATCCAATGAAACCGGTCAGATGACTAAAGATATCCAATGAAATCCGACAGGAAGTGGAAAACACACAGCCAAGAAACAGGTGAATAGACGAATCCACAGACGCGCTGCCTGTAGCTGCCTGTAGGCGGCCATTGCTGCGGTGTCGCGGTGCGGAGCGTTGACACCGTAGCTATGGCTGCCTACAGGCAGCACGTCTGTGGATTTGTCTATAGAGATGTTGATTCACACCAGGCAGAGTGTACTTGAGTAGCCTATGCAGACACACCTCTCTTCAAACAGTGGGTTAAGATTATAGCATCAGGCCTAAGCAACAAGTCTCTATGCAAACGTGGACTTTAGTATAAAGTCATAGATGGTTTATGTTCAATAAATATAAGCAGCTTGGGGTCCATAATATACGATACATGTTAAAGCCACAACCTACACTGGTTTATATTGTTTTAGAACCTTAACCGGTTTAGACCAGTTTAGACAACCTAGTTAGAGGTCAAAGTGTGTTCTATGATGTCACATTTAGCTTTAATACATCAGTGTTACATTTAGTCCTAAATAAGAGTCAAATGTTCACATTAGTTCTGATGACTGAACCCTAATGTTATTGTGTTGTTGTGTTATTGTGTTGTTGTGTACATTTATGCATTTCATGGAGAAATACACACAATACAGTACATAGGATTTATTTGTGTGTCTGTTTTAACTGTCTCTCTTCTTCTTCTATCAGGTCGTATTCTGGTGCCGACAACCAATGATGAGAATCTTTAGACTCCTCCCACACACCCAGGTTCACTTCCTCTTTCTTTTTACTAAACTTTTTTTTTCTTTTTGATAAATAACAGTGTATAAAACTAGACAACATACACAAAACAACATGCTTGTGTAAGAAGTGAAACAACTATCCTGGTAAACCATCCTGGTCGTGTGAATTCACATTATCATTTGTCTTCTGCATAATTTCTTATAATAATGAATCTAATAATCAAATGTAATAATCAAATGATTTGTTGTATCAGACAACACTGATGACAATGTGGTCAGGTGGGGGGGGGGGGGGTCCTCTTGGTAAACTGTGTAGTTTGGACCATTCATCATCAATCGGATATAAACAGGTGCAGGAGTTTAGATCCCATAGCCTGAGAGGATGGTCAGGTGATCAAGTCAGGTGTCACAAGTGTCTGTGATTCAGTTCAGTGAAGAAACACTCTGAACCGATCATTTGTCAGTGAACTGAACCCAATGATTCAGTTCATTGAACACAACATTTCAGTGAACTGAACCCAATGATTCAGTTCATTGAAAACACTAATCATTCCATCACTAACAGGATCAAAGACAGAACCTTGTGGTCCAAAGGAGAGTGTTCTACCAACTGAGCTGCCCTTCCTACTAAGATACACTATTGACAAAGTATTGATTCAATGTTGTTTGAATGGACTGAGTTGTTTCTACTTTGATGGTTACTGTAGTTGCAGGGAGGGTACTGGGAGGTTAGGTTTTTAACTAGTTTACTAATAACTTGTTCATAATCTTTTAACTATTTATAGCATAGTTTAATCATTAACACATATTTAACAAGTTATGAATAACACATTAACTAATAATTTATGAATGATTAATTTACTATCATAAGGGAAGGTTATTCTAAAGTGTTAACATGTTCCACGGTTACTACATTCTGATTCTTATTGGTTTATTTTCTTTTCACAGAACACCTGGGTGTGTTTTCAGAGAAGCTCTGCTGGAGAGAGGAGGACAATTGTGTGTCCATTCAGCTTTAACTATTCATAGCAGCATAATAACAGCAGCACAATGATGACATCATCATCCTTTTTTACAAATGTGTTCTTTAAAAATGCTAATTGGCTAGCCAAGGCTAACGATAATTAGTGTGCGCCCATGTCAACATGGTTTTGAGGTCAGGGTTAAGGTTAGGTTTATAGACATAGTTTATGTGAGGTTAAAGGTCAGGGTTTAGGGTTAAGGTTAGGTTTATAGACATAGTGTTTGTGAGGTTAAAGGTCAGGGTTTAGGGTTATGGTCAGGTTTATAGACATTGTTTTTGTGAGGTTAAAGGTCAGGGTTTAGGGTTAAGGTCAGGTTTATAGACATAGTGTCTGTGAGGTTAAAGGTCAGGGTTTAGGGTTAAGGTCAGGTTTATAGACATAGTGTCTGTGAGGTTAAAGGTCAGGGTTTAGGCACCACCTGGGCGACACACCAGGGAGTCCCAATTAGTGTGGGCGGTTCATCAAATTACTTTGTATAGTTTCTGTCTCAGAAAACACAAACATAATATTTCAGTTCTACACTATATTGAAACATTAAATAAATGATCACACACAATCAGAGTTCTTCATAACATTAATATTAATATCCATTTGAATGGAAGTCAGTCAGCCATGTTTGTGAAAAAGGTTTTATTATTTTATAATTGACCATAAGTCATTTATTATGTAATAATTTATAATGTGTGATAATTAATGTGTTACGATCATTATGACATCACTGTTTCCCTGTGATGGGTGGACCTGAACCCTCTAGGGTGGTCTGAGGTGATGGGTGGACCTAGACCTTCTAGGGTGGTCTGAGGTGATGGGTGGACCTAAACCCTCTAGGGTGGTCTGAGGTGAGAATGGTGGACTGCCACAGTCTATGACATTAATGGGAAACACTGATGACATGCAATCATTTATAATTGCATGTGCATATAAATCATTACTTAATATAATGATTTATATGTAATCTTTCATATGTATAATGAGCAGGGGAGCAGATCTCATTACAACTTGGGGGGGGGGGGGCACAAACAAGGAACATTCTCATCAATAATATCACCAACACAGAGTTCAGTTCTTATTTTTGGATCCTGATTTGACTAATGATCAATACATCCAGTAATCAATACCTTCCGTTTATTATCAATATCTACTGTAAATGATCAATATCTAAAATGCTTATAAAACTGGGCAGGGCTTCCTGTCAGTTCATAAATAATAATTCATTACTCAGCACTAATTGAAGGACACATGGTGAAATGTACTAAATGTGTCCTGTATGTATAAACTTCAATTTAATACATGATCCATACATTCAGTCTATCCTGTCCCATTGTCCCATGAGGTTTTAATTATTAATCTTAATTATGTTAATTAGGATAATGAGCGCTCTGGGTTGTGACAGTGACATGATGAGAGTTAACAATAACAGAAAGGTTGTGCAACTTTACTAAAGTAAATAACAAAATATGTGTCTAATTCAGACAGTTTAGATATTCCTTGGTCAATATTATTTATCTTTCCGTTTTTCAGCTCCACTGTTGTGTTTCTATCCGTTCATATTGGCTGAACTTCACTTATTAAACTATTTAACAGCTCTGTGGACAAGTGATGATGATGAAGCTTGTGGATTAATTTATTTGGCAGTTGTTGATGATCAGGACACACGGGTGGCAAAAACAAAACCTTCACAAAGTATTGTGTTTACTGTATGTGAGAATGATTTCAAAAGTGGAATTACTTTCTTGTAACCATATATTTTAAATGATATAATTTATTTCTAAATATTCTATTGGAGGAACATGTCAGACATGTCCCCTCCTTCCCCCCTGGGATCTGCACCCCTGATCATGAATGGTTTGAAGTTCAGATGTTAGATTTTGGCTTTAATTTGCTTGGTTTTAATGGAATGTCACAATATCAATAAAGGAATGAGAAAACATCATTGTGCCTCATTTTCTCTTACATTTCACTGCAGGTGGGTTGCCAATTTCAGCCAATCAAGAGAGAGTGCCCATTCATCAGCTTCAATGTTATAGTGTTCCAGTTTAAGTTTCATCACTTCCAATTCCACTTGTTTAATGTGTATCCTGTGTGAGTTTTCTCTCCTGATTGGATAAGATTGGTATCCCGAACTGAAAATGCATTTGTTTAGTAAAGAGCTGGAGAGACATGGAGACTCCTGTTACTGAACAAACATTCTATAGTAATGCTTACTATCACAATATAGAGCTATGTAACACTGTTACTGAACACACACTCTATAGTAATGCTTACTATCACAATATAGAGCTATTTAACACTGTTACTGAACAAACACTCTATAGTAATGCTTACTATCACAATATAGAGCTATTTAACACTGTTACTGAACAAACACTCTATAGTAATGCTTACTATCACAATATAGAGCTATTTAACACTGTTACTGAACAAACACTCTATAGTAATGCTTACTATCACAATATAGAGCCATTTAACAGAGCAGCAAAAGTAGTCCAGACCAAGTAAACTCACACTTTTCAGATGGTCGACGTTTCTGTATTATAATATACTTTTTGTGTGTGTGTGTGTGCGTGTGCGTGTGCGTGTGCGTGTGTGTGTGTGTGTGTGTGGTGTCATGGAATTCTGGATCAATCAGCAGTCGATGAGGCACATAGGAGTGGAGACAATATTGTAGGTGGTGATGATTATGCTTTATGTACATGATATCATGGGGAGAAGTACAATAACACTCATGTCAGTGGTACGGTAGTTCTGCCAAGAGCTCAGGGCAGAGATCATAGTTATACTGTAGCTGCTTCAAGGACAAACTGAACCATAACAAGATAGGCTGTACCAAAACAATAGATATTAGACCTAGTGGAGACATTTAGACTCTTACAAGCTGTCAAATATCATACTGTATTGTAGAAGTATTATAAGTGATGGTAAAATATAAAGGTTAGATATAAGCAGCCATATAACTTCTTCCTCAGTGGTCTCATGTAATATTGTAATATTTTGAGATATGGAATGTTGTGTTCACATTATGGACTTAGGTTAATCACTGACATTAATTAAAAAAGTCTTTCTTTTAATGCATTTCAACAGAAACAAAACAACACTCTGCATAAGAATGAAGTGTTAAAGCAGCACTATGTAGGTTGGGGTATCAGTGGCCACTTTGGACACAAATAACATGGCAGCCAACGTCTTTGACTTCATTAACTCCCATTACACCTAAGACAGGCACCCTCTGTAAATAACTTTAAAGCACAGCTCAAGACCTATTTCTTCACTCTTGCTTTTAGTTGATTTTTAAATCTCTCTGATGTTAAATGGTAAATGGTGCATTTATATAGCGTTTTTATCCAAAGCTCTTTACATAGATTGTGCGTTACATTCACCCATTCACACACACATTCATACACCGATGGCGGAGGAAACCATGCAAGGCACCAACCTGCTCATCGGGAGCAATTAGGGGTTCAGTGTCTTGCTCAAGGACACTTTGACACCAACTCTGGGGGAGCCCGGGATCAAACTGGGAACCTCTCGGTTCCCAACCGGCCGCTCTACCGGCCACTCTACCCCTGAGCCACTGCCACCCCCTTGTTATTCATGTCCTCACTGTTTCGACTGATTCACTGCCTTTTTTTCTTTTATTTGAAAGGAAGGGTAAGTGATTTTCTTTGGTTCAAATAAGTGTTAAATAGCTCTATATTCTGATAGTAATCATTGCTATAGAGTGTTTGTTCAGTAAAAGGAGTCTTTATGTCTCTCCAAAAAAATGCATTTCAGTGGTCTCTCCTGATTGGCTTAAATGTTGTCACCTACCTGAAGTAAATATTCTGTTTACTAAAGAGCTGGAGAGACCCCTGTGACTGAACAAACGCTCTGTAGCAATGATTAGTCGCTCCGACCCGGTTCTATGTGCGGTTATCTATCGGCCACCGAAATACAATAAGGACTTTATGAAGGACTTCTCCGATTTCTTGGCTGGTGCTCTGATTAAGTATGATCAAATCTTAATTGTTGGAGATCTGAACGTGCACGTCTGTTGTATCTCTAAGCCACTGGCTAAAGATTTCCTGGATGTACTTGATGCTTTTAACCTTGTTCAGCATGTCACTGAGCCGACACACGAGCTCGGGCATACGCTTGATATTGTCATTTCTTACGGCTTGCCTATTTCGAATGTACAGGTTTGTGCCCCAGTCCTCTCTGATCAATTTCCTGTCATTTTTGATTTTGTATTGCCCTGTGACACTTTAAAATCATGCGCTCCTGCCCGCCAGTGTCGCGTGTTGAAACCTGGTACTGCTGCGCTTTTTTCTTCTGCCTTCGCTATTGTTGCCCAGGCTGAAAATGGTTTCACTGAGGCTCTAGACACTGAGCAACTCACATCGTCCTTTCTCTCCACTTGTGTCGGCATCCTGGACACTGTTGCGCCGCTAAAAAACATGCGCCCCAGACCTAGGTCTGAGCCCTGGCTAAACGACAACACCCGTGCTGCCAGGAGAGAGTGCCGGAAAGCTGAGCGCAGGTGGAGAAAGGACAGGCTCCATGTGTCACATGACATTTTAAAACAGAGTTGGAAAAAATATCAAAGTACTGTCAAAACTGAAAAGTCAAGGCACTTCTCTGATATAATTTCCAAAAATGTCGATAAACCACGTGTTCTTTTCAAAACGATTGAACAGCTGCTAAATCCTCCCCAGCCCACTTGTTTGGAAGCGTCTCTTGAGGTCTGTGAAAAATTTCTTAGCTATTTTGTAGACAAGGTCACTACCATCCGAGAACACATCCCCCCCCCTGCCTTCGACCCCTCTGTGGCTGTCACCTGCACTACTGTATTTAACCATTTCAACCCCGTGTCATTTGCAAAACTCAGTGAAATGGTCATCCAACTCAAAACCTCATCCTGTCCCACAGATGCTATCCCCACTCACCTCTTTAAAGAGGTCTGGGACACTATTGGGCCCAGGGTCCATAACATCATAAATAGCAGCCTAGCTTCAGGTGTTGTACCAGTTTATTTAAAAAAAGAAGTTGTGGCACCATTGATTAAAAAACCTAACCTGGATACCTCTGTTCTAGCTAACTACAGACCTATTTCTAAGCTCCCATTCATTTCAAAGATCCTTGAAAAAGCTGTGTTATCACAATTACAGTCTTTTCTGGAGGTACACAGCATTTTTGACATTTTTCAATCTGGTTTTAAAGCGTTTCATAGCACTGAGTCAGCATTGATGAGGGTTTTTAATGATGTGTTAAGGACTACTGACTCTGGTGACTCTGAAATTCTGCTGCTGCTGGACTTATCTTCTGCTTTTGATACTTTGAATCACAAAACTCTAATGTCCCGTTTAGAGCATTGTGTTGGTGTCAGGGACACTGCGTTAGATTGGTTTTCATCCTATGTATCTGAGAGATGCTTTTCAGTTAAATTTGGAGATTTTGTATCATCTTCCACCCCCCTGTCGTCCGGAGTCCCTCAGGGCTCGATCCTTGGGACAATACTTTTCTCCCTATATCTTCTCCCCCTGGGACTAATCTTTAAGAAACATGGCATCTCCTATCACCTTTATGCTGATGATTCTCAGATCTATATGCCCTTAAAAAAGCATGGCAACAGCTCCCTGACACCTCTTTTTGACTGTCTAAACGACATTAAGGCTTGGATGGCTCTTAACTTTTTAAGTGTAAACGAGAGCAAGACAGAGGTCATAGTTTTTGGGCCTAGTGGTCCTGGTGTTGTCCCCCCTGACCTTGGTTCCCTGCAGCCTTATGTCAAATCCGTTCTCAAATCTCGGTGTCAAGTTTGACAATGCACTCAAACGTGATAAACAGATAAATGCTGTGGTAAGGTCCAGCTTTTATCATCTAAGGCTGTTTACTCGAATCAAGTCTACACTTTCTTTTAATGATTTAGAGCGTGCCATTCATGCTTTTATCACCACACGCCTGGACTACTGTAACGCACTTTATGTTGGCTTAAACAAAGGCTCCATTGCACGACTACAGCTAGTCCAAAACACTGCGGCACGTCTCCTAACGGGGACCCGCAAGCGTGACCACATCTTTCCACTCAAACAGAGAGCGTCTCCTTTCAAACCCCAATGGTTCTAATCAGCCCCCCGCCCACAGGAGTGGCCCAATTCTCTCACAACTTGCTACAAAAATCCCTCATGAAAAACTATATAATCTCCTACATTTCATTTTCCACCTTCACATGTGTCTCCTTCTCTAATAATCAAAAACTGCTATATATTTCATCTCGCAATCTACTTCCGGATGGTTCGTTTTGCACCTTCTCTTGCCACATCGGTCACGGGAAAGAAATAAGCACTGCCGTGGTCTATGGAAACGACGAGCCCAAAAGTGCACCCAAATAAGCCCACAATCGCTTATACAAACAGTCAGACCTGGCAACGCAGCCTACGCCAATCATGCGTGAGAGATCTACAAGCTATGGGGCAGAGACGCCACCGTATCTTAGCAACAACTACAGCGCTCACTCTCATTGGTCGTGTCACGCTAAGAGCAGTCTCCAGACAATGGCATCTCAGAGAGCTTGCTGTAGTGTTTATATATCTATGGCTGTAGCCATCACAGTCTAGCCTGGGTGCCAGCCTGCTTCGCTGCGTTCGGCGGACTTTTTTTCTCTCTCCAGAGAGAAAAAAAAATCCGCCGAACGTAGCGAAGCAGGCTGCCACCCAGGCTAATCACAGTCAGTCGCAGCGACGACGGACAGGGCGCTGTGATAGCTGCCATGTCGCTAACGCTAACGTGGTTGTCATGCCTGCAGCGGCTGTGCAATCACTTTGTCAACAATGCACGTTCGTGTGGTGAATGTCAATATTGCTGCTCAGTTAGTCCATTGTAGATGGTGTATGTTTGTGTGTGTCTTCTGGAGAACTATGTAGCTCCACAGCAACTACAGTAACTAACGTATGGCAGGACCGCCCCGTGCTACGCATGTTAGGCTGCATTATGGTCATGTAGTAAATTCAGATAATTTCGCTCAGATTAGAGCAGTGCTTATCAACCCTTTCAGGCCCCCCCCCCCCCCCCCCCCCCCCCAAATAAACGTACTTGATCTGGGGACCCCCCCATTCTGTTTGACTCCGTTTCACAAGTAAATATTGTGAAAATAGCCGATCTACAAGTTCGCAACGCCTCACGTTGAGAGGCTTTGTAAGCTTGTAGATCGGCTATTTTCTACATTCTTGCCTCTTTCTTAGATTATTTGACAATGTGGCCCATGTTTTTATAGTATAGTTTGTTGACTACTTTTGTTGCAGAAATGGTCATTTCCTTTACTTTCGTTTTTTAATTGTCTCCGCCAGGCCGAAAGGCATGGCGCAAGACTATGTTTCACCCCCTGTCCGTCCGTCTGTGATAGCTAATCTCTCACATCGTTGACTTGATCACAGCGAAACTGTGCACACACACTCCCTGGATGCCAATTCAGAACCTCTGCCCTATTTCTTTCACATGGCCCTGTTACAGTGCCACCAGGAGGCCGCTTTTTGCTAAACACATTTTCTCACAGTACTCCTACATATTTTGCCCAAACATCACGCAAATCGGTACACAGTATCTCCACAGTCATTTAAAAAAAAGGCTCTTTCAGATTTTTCATATTCCATCCTGATTGGCTAAAATGGCTTCCAAAGTCTGCAGGACTGCTCCGTTTGGACCAAAATGCCTCACATTATGAACACAGCATGCACTTTCCGTGCAACTTTGCACCCACATTCCCACTATGCCGAGGAAGAAATTCCACTTGAGATTTCTCTAATCAGCCTCATGGTGGCGCTATAACAGCCCGATGTGGAGAGTCAGTGAGAGCTGGATAAACGAGGTAAAATGTGTCAAAAGGAGTCTGTACGGCTGTCGATACATGAACACATGACGTCGGTCGGAGAGGAGATATTGTGTCTTTTGGACAAACAGCAGCGTGGTGCTGATGTTTGTTGTGTGAAGCAGCTTAATGTCAGAGTGTTTGTGTTGGAGCGCCTCAGTGCGGCTGCAGAGTTCATGTGCAACCTCTTCCAGAGAGAGACAGAGACACTAGAAACTCTGCTGGAGAAAGAAAAACACTGCTGGGCATTGACTTTCATATGGACATTGATCTACACACTGCAGGTATATCTGCTACACACACAACATCAAACTAAACACTACAGGTATGATGCAGCGTTTGCATTCCAGCCAGCATGCCAGCGTAGTTCCCATATGGTTTCAAGGTGGCCTAAACCATATGGACCCCATGTCAGCAATGTCAGTGGCATCCACTTCAGTCCCAACTGCGATGCCCATGCAGGCTATAAGTAGCTTCTACCTGGCCCTTAGGTGGGCCCCAACTAGCCATGTTTATGTGGGACCAAGGCGGGTCCTAACTGGGTTTGCCCATGCAGGCTTTAACTGGGTTCTACCTGGGCCCTAGGTGTACCCTAACCAACCAGAGTGCAGTGCCCATCGCTCCAATTGTTGTGACGTCAGGGCTCTCAATACTACACATTGGTGGAGGAGGAGGGGCCGCAGGGCGACCGCACACATCGCTGAACCAATGGTAGCCCACGGATGTTTCCTCTGGGGATTTACAATCTGCCCCTCTATGCCACATATCATCCGCACTACAGGGTCTTCACTGACCGAGCCACGGCCCCACTGGCCCTCATGACGCTACGCCACTTATATGAGTTGCCAAGTGGCCGCGGGCGCTACGTGGGCGTGGCCGCGGGCTAGACGCGAGCCCCCGTGTAGCGGGGGCGAGCTTCTAGTTACACCAATTCTGGCTTCACTTCACTGGCTCCCAGTTCGCTTCAGAATTGATTTTAAGATTTTATTGTTTGTTTTTAAATCACTGAATGGCCTGGCACCTCAGTGTCTATCTGAACTCCTAGAGGTGTATAACCCCCCCTAGGTCACTACGGTCTGCGGGCCAGTTGAAACTCGAGGTCCCTAATTCAAAATTGAAAACCAGAGGTGACCGAGCCTTCTCGGTAGCAGCCCCCATTTTATGGAATGCGCTCCCCTCTCATATTAAACTGGCCCCCACCATCGATACTTTTAAATCTCGCCTTAAGTACCACCTTTATGCTTTGGCCTTTGACCCTGTTTGAGTGTTTCGGTGGTCTATGTTTTGTCTCACTGTCTGTTGATGCGGCTGCGTCATATTTTCAGTGATGTGTTTCTTTCTCTTGTTTATTTTTGCTTCTTTTGTTTATGTTTTGTTTCTGTGTTTTGCTTGTCTCTGTGTCTTTAGCTTTCACAGTGTATTTGGTTTTCTTGTACAGCACTTTGTTAACCCTGAACAAGTTTTAAAATGTGCTATATAAATAAAGTGGATTGGATTGGATTGGTTTAGTATCAGAATATAGTACTTTAACCTTTTTAACAAAAAAATAAAAAATACCAAAAAATACCACTTACCCTACCTTTAATGTTGTTTTATGCTTTTGCTTTTCTTTTTTGCTTTATTGTTAAATTAGTTGTACTTTTTCTGTAATTGTATTCTGGCTCTGTAAAGCATTTTGAGCTGCATTTCATGTCATGAAAGGTGTTATACAAATAACGTTTATTTTAATAATTATTATTATTCATTACCCAAGAGTCTCTGCAACCATGATTGGCCAGTCTTAGCTTTGACTGGCAGTTCTGCCTTGGCGCCATGGCAAATGCCAGGATGAAACTCCCCAATACATAGTAATACAGTGCAAGCCCCTAGCAGCGACCCCCTGAGTCTATATATTTATGGAAGGATGATTGTTATTGCTTAAACATGTAACTTTATACTTTTGTGGGACATAAAATGCTATATAGTTGTAAAAACGTTACATAGTGCTGCTTTAAACAATGATTTTTCAGTGTATAAAAACATCTCCTTAACGTGTATTTTACAGTATATATATTTATGTTACAGAATGATTGAAAAAGCAGTGCTCGTTCTCTTCGAGTTCACAGCAGGGGGGCCCCCCTGTCAAATAAATGTAAGCAAAGTTGAACGGTGTTGACGTCTCCGAGGTACAGAGACTAGGGGGACGACGATGATGATTTACCATTCTTTAACTCTGATGGCACTGAGTCGGCTGAAGGCGACTTGGCAACGTTCAGCATGGCGACTCGCTCGCCTAAGCTCGCTCTGCAGGGCGCCTCTCATGGCTCAAGTCACCTTCACCTCCGTCGGTGTAACTGTGGGGACATCAAAGCCTCCCGCTTGCTTCGTCTCGCGCCGAAAAACGAGTTGCACCTTTTTCAATTCGACTAGTTTTACAATCATACTGTAGCGCATATATATATATATATATATATATATATATATATATATATATATATATATATATATTAAAAAAAAATATATATATATATATAGAAAAACCTTTCATAGTCTTTTCATTCATACCAGCCAAATCATTCCTAAAACCAGGCGGCTGCCGTCTCCTCCCACATCATCTCTGATTGGCTCGTGGGGTATTCCGTGGCCGGATCCTAAGAGAGAGTTCCCATAATGCCTCCTCGGCCAGGTGGTCACTGAAGCCGTTAAAGAACGACACGATGTCCTCGTTACGAGTTACAGAGTAACGACTGCAGAGAGAGACAGACAGACAGACAGACACAGACAGACAGACAGACAGACAGACAGACAGACAGACAGACAGACAGACAGACAGACAGGAGATTTATGTGATTGTTTTTGTTGTGTATTGATTCGATTGATTGTATAGTTTATTAGTCACAAATGTAAACAGAATAAACATGTAATAATAGATGGAACAAACATTTGTTGAAAACTCCTCACGGTGTCCAAGATGTTGAACTGCTGCCAGCGCTTTGAGAAGTTCACCTTTGACCCCTGTGATGTCATCACCTGGTCAGGGTTCCCCAAGTGGACGAAGGTCAGATCCTGGAGGATCAGACCCCTGGACAGACAGACAGACAGACAGACAGACAGACATGTGAGGACTCTAATTCACCCATGCTTGGTTGGTCCTGCATACATTATTTAACCCTTTACTGGTTAGTATTTGAGACCTTTACCAGAGTCAATCATTCTTATTGACCTTGAACAAGTATATGTATATGTATAAATATTAATATACCTACTCTGGTCATTGAAGGTATTGTTTGTATCGCTTTTATGTTCTTTAATTATGCTGTATTTGTATGAGGTTTTGCTTTTATGTTTCTTTTACTATGTTCAGGGGTGCACATAACTGGTGCGCAGGTGCGCATGCGCACCCAAGATAAATAATGCGCGGCACATCAGACGACGCAAGGCGCTTTCCAAGCTTTTATTATATTACTATTTATAAAAGCCTGGAGATCGAGGCTAGGAATTTACTTCCTGAAGCCACACTCACACAATCATGCTTAAAGCACGTGTCGGCCCCATGTACAGCCATTAGGCGCAGGGGGAGGGAACGCATGCTGCACGTGATTGTGTGAGTGTTGCCTCGCATCCTAACACACAGACACACTGCGACTCGCAGCACGCTGCACCCAGCCACCAGCGGCTGTGTTAGAGGCACTCGTGACCAATGATGAACGCACCGTGATGGTGCAAAATGTGCCGTGAATCTGGCGGATAAAAGCAGCGCAGCACAGGGCACCAACCTCGGCGGAATTGGGAAGCAGAGCGTCCTTTTTTCTCGTGCAGCACCCCCCGTTGACAAAACGGCGGGGGGCGGGGCGACGACGGGACCATTTATTTGGTGCGCACCAAGTCACATCTCCAGGTGCTCTTCTGAGTACTAGACCTAAAAAGTTATGTGCACCCCTGACTATGTTGTATTCTAATGAGGTCGTCATGATGCTATTGTGAATGGAAAGCACTTTGGGTCAACCTCTGTAGTTTTTAAATGTGCAATACAAATAAACTTCGACTTTACTTGACCTGGACTTGTACCTGCAACAACCAGGGCCTCTAGCTGCCCAGGCGGGATCACTAATCACTCAGCTATGGCCGCCCCTTAGGTATCACTCCTTTTCTTCTGTTGTATCTTTATATTTATATGTGGTCAAGACTTGTTTCCATTGTGGTCCTATGTAATCAATTCACCAAAAGAGCATCGGATATTAACACATTAATATGTTAACAACAAATATAAAAGGTAGGAGGAGCTAGCACTCCCCTCTCCGCACTCGGATGTCCATTATTATGCAGACGACACAATTTTATACAGTATTGCCCCAACGCTGGAAGTGGCCACTGCAAATCTGCAGACTGCCTTCAATAGGTTTCAATGGGCTCTAATTAACCATAAGCTTGTTTTAAACTCAAACAAAACAAAATGCATGGTATTTACTAGGTCTCCAAATATAAATCCCTTTACTGGTATTTACACTCTTAAAGGCGAACAAATATAGCTGGTCACATCTTATAAATACCTCGGCATTTGGCTAGATGCCAAACTCTCATTTAAGGTTCATGTGGAGAACCTAATCAAAAAATTAAGAGGTCTTCCTTTACAGAAACAGGTCCTGTTTTTCTTTTACCAGCAGAAAGACTATTGTTCAATCTGTAATAATGTCTGTATTTGATTATAGGGATACACTGTATGTGCATGCTTCACTCTCCACACTGAAGCCTCTGGATGGAGTCTACCACAGTGCTTTGCGTTTTATTACTGGTGATGATTATCTCACCCATCACTGTATTTTATATGATAAAATGGGTTGGCCATCTCTCGCAGTTTGTAGCAACATTGTATGTTGTTTATTTATAAGGCCTTGTGTGGTAAACTTCCTTTATACCTAACCTCGCTTTTGAGGTTAGGTATAAAGTTACTGGTCACTCAACACGTTCACAAACACACATTAGATATACCAGTCCACATAAGAGCAGTGAACAAGGAAAAACTGCATTCATGTATTATGCTCCACACAAATGGAACAAACTTCAGGACTCTCTGTAAATGGTGTGATTGGTCTCAATAGAGACATTCAGGGTGCTTCTTGAGGACACACTACATAGAGATATTCAGGGTGCTTCTTGAGGACACACTACATAGAGACATTCAGGGTGCTTCTTGAGGACACACTACATAGAGACATTCAGGGTGCTTCTTCAGGACACACTACATAGAGACATTCAGGGTGCTTCTTCAGGACACACTACATAGAGACATTCAGGGTGCTTCTTCAGGACACACTACATAGAGACATTCAGGGTGCTTCTTGAGGACACACTACATAGAGACATTCAGGGTGCTTCTTGAGGACACACTACATAGAGACATTCAGGGTGCTTCTTGAGGACACACTACATAGTGACTGTACCTGTTTCATGTAACACTGTTTATTTGCATCTGATTTCAAATCTCTGTGTTGTTATCGATGTCTTCACTGTATTGTCTGATTCACCGCCTTTTGCGATTATTTTAATGTGGTTTTATGCTTCTGCTTTCATTTTTTGCTTTATTGTCAAAGTTGTGACATTGTAATGTGATTCAAATGTTTGTTATCAGGGCGTCCTTGAAAAAGAGAGCTTGCTCTCAATGGGTTTCCCTGAATAAATGAAGGAAAAAGAAAGAAAAGAAAGAAAAAAAGAGGGGTCAGAGGTCATATGTACAGGTAGGAGGGGCTAGAGGGGTCAGAGGTCTTACGTACAGGTAGGAGGAGCTATAGGGGTCAGAGGTCATACGTACAGGTAGGAGGAGCTAGAGGGGTCAGAGGTCATATGTACAGGTAGGAGGGGCTAGAGGGGTCAGAGGTCATACGTACAGGTAGGGGATGCATGGAGGTTCCACTTCCGCCAAAGCTGCTCTGTAGTTTCTGAACGATGATGAGCTGTCAATCAAACTGCTGTACTCCTCCAAGGCCTGCACACGCACACGCACACACACACACACACACACACACACACACACACACACACACACCAAATGAACATAGATTCAAACTAGAAAATGTGCGGAGTACAAGTCTCCGCCAACAGACCCGTGCTATTTTAACCAAAGGAAATCACTTATCCTATCTTTAACCATAGTTTTCTAGAAATGTTTTAATTCTTACTAAAAATAGAACATGTTACTATATCATAGCAATTATATTATTATAGCAATAACTAATGAGATACAGAGGTGGTAAGCAACCACAATCAAATCAACCATCAAACAGTCATTATTACTACGCATTTAGATCTGAGTCTACAAATGATTTCTAAAACTTAAAGGTAGGGTAAAAGATATATCTTTTAGTTAAACAAAAGGTTTTTTGTTAAAAAGTGAATGTTAAAGTTATTTATGTACGTAATGGGAGTTAGTTGCATTGTGTGATCTCAGCTGTGATCTCAGTTTGTACTGGAAAGTACTGTTCCTGATTGATCCTGTCTAAGCTGTTTATATTACATATTGTGATGTCACGTGAAGCTTGACCAATGTCGGGTGTTCTCAGACGGACACATACAGAGACGGACGGAGAGGAAAAGATACTCTCCATTAATCCTGTCAATATTACATATTGTCACGTGTCACTTGACCAATGTTAGCTTGGCTAGTTCATACATCCTTACACTGACTCCCTGTGTGTCAAATAATAGATTTAAAAATACTACTGTTGGTCTATAAAGCTTTAAATTGTTTAAACTAGAAGCTCGCCCCCGCTACGCGGGGGCTCGCGTCTAGCCCGCGGCCACGACCACGTAGCGCCCGCGGCCACTTGGCAACTCATATAAGTGGCGTAGCGTCATGAGGGTCAGTGGGGCCGTGGCTCGGTCAGTGAAGACCCTGTAGTGCGGATGATATGTGGCATAGAGGGGCAGATTGTAAATCCCCAGAGGAAACATCCGTGGGCTACCGGTTCAGCGATGTGTGCGGTCGCCCTGCGGCCCCTCCTCCTCCACCAATGTGCAGTATTGAGAGCCCTGACGTCACAACAATTGGAGCGATGGGCACTGCACTCTGGTTGGTTAGGGTACACCTAGGGCCCAGGTAGAACCCAGTTAAAGCCTGCATGGGCAAACCCAGTTAGGACCCGCCTTGGTCCCACATAAACATGGCTAGTTGGGGCCCACCTAAGGGCCAGGTAGAAGCTACTTATAGCCTGCATGGGCATCGCAGTTGGGACTGAAGTGGATGCCGCTGACATGGGGTCCATATGGTTTAGCCCACCTTGAAACCATATGGGAACTACGCTGGCATGCTGGCTGGAATGCAAACGCTGCATCATACCTGTAGTGTTTAGTTTGATGTTGTGTGTGTAGCAGATATACCTGCAGTGTGTAGATCAATGTCCATATGAAAGTCAATGCCCAGCAGTGTTTTTTTTTCTCCAGCAGAGTTTCTAGTGTCTCTGTCTCTCTCTGGAAGAGGTTGCACATGAACTCTGCAGCCGCACTGAGGCGCTCCAACACAAACACTCTGACATTAAGCTGCTTCACACAACAAACATCAGCACCACGCTGCTGTTTGTCCAAAAGACACAATATCTCCTCTCCCACCGACGTCATGTGTTCATGTATCGACAGCCGTACAGACTCCTTTTGACACATTTTTCCTCTTTTATCCAGCTCTCACTGACTCTCCACATCGGGCTGTTATAGCGCCACCATGAGGCTGATTAGAGAAATCTCAAGTGGAATTTCTTCCTCGGCATAGTGGGAATGTGGGTGCAAAGTTGCACGGAAAGTGCATGCTGTGTTCATAATGTGAGGCATTTTGGTCCAAACGGAGCAGTCCTGCAGACTTTGGAAGCCATTTTAGCCAATCAGGATGGAATATGAAAAATCTGAAAGAGCCTTTTTTTTTAATGACTGTGGAGATACTGTTTACCGATTTGCGTGATGTTTGGGCAAAATATGTAGGAGTACTGTGAGAAAATGTGTTTAGCAAAAAGCGGCCTCCTGGTGGCACTGTAACAGGCCATGTGAAAGAAATAGGGCAGAGGTTCTGAATTGGCATCCAGGGAGTGTGTGTGCACAGTTTCGCTGCGATCAAGTCAACGATGTGAGAGATTAGCTATCACAGACGGACGGACAGGGGGTGAAACATAGTCTTGCGCCATGCCTTTCGGCCTGGCGGAGACAATAAAAAAACGAAAGTAAAGGAAATGACCATTTCTGCAACAAAAGTAGTCAACAAACTATACTATAAAAACATGGGCCACATTGTCAAATAATCTAAGAAAGAGGCAATCATGTAGAAAATAGCCGATCTACAAGCTTACAAAGCCTCTCAACGTGAGGCGTTTCGAACTTGTAGATCGGCTAGTTTCACAATATGTACTTGTGGAACGGAGTCAAACAGAATGGGGGGGTCCCCAGATCAAGTACGTTTATTTGGGGGGGGGCGGCCTCAAAGGGTTGATAAGCACTGCTCTAATCGGAGCGAAATTATCTGAATTTACTACATGACCATAATGCAGCCTAACATGCGTAGCACGGGGCGGGCCTGCCATTACGTTAGTTACTGTAGTTGCTGTGGAGCTACATAGTTCTCCAGAAGACACACACAAACATACACCATCTACAATGGACTAACTGAGCAGCAATATTGACATTCAACACACGAACGTGCATTGTTGACAAAGTGATTGCACAGCCGTTGCAGGCATGACAACCACGTTAGCGACATGGCAGCTATCACAGCGCCCTGTCCGTCGTCGCTGCGACTGACTGTGATGGCTACAGCCATAGATATATAAACACTACAGCAAGCTCTCTGAGATGCCATTGTCTGGAGACTGCTCTTAGCGTGACACGACCAATGAGAGTGAGCGCTGTAGTTGTTGCTAAGATACGGTGGCGTCTCTGCCCCATAGCTTGTAGATCTCTCACGCATGATTGGCGTAGGCTGCGTTGCCAGGTCTGACTGTTTGTATAAGCGATTGTGGGCTTATTTGGGTGCACTTTTGGGCTCGTCGTTTCCATAGACCACGGCAGTGCTTATTTCTTTCCCGTGACCGATGTGGCAAAAAAAGGTGCAAAACGAACCATCCGGAAGTACATTGCGAGATGAAATATATAGCACTTTTTGATTATTAGAGAAGGAGACACATGTGAAGGTGGAAAATTAAATGTAGGAGATTATATAGTTTTTCATGAGCGATTTTTGTAGCAAGTTGTGAGAGAATTGGGCTACTCCTGTGGGCGGGGGGCTCAATAGAACCATTGGGGTTTGAAAGGAGACGCTCTCTGTTTGAGTGGAAAGATACTACTGTTATTCTATAAAGCTTTAAATGGTTTACAATTAGGAAAATATTCATGTTGGGGTTGGGTCTAAGATTAGATATTTAGAAGTTAGGTTTAGGTGTTAGAGTTAGAATTCTGCTTGATTATACTGCACTACGAAAAACAGCCGATATGCAAGCCCATGAGCTTGCATATCGGCGTGTATATGTGAGCTTGTAGATCTGCTATTTTCCAGCTTCAGGTTTACGGTTAAAAATGGCAAAAATGCCATTCACAAAAACGTTCCCCTAAAATGTTGATGCCAGAACAAATATTGTAATACATATCTGTGTGTGTGTGTGTGTGTGTGTGTGTGTGTGTGTGTGTGTGTGTGTGTGTGTGTGTGTGTGTGTGTGTGTGTGTGTGTGTGTGTGTGTGTGAGACCTCTGCAGTGTTTCTCTGCCAGTCCAGTCTGCTGAGCGGGGCGCTGTCCAACGCAGAGAGGACACACAGGTACGAGTTGAAGTTATTCAACTTCCTCAGGTGCTGCAAGAACACACACACACACACACACACACACACACACACACACACACACACACACACACACATTGATGGAACGTGATTTTCATTGTCCTCACTGATCCAGGGTCAGCATAAGGTCAAGAGTCAAAGGTTACCTTCATAACTTTGATGAATTTAAGCAGCAGTCTCTCTCGGTCCTGAGGCCTTTCCTGTAGAATGACCACCGAACGCACCCTGACACACACACACACACACACACACACACACACACACACACACACACACACACACTGTATAATTCTATCATTGACCAGAGTCCTCAGCCTTACTTTCTTCACAGGTGTTGCCAATGATACTAATGAAGGAGCCTCAATTAGAATCATTGGTAACAACTGTGAAAGAAGTAAGGAAGAGGCCTAATTTATTTCCAATATGGCTGCTGTGCATAGAGCCTATTAGTACTGTGTAGTGTTAGTTAAAGGTACAGTGAGTGAGTGTTTGTTCAGTAACAGGGGGTCTCCCTGCCAGGTGGGATACAGATTGTATCCAATCAGGAGACAGAACTCACACAGGATAAACGAGTGAAATTGGAAGTGACGACACAAAGGAGTGAGCAGACACAATTGGAACGGAAACACTATAAACCTTTTCAGGTGTCCCACCTGAAAACACATGTTTCTGTTTACTAACAGGACTAGTTAGTGAGGTTTACCAGAAGGACAGGACTAGTTAGTGAGGTTTACCAGAAGGACAGGACTAGTTAGTGTGGTCTACCAGAAGGACAGGACTAGTTAGTGAGGTTTACCAGAAGGACAGGACTAGTTAGTGAGGTTTACCAGAAGGACAGGACTAGTTAGTGTGGTCTACCAGAAGGACAGGACTAGCTAGTGAGGTTTACCAGAAGGACAGGACTAGTTAGTGAGGTTTACCAAAAGGACAGGACTAGTTAGTGAGGTTTACCAGAAGGACAGGACTAGTTATTGTGGTTTACCAGAAGGACAGGACTAGTTAGTGTGGTTTACCAGAAGGACAGGACTAGTTAGTGAGGTTTACCAGAAGGACAGGACTAGTTAGTGAGGTTTACCAGAAGGACAGGACTAGTTAGTGTGGTTTACCAGAATGACAGGACTAGTTAGTGAGGTTTACCAGAAGGACATGACTAGTTAGTGTGGTTTACCAGAAGGACAGGACTAGTTAGTGTGGTTTACCAGAATGACAGGACTAGTTAGTGTGGTTTACCAGAAGGACAGGACTAGTTAGTGTGGTTTACCAGAATGACAGGACTAGTTAGTGAGGTTTACCAGAAGGACAGGACTAGTTAGTGTGGTTTACCAGAAGGACAGGACTAGTTAGTGTGGTTTACCAGAAGGAGACGTTGTTAAAGTGCTGGGTGAACTCGGTCAGGTTGGGACACTTCTCTTCATTCTGTTCTTTGGACCACAACAACGCCTCTGGAAGCTAGACAGACAGACAGACAGACAGACAGACAGACAGATTAAAGCAAAATACAATCTCTCGACTGAAAATGTTGTTTGTATGACCATGTCCTAATGTGTGATTTGTGAAACAGAGTGAAGGGAACCGCAAAAGGGTCTGAGGCCACACCCCTGGGATCCAAACACTTTTTGTCTAGTTTATTTTCAGACTAATACAATTATTCTGTTTTTAACTCTTTATTTGCTAATAAATAAAACTCAAAACTCTAACTCATCAATAGCTGATGACCCAAGACGATGATGAGGCACCTTAGCATGTTAATTCATTAGAAAGATGAGCCGTTATAGTGACTCACCTTTAAAATGTATATAGGCAACTATATCATTATTATATACGTTGGGTGGCATATAGACCTACTTATTATTATCCTAGAATTTAGCGTCTGCAAATAACACTAGAGACTAAAAAGAGGCACAATTACTTCAGACTAAACTTTTGGTGATGCCTCATCCATTCATTGGAAAATAGATCGGAAGAGAAAGGCATTAATAACGGTGTGAAAGGCAGCCGCAAACATTAGAGTCAAGGGTGTTTAAAAATGCGATCTAAAATAACTAAGAGTGGCAGTTTATATGATATAAATATCAATATAAATACTAAAAAGTACTGTTCCTGAAGAAACAGTGTGGGATCGCTAAGAATGTTGAGCTGGAATTGAGTATTGATAGTGTTAGTAGTGTTATAGTAGGGTCATAATACAATGACATCAGTATTATGACGTCACTAGAATGGCATTACCATTCACTAGAATGGCATTATGACGTCACTAAATGGCACTTCTCCATTGAAATGACCCAAAAAACAGGGGGAATATTAATAACTAGAATGGCATTACCATTCACAAGAATGGCATTATGCATTATGACGTCACTAAATGGCATTTCTCCATTGAAATGACCCAAAAAACGGGGGGAATAATAACTAGAAAATGTGCTCCTCGGAGCACAAGTCTCCGCCAGCAGACCCGTGCTGTTTTAACCAAAGGAAATCACTTACCCTATCTTTAACCATAGTTTTCTAGAAATGTTCTGATTCTTAGATTAGAACATCTAAGGATTAGAACATGTTAGCTTGGCTAACATGTTCAATCAGCCAAGGTAACATGTCCAATGTTAGCTTGGCTGATGGCACTGATGTCACTTCAAAACATGTAAACTATGTTTTGAAGTGACACACCTATTTATAGGGCTCTATTTCATCATGCGTCTCGCTAGCCAATCAAAGCACACCCTTTCAACATATTGTCACGTGTCACGTGAAGCTTGACCAATGTTAGCTTGGTGGACACACGGAAGGACGAGAACGAAAACATAGTCTCCTGGCGGAGACAACTAGAAAGTACTGTTCCTGAAGAAACAGTGTGGGATCGCTAAGAATGTTGAGCTGGTATTGAGTATTGATAGTGTTAGTAGTGTTATAGTAGGGTCATAATACAATGACATCAGTATTATGACGTCACTAGAATGGCATTACCATTCACTAGAATAAAGCGATCCCACAATAATAAATACGTCACGACAATGCCTTGATATAACCACGCTAGCGTGTATGTTCTCATAGAAAACAACATCCCTGTCAAACATTCTGTCACTCACAGGACTACGAGCCAATGGGGCGCGGCCTTTGAAAGAACGCTTCAACAACAGAGAGACAGGAAGTACATCAAAGGTCAAAGGTCAAACCTCAATCTTGTAGAAGAGCTCCGAGTCCAACAGCGTCAACTGTTCTGCTACGTCCTGACTCCTAAAGTCATGCAGGGTACCTGGTCTATAGGAGGAGGAGGAGAGGAGAGGAGAGGAGGAGAGGGGTTATTGTCATATTGTTTTGTATTTATTAGTATATTATTATTTAAAAAATGGTGGGTGCTGCTTTTTACCCCTTTATCTGACAAATGTAGTCAAGTTATGCCAATTAATCCTCCTGACACACATTTTTAACCCATTGAGACCTGAAGCCTATTCTACATGTCTCCTAAATCTCAACAGTATTCTGAAAAACGTATGTTTCTATATCAGTGGTGCTCAATCTTTTTCATGTCAAGGACCCCCAAAATGAAATGTATTTGGCCGCGGACCCCCATCAAAATATTTCGTTCCAGGGACGCCCCAGAAGCAAAGATTTGAGTTAAAAATGTTTGCTTTAAAAATAGATATATTCAAAGATTTGCACACATTTTCACGATTTTTCTAAAATAGCAGATCTACAAGCTCATAGCGCGGCACTCGGTGACGCGCTATGAGCTTGTAGATCTGCTATTTTTGAATAGCCCAAAGTGTAAAATAATGCTTTTTTAGCTCAAATCAAAAAATGACACAGTTCCAGGTCTTAATGGGTTAACAGAGAATTTAATAGTTTGTGCATGTCGTTTGCTTTCCAAATACAAACAAAAATAAGATAACTGAGGAAAGCTGAGAATGTAATAGTTTGTGGACATTGTTTGCTTTCACTGCCAATACTGCTGGCTTACCTGTACGTTTGATCTGCTGCGAGATGTTATCATATTTAATGAATGCTCGTTAACATGAAGTTGTATTTAGTCGTTTTGATGGACTAATATACACTTAATAGACCCGTGTTGCCTTCATTATGAGGCTCAAATATGTCTGTGGCTCAAGACAGATTTTGTATTCATTTTTTGTCCAAAATGTCTCTTTTGACGTTTAAGGTTGCTGACCCCTGGTGTAGACGCTCGACAAAGCCAGATGCACCGCGGTGGATTCGAACCCACAGCCTCCACAGTGGTGGGCAGCTACTTTACCACTCCGGCACCTGAGCGCCATGTTGTATATGAATAGCATTGCATTGTGTAGTACTACCAAAGATTGTTAATTTAGGAAGATACAAGATACAAATCCTACAAATGGTCTCCTAAGTAGGCGTGGTTTGCTTCTCCCCTAGACTGCTGCACCAGCGCTCCTGTTTTCTGACCTAAAGGGGCGTGTTTAACATCTCCGGCGAGAGAATCCGCGTGATCCCATTGGTTCACCGATCTGTCCGTCGGCCCCCGCCCCGTCAACACAACATTACGAGCGACGCCCACTGCACTCTGATTGGTTGGGGAAATGATGAAACACTTCCTATATCGGGTACACCGACGCGCTGGTCCAGGCTTTTATTTTTTAGCAACACTAAGCAATAAAAGCCTGGAGATCGAGGCTACTTCTCCCCCTACCATCCCACCACCCTCCCCCTCCCCTCTCCCTGGCTGACAACGTCACGAGGATGTGCATTTGTGTATTTTCTTCATTAAAGAAAATAAATGCTTCACATGTTTGAAAGTGCACTGTTACTGTTTTATATGAAACCCATACAATTCCCCCCACAAACACACACGTATTATTCAGTCTTATGCTAGATGTGCTCCTGTTTCTGCTCAACATTGTAACAGGGCCTTTTATTTATAATGTATATATTTTACCACTAGTGTGTTTAGCATGAATGTTTAGCAAAATGTCATGGTTCCCAAATCATACCCCATCAACCAAGACAGAAAATGATATTATTGAGCATTGGAACACACATTTTATTAAAATGTGAATATGTCCATAATGATTTCACATACTATATTCACATATAATCTCAGTTTAAACGTTTTTAGAACATCTTATGGGGACAGAGCAAGGATAATATAATAATAAAATATAAAATAAGGGACAGAGCCCTCTATGTCTCGTCTGTCAGACTGCAGATGGACCCTTCAGATATCTTCCCAAATCTCGCAAGAGTGTGTTCCTGGGATAGAGAAAGGTCGATAACAAAGTTTGTGTCTCTAAAATAAGCCATTTTAGATTGAAAATCTTGTACATATTGTGTGTCTTGTGACGATTGGGTCCAATATTAGTTCAGTGACCATGGAGTTAAAGAATGGTTCAGAAGCGGTGTTCACGTTGACTCTTCCATTGGAATCAATAGACTCCAAGCTGCTTCCTGTCTCCTAAAAAGGCGTCCACCTACGTCACGCAGAAACGGGAAGTAAACCGGAGAATGTGAGTCTTGCTATTTCCCTCTTGGGTGCTACTTAGCTAAGGTCAAAGGTCAGATGTTATAGCTCACCTTGCAGCCACGCCCATGGCCGAGAGAGGGCGGAGAGACAGAGGAGCGCCAATCAGCTTCTTCCTCTGCACAAGCTTTGATAGGAAGTTGGTGCGCAGGAGGCAGGCCAAGGACAGCTCTCCTCCAATCACAAGACTGAACACCAGCTCCATCAGCAGAACCTGCAAATCACCATCCAGTTCCACTGCACTGGACACACCCAACACACACACACACACACACACACACACACACACACATTAGAGACAGATACAAAAGGTGCGTGTGTGTGTGTGTGTGTGTTATTAGTGTGTATTGTTCATAAGTCAGGTTGCACAGTGTAAAATAATAGCATAACACACACACACACACACACACACACACACACACACACACACACACACACACACACACACACACACACACACACACCTCTCATGTGACACTTTGATCACATGACCAGTGTGTTTTTAAAGACATTAGATGGTTTCAGCAGTGAGATGTAATGAGGCTTGGATTGATGTTTAATGAACATGAACAGCATTTTACCAGCGACGCTGAACACACACGCGCACACGCACACACACAAACACACACACACACACACACACACACACACACACACACCTCTGAAGTAACACTTTGATCACATGACGTGATGGTTTCATCAGTGAGATGTAATGAGGCTTGGATTAGAGGAGCGTCTGTGAGTTCAGGTTACAGAGGTTCCTGACTCCAGTGTGTGTGTGTGTGTGTGTGTGTGTGTGTGTGTGTGTGTGTGTGTGTGTGTGTGTGTGTGTGTGTGTGTGTGTGTGTGTGTGTGTGTGTGTGTGTGTGTGTGTGTGTGTTCTTACCAGATCTCATCCACCACTCTGACCAGCAGTAGGAACGTGTTCTTACTGGCTCTCAGGTTCACAGGTTCGATCCCCTTGCACAGGTGTCTGTACGTGATGTTAGTTAAGGTCTGTGTGTGTGTGTGTGTGTGTGTGTGTGTGTGTGTGTGTGTGTGTGTGTGTGTGTGTGTGTGTGTGTGTTCTTGGAGAGATCATTGAGGGAGATCCTCATTTACAATGATGCAGAGATTACACATATAGACAACATAAGAACAACACAGAAAGACAATATGTTGACAAAAATCTGTTAAAACTGTTGCAAGTTCACAGCAATCGTGCAGCGCGACACGTTGTGAGCTTGTAGATCGGCTATTTTCAGAGTGCAACCACGTGTAAAATCAGTCATTACGACGCCATCAAGGCACCGCCAACATACATTTATGTCAACAAAATCAGCCGTACATTTAGTCGACTAAAATCTTATGATATTTATATGACTAAAACTAGATTAAAACTACAACTTTTCAGATGACGGAAATATGAC
The DNA here is from genome assembly GCF_963454915.1 of Gymnoscopelus microlampas. Taxonomy (NCBI): domain Eukaryota; kingdom Metazoa; phylum Chordata; class Actinopteri; order Myctophiformes; family Myctophidae; genus Gymnoscopelus; species Gymnoscopelus microlampas. The sequence continues at coordinate 54,121,936 of NC_139941.1, read as the reverse complement.
TGAAACTAAATGGAATTTTATTCAAAAGACTATGACTAAAACTGAATCTAAATTTGCTGTCAAAATCAACACTGGTTGTCACCAGTAATAAACCTCAGAGCTGAGAGCTAAACTGAGTCCAAGGGCTGGTGTGTAGAGGCAGAGCTGTGTGTGTGTGTGTGTGTGTGTGTGTGTGTGTGTGTGTGTGTGTGTGTGTGTGTGTGTGTGTGTGTGTGTGTGTGAGAGAGAAGGATATCTGTGCTGTAGTTTGCTGATGACATCATAGGGGCTGATGAAACTTCTATAGGTGTAGAGGAACGCTTCACAGTACAGCCTTTGATCTGCACACACACACACACACACACACACACACACACACACACACACACACACACACACACACACACACACACACACACACACACACACACACACACACACATCGGTAAAATCAGGCAAAAATAAGAATTAAATAACATAACCCTAACCCCGAAATAAAGTAACAAAAAAAACTCCCAAAAACGCCCAATAACCACGTGCTCACCCGCTCCTGCCTAGGCCTAGCCTATACTAGCGCCACTGGCTTGTAGTCCTGATATATCAACTATATGGAAAAACTTGTGATTAAGTCTGTCAGTGGGTTTTATAAATATGAAAATGATTAACAAGAGCTTGTGACTAAATAATAACTACATTGGAACACCGTATTTGGACATACAGGGTTTACACCCTACAGCAACGATATACCAATATAACAAGTACAGAAAAGCATGACGTCACATCTGATCTACAAGCTCACAACGCCCTCGCAGCATGAGGCGTTTACAGTGAGCTTGTACATTAGATCTGCTATTTTTTTCCTCCCCAATATAGGGATTCTAAGGTTCAAGTGGTAAAAAAAAGGGTAACACTGTCTATGATGCATTATAAACATTCTTATAATGTACAGTATAATAATCTGTTTATAACACTGTATAATAATATTTATAAGAAAAGTTTTCATCACACAAAGATTTAGCGGCCCCCCCTGTAGGACCCCTAGGGGTCTTATACCCCCTGTTGAAGACCCCTGCTCTATACTGTATGTGTTACTGTACACATAAAGTTTACATTCTGCCGTCCTTACCGTTGCTGTCAATCTCAGTGGCGTGGACCAATAGGATGTCGGGAGATCCTGCTTTCACATCTGGACCCTCCTCCTCCTAGGTCAGAGGTCAGACAGAGGTTAAAAAAACATAAAAAAATGAAAAAAAGTGAATGTTTTGGACAGAGGAGACAGCGACGTCTCGCACACCCTTGACCTTTCTGACCTCTGTCTTCAGGGTGAGTCTGTCCAGGACGTCCTGTTGGTCCATCAGTAACACCCCCTCATCTTCATCATCATCATCATCTTCATCATCATCATCATTAGCATGCTGCTCCTTGTGCGCCTCTCTGCCCCGCTGGTCAGGGTGGGAACTACAGGATGGTTATGATTAGGAGTACAACATTTCATCTTTAGTTTTTTACTCTTAACCCATTCAAACCGGGAACGGAGCTCTGTCATTTAACATTTCTTTGGCTATTCAAAAATAGCAGATATACAAGCTCATAGCGTGGCACCGAGTGCCACGCTATCAGCACGGTGCCCACCGGACAGTTTTGTCAACGGCGGGGGGGGGGGGGGGGGGCGTGCACGCAGCGCATTGCGAGGCAATGCGAGGCGATGCGAGGCGACGCGAGTCAAACAATCACGTGCAGCATGCGTCCTCTACCCCTGCGCCTAATGGCTGTACATGGGGCCGACGGGTGCTTTAGAGTGATTGTGTGAGTGTGGCTTCAGGAAGTAAATTCCTAGCCTCGATCTCTAAGCTTTTATTTTTTAGTTTTGCTAAAAAATAAAAGCTTGGAAATTCCTGTCCCAGCTGTTGGTGCGCAAAAGCGCCTCGCGTCGTCTGATGTGGTGCGCATTTTTTATTTTGGGTGCGCATGCGCACCTGCGCACCAGTTATGTATGTGCACCCCTGCTCATAGCCCAGCACTCAGTGCTGCACATGAGCATGTACTGTAGATCTGCTATTTTTGAATATCCAAAGAAATCTTAAAATGACAGATACGTTCCCGGTCTTAATGGATTAACAGAGAGAAAAACGTTCAAACTCCTGGAGATGATTAATTCTACAGTGTGTGTGTGTGTGTGTGTGTGTGTGTGTGTGTTACCTTTGTTTAGTGATGTCCTCTCCATCTTCTGCCGTGGAATCCTGATGAAGACAACACCGACCTCATCATCATCATCATCATCATCATCATCACACTGTACAGAGCTGATTTTGTTTAACAAGCGTTGTTGTCGGGCAGAAACTTGTATCTCCCTGTTTCAAATTGTTCTAGTTTTTTCGTAAATTAACACCTACCTCATCATACAAAGTGTCACAGAAAAGAAGTGTAAAATAGCAGAACTGCAAGCCCACGACGCCTCGCATCATGCAGATCGACTACTCTCACAGATAGACTACTCTCACAGATAGACTACTCTCACAGATAGACTATTCTCACTTTTTTTCTCCATCTGGGTGTGTCATGGGCAAGGCTCAACACCTTGCCCACGACACACCCAGATGGAGAAACCTGGTTGCTACGATTGTCTCTACGCGACTTAGATCAGTGGTTCTCAAACTTTTTCATGTCAAGGACCCCCTAATTGACACTTATTACCCCGCGGACCCCCATTTGAAAAGGTAGGCCAGGCACCCCAATAAGAGAAGGTTTTTTACGGCTCTCTAGCAGTGATTCTCAACCATTTTAATTTCAAGGACCCCCAGTTTGACATGCATTAGGGCTACGGACCCCCATTTAATGGCATTTATACCTCTGGGACCCCAATTCACATTGTACAACCAATGTTAATTTAACTCTGAGAGTGTACAAATGGAACCAAATGGACCCGTTAGGGTCCATTTGGTTCCATTTGTACACTCTCAGAGTTACAGACCCATAAGGGTCCATTTGGTTCCTGTCCATCATCTAGCTGCAGGGGACCCCCTGGAACCCCCTCAAGTACCCCTGGGGGTCCCCAGACCCCACTTTGAGAACCACTGCCTTAGATGACACCCCGCTGCCTCATCTATAAGAAGTGCAAGAGGACTAAGTAGGTAAGTGAAGGCATCATACAAAATGTCACAGAAAATAAGTGAAAATAGCAGAACTGCAAGCCCACAACGTCTGGCATCTTGCAGATCGTTTATTCTCACTAGGGTTAGAATTACGGTAATTGTTCGGGCCGGGCCTTAATTTTCAGGCCCATTGAGAACCGTGTGTGTGTGTGTGTGTGTGTGTGTGTGTGTCTCTACCAGCTGTCTCTTCTTGGGGGGCAGACAGGGTACATGGGGCAGGTTGAGGTTGGTGAGCTGGTAGACAGACAGGTCTCTGGGTGTGTTGTACTTGTGGCTGCTCTGAGAGCGCTGGTAGAAGTCTGATACACTGTCTGACGCACTGCTGCCCATCGACATGAACTGGAGATACTGGTGGACTGAAACACACACACACACACACACACACACACACACACACACACACACACACACACACACACACACACACACACACACACACACACACACACACACACACACACACACACACACACACACACACACACACACACACACACACACAGTTTTAAAATGTTTTAAATAAAACTTTTGAAATACATATTCCTACTGACAGACAGACAGACAGACAGACAGACAGACGAAAGGTGGACAGGGTAATGACACACTGTTACAAACTGTCCGTCCAGCCAGGATTCAAAGCATTTTCCACCCGTTGGAAAGAGAGGAAGACATTTTCTGGGATTAATGCAAATCTGACTCCCATCCCAGGAATCAGATTTTTATTAATCCTGTGATTGGGACGGGACGGGAATAAAAAGTCAACAGGAGCGGACGGGAGCGGGAACCATAACAGATCAGGTTTTATATCGTACAGAAACAGCAGAAATAAACGCCACCAGTCACAGACTGCTGTTTGGGTCTTGCATTTCAAAGTACACACCCCTTTTCTTACTGAAGCCTGATCTACAAGCCTACAACGTGGCGTGGATACAACACGTTGTAGTCTTGGAGATCTGCTATGTTCTGCGTGCGACACAGTCATAGTACTAGTCATAAATCAGACATGAGATGCAAGATGCAGCAGTGTTTACATTGAACTAGCAGTAGAGAGAAAGAGAGGGGAGTGTCAGTTGAACAGATCCATGGACATGAAACAAGTGTCAAAGTGAACTCATATTATCCTACAAATGTGAGGAGATTGTTAACAAAATGTTACATGACATCCATCATTTTGAAGTGGTTTGTTTGGATCTCTCTAGCCTTGGATCAAGACTATCATAGATGTATTTTATGGAGTCTGACTTTTACTTTCGTATCTATGATAGTCTTGGTCTGCACCCCCCAATTGTCACTGGACATCCGCGCGGAATGCCCATACTTTTCCGTAAATGTACAAAAAAAACATATGAAGTTCTAACCCTGTAGCCACGGATGTTAACTCGACATTAGGAACCTGTGTGCACTGTAATAGCCCGTATTTTTCAATAGATATGTGTTTTAATCCCGTCTGTGTCGGATTCTGTCAAAACGTCCCTGTATTCCTCAATGTGCGGTAGTGATGGGCGCATCCGGTGAAAGCTCAATGTAAACAGGAAGTAAACAAGGGGGGGGAAATGGCATTCAGGCACAGACAGGATTAAAATGTATTGAAAAATACTAACTAATACAGTGCAAAAAGATTCCGAATGCCAAGTTAACATCCAGGGCTACCGGGTAAGCACCTTTTATTTTGCATTTCTACATGTTCGGAGAAATGCAGACTTTACGGGCGGATGTCCAGTGACAATTGGAGGGTAAAGCCCAAGACGATCATAGATAAAATACTATCTTTGATAGTCTTGACTCTTGATCCAAGGCTAGGATTTCTCAAAAGTGACTCAACAAATGCCAGGCCAGCAATGCTGTGTCAAAACAAACAATCGCATCGTCTTTTGAATACTCATCTAGCAAAAAGCGAGCGCAGTTTCACCATTTATTACAGTGGAGAAAGACGGATTAATTTGCTGGACTCCAGGTATGAACTCAAACTGTCTGTGAAGAGTGCTGTGGAAATAATTCACTTGTCTTTGAGTTAACTGTAGCAATCATCTTCCTCTGCCTATAGCCTAATTGTGAACTGAAATATTTACATTTATATTGTATTTTTACTAGCAGTCGGGTAAGGCAGTGGTTCTCAACCTGTGGGTCGGGACCCCCATTTGGGGTCCCCACATGATGGTAAAGTGACAATTGAATGACTTTTAAGACCTTTTTAATACATAAAATGACCATTACTGCATCAAAAGTCGTCAACAAACTATACTATAAAAACTGGTCAAACATTGGCAAAATTTTCAAATAATACAAGAGGCAAACGTGAAAATAGCTGATCTACAAGCTCACAACGCCTCGCGTTTGCGAGGCGTTGTGAGCTTGTAGATCAGCTATTTTCACAAAATGTATCTGTGGAACCGAGACCGAGTGAAACTAAACGTAACGCCTCAACTCTTACAAGTGCTTGTCAGGATGGGGGGGGGGGGGGGGGGGGGGTCCCCAGGTCCCCAGTTCAAATATGATTATTTTGAGGGGTCACGGCCTGAATAAGGTTGAGGACCACTGGGGTCAGGGGGTGTGGACAATAAGCTTGTAAAGTCCACCCATAAATGAACCCATTGAGACCTGGAACTGTCTCATTTTTAGATTTGAGCTAAAAAGCATTATTTTACACTTTGGGCTATTCAAAAATAGCAGATATACAAGCTCATAGCGCGGCGCCGAGTGCCGCGCTACGAGCTTGTAGATCTGCTATTTTTGAAAAATCGTGAAAATGTGTGCAAATCTTTGAATATATATATTTTTAAAGCCAACATTTTTAACTCAAATCTTTGCTTCTGGGGGGGTCCCTGGAACCAGATATTTCGATGGGGGTCCGCGGCCAAATACATATAATTTTGGGGGTCCTTGACATGAAAAAGATTGAGCACCACTGATATAGAAACATACGTTTTCCAGAATACTGTTGAGATTTAGGAGACGTGTAGAATCGGCTTCAGGTCTCAATGGGTTAATAATATGACGTCATAGACTGGCTTCAAAGTACTATATTAATGGCCACCGCACAGAGTCTGCACATAATTAGTAGTTTAAGCGCGACAGAAGTAGTTTGTTAATAATTAGTAGTCGTTACCTAAAAGTAATTCATTCTTAAACCGTTAAGGCGATGGCAGACGTCGCCCAGGTTTCAGCCACCGCTCCTTCCCCGGCGAAGGCCGAAGCGAGGAGGAGGAGGAGGAGGAGAACGACCGCGAACGCGGCGGGTCCCAAGAGGACGGTCAGACGCAGGAGGCGGCGGAGCACCGCCGCCGCCAGGAGACGCGCCGCGTCCGCTAGGCCCAGGAGGAGGAGGAGGCGCGCGGCCGCGGCCAAAACCACCACCAGGAGACGCAGGAGGTCCACCAGGCGCCGCAGGAGGCCCGCGCCCAAGAAGCAAGTGAGAAGGAGGAGAAGGCGGGCCAGGAAGGTGGAAGAGTAAAGCGGCCATGTTGGGGGGCGGCAACGGTGGATTATTTTATTTATTTGATTATTCCATCGGTCACGTTTTTGATTCGTTAACCCATTCAATCAGTAATTTTAAATGTCTTTGGCTATTCAAAAATAGCAGATATACAAGCTCATAGCACCAGTGCTAAAATGACACCGTTGCTTTCCCGGTCTTAATGGGTTAATTTATTTTTATTTTTGTTTCATATATCAACAAAGTGTTATTTTATACTTTGTTGCACAGTGGCGGCGTGCAAGAATATTGAAAATAGACGAGCTAGAAGCTCACAACTTGAGAGCTCATTGTGAGCTTGTAGATCGGTTATTTTCACTACAGCTTTTACCTTTTTTTTTTTACACTTTTCATTTAAAATCACATTGTGAGGTTGTAGATATTTTGACCAATTCTGAATTATAATTTTTTTTAACAGTTTTTTTTTAACAGACCTAGAAACACCTAGAATGACATGCCTAAAATATTCTATAGTTTAACTGAATTTCAAGGATCCCCAGTTTGATATACATTAGGCCACGCATCACCATTTGATACACTATGATCAGGGGTACATAACTGGTGCGCAAGTGAGCATGCGTGGTCAAAATACATGCTGCGCGGCACATCAAACGAAGCCAGGCGCTCTGGCGTACCAACAGCTGGGACCGCTGGGACAGGAGTTTACTTCCTGAAGCCACACTCACACATTCACGGCGAAGCACGCGTCCGCCCCATACACACCCATGGGGCGGAGGGGGAGGGGACGCATGCTGCCCGTGAATGTGTGAGTGTGGCCTCGAATCCTGACACAGTCAGTCGCACACAGCAAGCTGCTGGCTGCGTTACAGTTACAGGCACTCATCACAGAGGATGAACGCACCGTGATGTGGTGCAAAATATGCCGTGAACATCCCAATCTGGCGGATAAAAGCAGCGCCTTTTATACAGGGACAAAGAATTTCAGTCACCCAGCTTTTGATAAACATGAGAAAAGCAAAGAGCACATCAACATAGTGCAAACAACTGATAACAGGAGCAGCCAGGATCGGAGTCGACCTATTGACAGGTGGCAGGACAACATTAATGAAGAACAACGTCAAGCACTGTGTAATATATTTCTGTTGGCCTTCCACAAAGCCAAACATGCACGTCCTATGCGTTCATTTGACATACCACTATTCAAGAGGATTGGAGTTAATGTCGGGAGTGCCTATCATTCACGAGAAGCGGGGTCCCGCATCATGCAGACCACTGTACAGACAAGTTGTCCATGTATCCCTCTTTTATCCATCCTGTGAGACGTGTAGCGGCAAAATGTATTTATTTCTTTATTCTGTGAGCACCAAGTAACATGTCCAGGTGCTCCCCTGAGAACTAGACCAAAACAGTTATGTGCACCCCTGACTATGATTATTATTTCTGGGACCCCATGTGAAATCCTCAGTCTGAGAGTGTACACATGGAACCAAAATGACCATCACAGGTCCATTTGGTTATATGTGTACACTCTAAAGCTCCTTATACTCTGGGGGAGATTTTTTCATGCGAATAATACGTTTTTTTTTAAAAAACCTTATAAAGTCAATGAAAGCTTCCATGGAGCGAAAAAAGCGAAGCGAAAAAGTGTCTTTTAATTATTTGGAACGAGTCCGAATTTTGCGTATATTCGCATAATCTCCGGTATGTAACCACCTTATGAGTTACGGACCTGTAGGGGTCCAATTGGTTTCATTTGTAAACTCTCACTGTTACAGACCCATAAGGGTCCAAATGGTTCCATTTATACACAGTGTAAAACCCTACTCTCCCTCAAAACGTCCCTAAAACAGTACCTTCAGGAGGCTGCCATTCCAAACTAAAAGTCATAACCTTCCCCCCCAAGAACTGTTTGTTGTACATATGTTATGTTTTTCTTATTTTTATTTGTAAACTGTTTATATGATGTTCTGCATAGTAGTGTATATCTGTCTGTCATTTAATGTCACTATGAATTGAGTACAAAAAGACCCCAATTGAAACAAGCCATAGGTTTTTTTTTAATCCTATTTAGTTGACCTTGTATTTGAACTGTACTTCCATGTGCTTTTTTTTCTGCAAACTTCTAAATAAAGTATTCAATCAATCAATCAAATTCTCATTGTCACAGACCCGTAGGGGTCCATTTGGTTCCATTTGTACACTCTCAGAGTTACAGACCCATAAGGTCCATTTGGTTTCCAATTACCAATAATTGAACTGGGGATTCCCTGGGAGAACCAATGCATAATGAACCCTCTGGTTTAGTTCACCCAAAAGAATGACTTATTTCCTATCAATTACACACCCTATGAAGCATTGAATCAATGGATTAGTTTTATTTTTTGTCGCATTCCTAAGCCAATAATTTGATTACCGGCAGTTTAGAGCAGCAGAGGGTGACTGTGCTTTTGCGGCTGCGGGCCCCAGGCTCTGGAACATGTTGCCCCTCCCTCCCCATTATATCTGCCCAGTCGATTGGGGCTTTTAAAACCTTACTTTAAACTCACCTGTTCTCTCTTGCTTTTAGTTGTATTTTAGCTCTCCTGTTCTGTTTTAACTCTGCATTGTTTTTTTCTGAACAAGGCCTGAGCCTTGTTCAGTAGCCTGATGACAGGCTGGTCTCTGACCTTTGCTCTTCCATGGACCTACCTGTGGATTATACCGACAGGTGACTTTACTTTATTTCTTTGCTCTTCCTCATGAACTTACTTGCGGATTATACCAACTAGACCATACCCGTGGGGGGATATGCGCACATGATTTGCCACCCTGTGAGCCAGCGAACCCAAAAACGCTAATAAAGAGCTGACATTTGGGGAAAGCGAAAAACGGTCTTAGGTGTTCCGTGCTCATGGTAATGGTCAATGGCTGTGTGCAAATTCAGATCAGCCACTGAGGAGAACCGAGCAGAAGAGATGTTGGGCTCACCGCACAAACAAAGCTTGTCGAATTATAGGAGGATGTCACCTTATGTACCTTATGTGGATTATGTGGTCGACACTCGCTGACATTTTGCACCTTAATCCCATGTACAACGCACTGACTTTTGTCTTTTTATTGTGCTTTTTTAGCACCTTAACTAACGTCCATAAGTATATCATGCACACAGTATACATCTGCTGCTATGCTCACACACCTTTATATCTTATCTCAGGTACCATGTGTAAATATGTAGATAACTTGTTAGATCTCGTTTCCCCTTGACCCCCCCCCCCCCCCCCCCCCTGTTCTTCCCTTTCTTTTTTTCTATGGAAATAACGATACGATAATATTAACTTTTTTTTTTACTTCTGTAAAACCTGTGATGTGACAATAAAGCTGATTCTTGATAGTTTTTTTGTTTTGTTTTTATTCTGATTGATTCTGATTCTGGGACTGGAGTGAAAATCCACTCCTGTGGCATACTGGAGCTATTTTCAAAATGGAATCCTGATTTTTTGTTTTGCTATTTTTGAATTGGAATCCTGAAATGTTACATTTGTATTTCAAATGCATTTAGTTATACTTATGTTAAACTTTATGTTAACTTTATGAACTTACATACAAATGCATTGGACATATAAAAGACAATAGAATTGTAATACTAGTCATTAAGCTACTAATATAGACTGAAGTAATTAAAGGGGGTCATGTTTGCATGTTTGGAATTGTAAACAGCTGAGATCTATAATATATCAGTATTCTGATATTAACCTGCGGGCCGCATTAAGTGAAGGTGTGGCCCCCGGGCCGCCAGTTGCCCATGTATGCTCTAAAGGCCCTACATACATGCACACCTACAGTAGATGCTTTTTCTCTCCCAACCAGCTCGTTTCCAACTCTCCCACGTTGGTCACTAAAGACAGTGTGATTCATTCATTCATTCATTCATTCATTCAGACCAGAGCCATTTGGAGCAGACTTGGGCTGAGGAATTTATACAAAGTATGTGTCCCCCTCTAGTGGCCATGAGCATAAACACAAACTGTCAAATAATAGCAACACATCCATATATACCTCCATGAAACGTTTGTGATATATATCGTTGCTGTCGGGCAGAAACCTCTCCATCTCCATACTTTTAAGTTTTTTTTTGTTAATGAACGTCTTACTTGATCATATACTACAGCATCACACAAAAGTAGCAGATCCACAAGCTCGTTTTGAGCTTGTAGATCTGTTACTTTAGCTATTTATGAATTTGAATCCTGAAAAGTAACAGTTTTCCACCTGACAGACAATATTATGCAAGGGATAATTGACGGGAAGCCGGTCATTATTGATAAATAAATCCCGACAAGGTGATTAAGCACCAATGCGCAGCGGAGGTGCCTAATCACCTTGAAGGGATTTATGACCGGCTACCCGTCAATTATCCCGCTAATTACACGGCTACGTAATAAATAAATGAATACATTGACCCAAAAGTAACAACAAAACAAAGTATTTCCTTGCTTACGGCAATGAAAGTATTCCATAAGTGTTGCGCTGGCCGGACACGGTTGCCTCGGAAAACAAAGCAGTGTTGATCAAATAGAGTACATTATTGGTTACTGCATCGTCTGTTTCTCCCTTCAAAAACATTCTTGTTTAGTTGTAAATGACATGGTGTGTTTGTTTACATGGCTGTCATGTTGGACACGGCATAAAATTCAAGCAGCGCAGGACTGCAGGTTGATATGAGCAGGTGTTCTGAGCCTTTGATTAGACAGAGGTCTGTTATTGAGCTCATCGGTCACTATACAGAAATAACACACAGCTGAATTCAGTGATTCAGCGACCAATCAGAATTCAACCAAGCCGTGTAATAAGTTTATTTAAAGTACTAAACATAAACAATGAGAAGAAACACAACGTGTGTGTGTGTGTGTGTGTGTGTGTGTGTGTGTGTGTGTGTGTGTGTGTGTGTGTGTGTGTGTGTGTGTGTGTGTGTGTGTGTGTGTGTGTGTGTGTGTGTGTACTCACTGTGATGTTTCTTTTCAGGAAGGGGAGGGGGGCTTCCACTGGGAGAGAGGGGGGAGGAGAAAGGGTTGCCATGGAGATGGTCATCATCAAAGACAGGAACGTGCTCGTGCTGGGAGGGGCTTCTGTGCAGAGGGGCGGGGTCATCTCCAGCGGGGGGTGTAGCCTGAGGGATAACGATACCTATAGAACAAATAGTCCTAAGTGTATTAATGCACCGTATTCTACAGTATGTACAATATATGTAATGTATAGTCTACTGTCTGAATGTCTGAATGGATTGACAAACATCAATGAGGTCCACAATCACAACACCAGAGGGAGCTCCACTTTTTTCACGTTCAACCCAGATTTGGCACAAACAAGGGGTTAAATGTGGCACTCAGTATTACTACAAGATGACGATGACGATGACGTTGTGTCGGCGGTGCCGACACAACGGCACCGCCGCCGCCAGCGTCCTTGCCGTGCCGCCGGGAACAACAACGGCGACAAGCAAGACGACTAAAAAGAAAGCCAGACTGTACCGTGATGACTACATGAAGTTTGGCTTCACTTTTATGGGGGACCCATGAAGATTAGACCAGGGGTCTTCAACGATTTCAGGCCAAGGACCCCCTAGCTGAGAGAGAGATGAAGCAGGGACCCCCTCTATATTGTATAAAATTGTGTTTCAGATTATACTTTTTTTGTTTACTTGGTCTGCTCTTTTTCCCCTCTATATCTATTACCCCTTTGCCAAAAATAGCAGATCTACAAGCTCACAACGCCTCGCAGCGCGAGGCGTTGTGAGCTTGTAGATCTGCTATTTTTGGCTAAAGTTCTCCTCAGAAAAGGGATGCTAGGAGTCAAGTGGTTAAGGTAATAAAAAAACATATCACACAAAGATTTGGCGGACCCCCTGTAGTAACTCTGAGGACCCCCTAGGGGTCCCGGACCCCCTGTTGAAGACCCCTGGATTAGACCCATCTAATCCTATTCCACTGTGCATCGTGTGCGGAGACAAGCTCGCAAACAGTGCTATGGTTCCCCCGTAAGATGAAACGTCACCTTGAGACCAACCATGAAGAAATCGCCACAAAAGGACAAAGACTATTTCGTGAGTTTGAAAGTTAGTAAGGGAGAAACAGAACGCGAAACAGACAACTGCATTGTTACGCAGTACCACCAGCACCAAGGTTTCTGACAGAGACAAACAAATCTTTTAATTGAGTTTTTAAAGTATTTTTCTGGGAAAGTGAATCCAACTCTTCTGTTCATTGCACTGACAAAGTTTATATATTTGTAGGCCAAATTGAACATGTGTGTGCTGTTTTTTAGTTTGAGGTTTCTTTATTATGACATCAAAGCAAAACAAGTTGTATGTTTCCAAAAATAAATCGGTGAAACTGAGGCACTGTCTCTTTCCTTTTTTTCCTTTTAAAGTAAAATTTGGTGAGTGAGAGCTATCATAAATGATTGGATGTTGTGTTTTTAGTATTTTGGGTTTAGTACCAAAAAAGTTTTACTCTTGTAAGGTTAAATCCTCCATTCATTGCACTGACCAAAGTTTATATATTTGTAGGCCAAAGACATTTTGTAATGTTCAAGGTTTCTTTATTACATCTTGTGTACATGAGAGTAAATATTTTGTAGCAGCAATAAAATTAAGCTTGCCATATACAGTATATAGGGGATGTGCGATATACATCCCCTATATATATATATATATATATATATATATATATATATATATATATATATATATATACGATATATATCGGCCGATATAGTTGTTTTTTAATTAATCGGTATCAGTCCCGATATCAAAATTGCGCCGGTGTGAACAGCCGATGATTGCCTCTACTAGAAGCTCGCCCCCGCTACGCGGGGGCTCGCGTCTAGCCCACGGCCACGCCCACGTAGCGCCCGCGGCCACTTGGCAACTCATATAAGTGGCGTAGCGTCATGAGGGTCAGTGGGGCCGTGGCTCGGTCAGTGAAGACCCTGTAGTGCGGATGATATGTGGCATAGAGGGGCAGATTGTAAATCCCCAGAGGAAACATCCGTGGGCTACCATTGGTTCAGCGATGTGTGCGGTCGCCCTGCGGCCCCTCCTCCTGCACCAATGTGCACTATTGAGAGCCCTGACATCACAACAATTGGAGCGATGGGCACTGCACTCTGGTTGGTTAGGGTACACCTAGGGCCCAGGTAGAACCCAGTTAAAGCCTGCATGGGCAAACCCAGTTAGGACCCGCCTTGGTCCCACATAAACATGGCTAGTTGGGGCCCACCTAAGGGCCAGGTAGAAGCTACTTATAGCCTGCATGGGCATCGCAGTTGGGACTGAAGTGGATGCCGCTGAGATTGCTGACATGGGGTCCACATGGTTTAGCCCACCTTGGAACTACGCTGGCATGCTGGCTGTAATGCAAACGCTGCATCATACCTGCAGTGTGTAGTTTGATGTTGTGTGTATAGCAGATATACCTGCAGTGTGTAGATCAATGTCCATATGAAAGTCAATGGCCAGCAGTGTTTTTTTTCCCCAGCAGAGTTTCTAGTGTCTCTGTCTCTCTCTGGAAGAGGTTGCACATGAACTCTGCAGCCGCACTGAGGCGCTCCAACACAAACACTCTGACATTAAGCTGCTTCACACAACAAACATCAGCACCACGCTGCTGTTTGTCCAAAAGACAATATCTCCTCTCCCACCGACGTCATGTGTTCATTTATCGACAGCCGTACAGACTCCTTTTGACACATTTTACCTCGTTTATCCAGCTCTCACTGACTCTCCACATCGGGCTGTTATTTTGCTGCGATCAAGTCAACGATGTGAGAGATTAGCTATCACAGACGGACGGACAGGGGGTGAAACATAGTCTTGCGCCATGCCTTTGGGCCTGGCGGAGACAATAAAAGTAAAGGAAATGACCATTTCTGCAACAAAAGTAGTCAACAAACTATACTATGAAAGCATGGGCCACATTGTCAAAGAATCTAAGAAAGAGGCAATCATGTAGAAAATAGCCGATCTACAAGCTTACAAAGCCTCTCAACGTGAGGCGTTGCGAGCTTGTAGATCGGCTATTTTCACAATATTTACTTGTGGAACGGAGTCAAACAGAATGGGGGGGTCCCCAGATCAAGTGCGTTTGTTTGGGGGGGGGGGGGGGGGGCGGCCTGAAAGGGTTGATAAGCACTGCTCTAATCGGAGCGAAATTATCTGAAATTACTACATGACCATAATGCAGCCTAACATGCGTTGCACGGGGCGGTCCTGCCATTACGTTAGTTACTGTAGTTGCTGTGGAGCTACATAGTTCTCCAGAAGACACACACAAACATTCACCATCTACAATGGACTGACTGAGCAGCAATATTGACATTCCCCACACGAACGTGCATTGTTGACAAAGTGAGTGCACAGCCGCTGCAGGCATGACAACCACGTTAGCGTTAGCGACATGGCAGCTATCACAGCGCCCTGTCCGGCGTCGCTGCGACTGACTGTGATGGCTACAGCAGTAACAGCAAGCTCTCTGCGATGCCATTGTCTGGAGACTGCTCTTAGCGTGACACGACCAATGAGAGTGAGCGCTGTAGTTGTTGCTAAGATACGGTGGCGTCTCTGCCCCATAGCTTGTAGATCTGTCACGCATGATTGGCGTAGGCTGCGTTGCCAGGTCTGACTGTTTGTATAAGCGATTTTGGGCTTATTTGGGTGCACTTTTGGGCTCGTTTCCATAGACCACGGCAGCGCTTATTTCTTTCCCGTGACCGATGTGGCAAAAAAAGTGCAAAACGAACCATCCGGAAGTAAATTGCGAGATGAAATATATAGCACTTTTTGATTATTAGAGAAGGAGACACATGTGAAGGTTGAAAATGAAAGGTAGGAGTTTGAAAGGAGACGCTCTCTGTTTGAGTGGTAAGATGTCTCGCTGCTGCAGCTGCAGGACTCAAGAGTTGTGTGTGTGTGTGTGTGTGTGTGTGTGTGTGTGTGTGTGGGGGGGGGGGGGGGGGGGGTAGGTGTCGGGTTTCACATGGTGTTCAGACCTTGACGTGCGCGCTGCCTCTCATTCACTCAGACAGAGACTGAGTGTGTGTCGTGGCGAGCGCCGCTCGGCAGTGCTCGCGTGTTACTCCACTGGTTAATTAATTTGCTTCAGGTGTGTAAGCCCAGCGAAGCTTATTAAATTGGTCATTGGGCAAAAGCAGAGCCTCCACGACCGTGTTAGTGGACAAACATAGCAAACATAGCAGTAGTTGGGCGCTGTTTGGCAATACTTGTTGCTATAGAGCATGCTAATGAGTGCTGACAAGTAACAACAAACAAATGTATGCTATCGCACGCACGCACGCACACACACACACACACACACACACACACACACACACACACACACACACACACACACACACACACACACACACACACACACACACACACACACACACACACACACACACACACACAGTGTAGGACAGTGGTTCTAAAAGTGGGGCCTGGGATCCCCAGCTAAATGATGGGTAGTTAGGAACCAAATGGACCCTTATGGGTCTGTAACTCGGATGTCTAATGTATAGTCTACTGTCTGAATGGATGTCTAATGTATAGTCTACTGTCTGAATGGATGTCTAATGTATAGTCTACTGTCTGTCTGAATGAATGTCTAATGTATAGTCTACTGTCTGAATGAATGTCTAATGTATAGTCTACAGTCTGAATGGATGTCTAATGTATAGTCTACTGTCTGAATGAATGTCTAATGTATAGTCTAGTGTCTGAATGGATGTCTAATGTATAGTCTAGTGTCTGAATGGATGTGTAATGTATAGTCTACTGTCTGAATGGATGTCTAATGTATAGTCTAGTGTCTGAATGGATATCTAATGTATAGTCTACTGTCTGAATGAATGTCTAATGTATAGTCTACTGTCTGAATGGATGTCTAATGTATAGTCTAGTGTCTGAATGAATGTCTAATGTATAGTCTACAGTCTGAATGGATGTCTAATGTATAGTCTACTGTCTGAATGAATGTCTAATGTATAGTCTACTGTCTGAATGGATGTCTAATGTATAGTCTACTGTCTGAATGGATGTCTAATGTATAGTCTAGTGTCTGAATGGATGTGTAATGTATAGTCTACTGTCTGAATGGATGTCTAATGTATAGTCTAGTGTCTGAATGGATATCTAATGTATAGTCTACTGTCTGAATGAATGTCTAATGTATAGTCTACTGTCTGAATGGATGTCTAATGTATAGTCTAGTGTCTGAATGAATGTCTAATGTATAGTCTACAGTCTGAATGGATGTCTAATGTATAGTCTACTGTCTGAATGAATGTCTAATGTATAGTCTACTGTCTGAATGGATGTCTAATGTATAGTCTACTGTCTGAATGAATGTCTAATGTATAGTCTAGTGTCTGAATGGATATCTAATGTATAGTCTACTGTCTGAATGAATGTCTAATGTATAGTCTAGTGTCTGAATGGATATCTAATGTATAGTCTACTGTCTGAATGGATGTCTAATGTATAGTCTACTGTCTGAATGGATGTGTAATGTATAGTCCACTGTCTGAATGAATGTCTAATGTATAGTCTAGTGTCTGAATGGATGTCTAATGTATAGTCTACTGTCTGAATGAATGTCTAATGTATAGTCTAGTGTCTGAATGGATATCTAATGTATAGTCTACTGTCTGAATGAATGTCTAATGTATAGTCTACTGTCTGAATGAATGTCTAATGTATAGTCTACTGTCTGAATGAATGTCTAATGTATAGTCTAGTGTCTGAATGGATGTCTAATGTATAGTCTACTGTCTGAATGGATGTCTAATGTATAGTCTAGTGTCTGAATGGATGTCTAATGTATAGTCTAGTGTCTGAATGGATGTCTAATGTATAGTCTAGTGTCTGAATGGATGTCTAATGTATAGTCTAGTGTCTGAATGGATGTCTAATGTATAGTCTAGTGTCTGAATGGATGTCTAATGTATAGTCTACTGTCTGAATGGATGTCTAATGTATAGTCTAGTGTCTGAATGAATGTCTAATGTATAGTCTACTGTCTGAATGGATGTCTAATGTATAGTCTAGTGTCTGAATGGATGTCTAATGTATAGTCTACAGTCTGAATGGATGTCTAATGTATAGTCTACTGTCTGAATGGATGTCTAATGTATAGTCTACTGTCTGAATGGATGTCTAATGTATAGTCTACTGTCTGAATGGATGTCTAATGTATAGTCTACAGTCTGAATGGATGTCTAATGTATAGTCTAGTGTCTGAATGGATGTCTAATGTATAGTCTAGTGTCTGAATGGATGTCTAATGTATAGTCTACTGTCTGAATGGATGTCTAATGTATAGTCTACTGTCTGAATGGATGTCTAATGTATAGTCTACTGTCTGAATGGATGTCTAATGTATAGTCTACTGTCTGAATGGATGTCTAATGTATAGTCTACTGTCTGAATGGATGTCTAATGTATAGTCTAGTGTCTGAATGGATGTATAATGTATAGTCTACTGTCTGAATGGATGTGTAATGTATAGTCTAGTGTCTGAATGGATGTCTAATGTATAGTCTAGTGTCTGAATGGATGTATAATGTATAGTCTACAGTCTGAATGGATGTCTAATGTATAGTCTACTGTCTGAATGGATGTCTAATGTATAGTCTACTGTCTGAATGGATGTCTAATGTATAGTCTACTGTCTGAATGGATGTCTAATGTATAGTCTACAGTCTGAATGGATGTCTAATGTATAGTCTAGTGTCTGAATGGATGTCTAATGTATAGTCTACAGTCTGAATGGATGTCTAATGTATAGTCTAGTGTCTGAATGGATGTCTAATGTATAGTCTACTGTCTGAATGGATGTCTAATGTATAGTCTACTGTCTGAATGGATGTCTAATGTATAGTCTACTGTCTGAATGGATGTCTAATGTATAGTCTACTGTCTGAATGGATGTCTAATGTATAGTCTAGTGTCTGAATGGATGTATAATGTATAGTCTACTGTCTGAATGGATGTGTAATGTATAGTCTACTGTCTGAATGGATGTGTAATGTATAGTCTACTGTCTGAATGTATGTCTAATGTATAGTCTAGTGTCTGAATGGATGTATAATGTATAGTCTACTGTCTGAATGGATGTGTAATGTATAGTCTACTGTCTGAAATGGATGTGTAATGTATAGTCTACTGTCTGAATGTATGTCTAATGTATAGTCTACTGTCTGAATGGATGTCTAATGTATAGTCTAGTGTCTGAATGGATGTCTAATGTATAGTCTACTGTCTGAATGGATGTCTAATGTATAGTCTAGTGTCTGAATGTATGTCTAATGTATAGTCTAGTGTCTGAATGGATGTATAATGTATAGTCTACTGTCTGAATGTATGTCTAATGTATAGTCTAGTGTCTGAATGGATGTATAATGTATAGTCTACTGTCTGAATGGATGTGTAATGTATAGTCTACTGTCTGAATGTATGTCTAATGTATAGTCTAGTGTCTGAATGGATGTGTAATGTATAGTCTACTGTCTGAATGTATGTCTAATGTATAGTCTACTGTCTGAATGGATGTGTAATGTATAGTCTACTGTCTGAATGGATGTGTAATGTATAGTCTACTGTCTGAATGTATGTCTAATGTATAGTCTAGTGTCTGAATGGATGTATAATGTATAGTCTACTGTCTGAATGGATGTGTAATGTATAGCCTAGTGTCTGAATGGATGTCTTCAGAGTCATGTGATCACCTTGAACAGAACGCCTCTTCTGTGGAAGAGCAGGAGGAGGAGGAAAGGAATGAAGGGAGGTGGGAGGAGACGGAGGAGGAGGAGAAGAAGTGGGAGGAGGAGGAGGAGGAGGAGGAGGATGAGGAGGAGGGAGGTCCATGTCATCACTGGAGAAATCTTTACGAAGGAAGTCCTTATCTGGAGAGAGAGAGAGAGAGAGAGAGAGAGAGAGAGAGAGAGAGAATCAAATCGAAATATTCTGAAAATAAATGTATTGCTGTGTGCTCCCTGTTGTGTAAAGACATTATTTAGGTCTGATTTAGACAATGTTGTGTGCTGGCGGTGGTGGGAAAAGTACTCAAATGTTGTACTTAATTTTGTAAAAGTATCAATACTGCAATTTAGAGATACTCCATTACAAGTAAAAGTCCGGAATTCAAAATGTACTCGAGTAAAAGTACATTTAGTATTGGCATAAAAATGGACTTAAGTACCAAAAGTGAAAGTACTCATTATGCAGAATGCACCATTTCACAAGCTCACAATGCGTTGCATCGCAACGCATTGTGAGCTTGTAGATCTGCTATTTTCAAATGGCCAAAATATATATATAGGGCTGAAGTGGTTAATGTATGTTTTGTAATAAAATTAAAATCTACAAAGTAACTAGTAACTCAAGTTGTCAAATAATTGTAGTGGAGTAAAAAGTACAATATTTGCCTCTGAGATGTAGTGGAGTATTGATTGAAATTGATTGAAATTTTTATTAGGCAAAAAGAATGTAAAACAACACAGTTACATTTATAATACTTTTGTCTAAAAGGTCCGGCCAAAAAAGTCCTTGCGGGCTTGTTTCCATTGGGGTCCTTGAATTAATTTCATAGACATATATAGTAGCAACCAAACAGTTCAATAATCAACATAAGAATACAGAGGGGGAAAAAAATACCATTGTGTACAAAAAAATATATATACAAAAAACAAAAACAAAAAAAACATTAGAAAATAAAATAAAAAGTATGTACAAAAAAAGGGGGAGGGGGGGGGGGTCGTCTGTCTACAGGGAAACTGGTACTAGCTCCTCTTTAGGCCTCCAGAAAGATGAGTTTTTAGGGCTGTTTTGAATGAGCCCAGCGAACTGCATTTTTTGAGGGATGGGGTTAGACTATTCCATTCCTTGGTGGCAGTGCTATAGAAGGATAAGTATAAAGTATAAGTATAAAAGTACTGAAAATTGGAAATACTCCAATGTGTGCCCGGTGTCATTCTACAAGCTACAATAACTCACTCAGGCTTAAAGGAACACTTCACGCCCCAAAACTACAAATACAAACTCCTCCCTCCTATCGATCACTTGTCCCTTGTGTTTAAGACTTCACTTGTGAAGCCTTAAATACAAACTAACTTAAATATTACCTAAACAAACATGTTGGCCAGCAATGACAACCAGCAGGGGGCAGCAGTGAGCCTCACCTCGCTAGCCCAACCGCACACAGGAAGTAGCAGTGGGACCCACTTCCTGTTTTATGTTGCTGACTAGAAACGATCTGACACTGACGGGAACCAGTGTGTGTGTGTGTGTGTGTGTGTGTGTGTGTGTGTGTGTGTGTGTGTGTGTGTGTGTGTGTGTGTGTGTGTGTGTGTGTGTGTGTGTGTGTGTGTGTGTTTACCCTGTGGTTCTGAATACAAAGTGTCTCCAGAAGTGTTCTTCAAACATTCAGTTTCCTGGTAAACACACAAACAAAGACAATCATCATAAACTATAAAAGCATTATTCATTCATGTGTGTGCTTGTGTGCGTGCGTGCGTGCGTGCGTGCGTGCGTGTGTGTGTACCTCTATTCGTCTCATTGGTGCGACCACGGCAACTCTACAGGAGGCGGAGACTTTCAAAGAGTGGCGCTTCTTAGGAGGAAGAGCTGGAACACTGACAGACAGACAGACAGACAGACAGACACACAGAGACAGACAGACAGAGACAGACAGACAGACAGACAGACAGACAGACAGACAGACAGACAGACAGACAGACAGACACACAGAGACAGACAGACAGACAGACAGACACACAGAGACAGACAGACAGACAGACAGACAGACAGACAGAGACAGACAGAGACAGAGACAGAGACAGAGACAGACAGACAGACAGACAGACAGACAGACAGACAGAGACAGACAGACAGACAGACAGACAGACAGACAGACAGACAGACAGACAGACAGAGACAGACAGACAGACAGACAGACAGACAGAGACAGAGAGTCAGACAGACAGACAGACAGACAGACAGACAGACAGACACATGCAAATATATGTTCAGATTTTTTAAAACAATTATTATCATAGATATCCTAATAGATAATATAAATAGCCAGATTCACAATATTTACAGTGTGTTTGTGCTGTTAAAATATCAACCATTAAAACCGGTAAAGAATCTGTGTCATTTTAGATTTGGGCTTTCGTTGACTATTCAAAAATAGCAGATCTACAAGCTCACAGCGTGGCACAAAGTGATGCGCTGTGTGAGCTTGTAGATCTGCTACTTGTTTTGAATAGCCAACGCACAAGTCTAACACGACACACAGATGCTTTCTCATCTGTACATCTGCTATTCTTTTAAAAAAATTGACAAATCTTTAAAGTGTGAGAACTACTGATTTAGTAACCTCACGCCAGGCTAGTGTCACCAGTCTTTCCACCGTGGAGGAAAGCCTGCTGTTCGTTTTAAACTGGCCCATGTGATCCGGTTTAGAAAACAGATACAGATTAAAAAAAGAATCGTGTTTCGGTGGTTAGCTCCGGTTGGCATCACATTGTTTATGTTCCCCACATAATGTGAATCAATTAGTTTAGTCGCGCTAGTCGCGCTACGAGTTAGAATAAAAGATGAACGTACCAAACTAAACACGTTTTAAACTAGGGGGAATCATTTTGGAGGCGCACGGCGCCGGAGGTTCCGGTCGTTGGTTCCGGCCGCCTGATGACGTAAAGATATTTCTGCTCTTACCAGATCAGAAACCAGTAAATGGTATTGATCCCAGGCTACTGATTTAGAAGGCATTTTTAGAATGGGCCTCAGGTCTTAATGGGTTAATAGTGATACAACATAAAAAAACATGAGTTATTTATCATGACCTCTCATACACTTTCACTTACATTTTATATTGCTGTCTCTCTCTCTCTCTCTCTCTCTCTCTCTGTTGTCTATTATCTAACTTCCTCTTTTAAAGACCACTTCTCTTTTCTCTCTGTCTTCTTTCTCTTCCTCTCCTCTCACCCCCCCCCCCCCCCCCGCCACCACCACCAGACACACAGGCACGCACACAGACACACACACACACACACACACACACACACACACACACACACACACACACACACACACACACACACACACACACACACACACACACACACACACACACACACACACACACACACGCTGTGTGGCAAGTGTACTTCCTGAGCAGAACTGATCAACTTCCTGTCTTTGAACTGTAGAGCTCAGTGACATCATTTTAGAATAGTTTGATATATTGTTGTTTTGTATTATTGTTTATTATTATCGTTTTATTTATTATTATCCACCTGCCGAAGGCGGGGCCAGAGATTATGTTTTCACCCTGTCCGTGCATACGTGTGTGTGTGTGTGTGTGTGTGTGTGTGTGTGTGTGTGTGTGTGTGTGTGTGTGTGTGTGTGTGTGTGTGTGTGTGTGTGTGAGAGTCTGGAGCTAATATCTCAAACTGAACCAATCGGCGCAAAGCGTTTTGTGTCGGTTGCCAGCAGCCCAAGGAAGACCCCTCCTGAAAAAAGCCACCCCCCTTGAACCGGAGGTTCTGGCCAGCTACAGGCCTATCTCCAACCCTTCCTTTTCCAAGGTGCTGGAAAATATAGTTGCCGCCAGTGGTGTAAAAAGTACTCACATATTTTACTTAAGTAAAAGTATCAATAATGCAATATGGACATACTCTGTTACAAGTAAAAGTCCAGAATTCAAAATGTACACAAAAAGTGTAAAAAATGTACTTAAAGTACCGAAAGTAAAAGTACTCATTATGCAGAATGTCCCATTTTAAGTTTTCAAATGTATAAATATATTTTGAAAATAGTCGATCTACAAGCTCACAATGCATCGCAACGCATTGTGAGCTTGTAGATCGGCTATTTTCAAATGGCCGAAATGTAAATAGGGCTGAAGTGGTTAATGTATGTTTTCCAAAATAAATATCAAAATCTACAAAGTAACTAGTAACTATAAGGTTTCAAATAATTGCAGTGGAGTAAAAAGTACAGTATTTGCCTCTGAGGTGTGGTGGAGTAGAAGTAAAAGTGTTGGAAATTGGAAATACTCAAGTAAAGTAAAAATTCCTCAAAGGTGTAATTAAGTAAAGTACTTAATTCACTAAAACAATAACATGCTTCACAAAAAAATCCAAACATCCATAAATAGACAATTGTATGTATCTCACCTGTTTAGCAGGGGGAGGGGCTTATCCGTCAGCATATTTACCAGGGGGAGGGGCTTATCATCCATCTGCATGTTTAATAGGGGGAGGGGCTTATCTGTCTGCATGTTTAGCAGCGGGAAGGGCTTATCAGCCACCTGCATGTTTAATAGGGGGAGGGGCTTATCATCCATCTCCATGTTTAATAGGGGGAGGGGCTTATCACCCATCTGCATGTTTAGCAGGGGGAGGGGCTTATCATCAACTATCTGCATGTTTAGCAGGGGGAGGGGCTTATCATCCACCTGCGCGTTTGGCAGGGGGAGGGGCTTAGGGGGTTTAGGGGGAGCCGACACCTCCTCAGTGGGCGGTCCGGAGGTGAGGTCCTGGCGACTCGCTCCCGTTCCCTCATTGGCTGGAAGCTCAGAAGTCACGTCCGATAGGCTGGGGCTGGGAGAAGGGGGAGCGCAGCCACGTGGCGTTTCATTGGCCAGCCTCACCAAGTCCTGACAGACAGACAGACAGACAGACAGACAGACAGACAGATTATTTAGTTAACCCTCAACAGATTCAAACAGGGACAATGGTCCAGTTCCAATGTCCCCCCTTTAACCCATTAAGACCTGAGGTATCTTACTTATGTCCTCTAAATCCTAACAGTATTCTGAAAAGCGTATGTTTCTATATCAGTGGTTCTCAAACCTTTTCATGTCAAGGACCCCCAAAATGATATGTCCCCCATCTCAAAATATGTTGTTCCAGGGAAGCAAAGATTTGAGTTAAAAAATGTTCACTTTAAAAGAATATAAATATATTAATTTGCACACATTTTCTCGATTTTTCAAAAATAGCAGATATATAGCCAAAGTGTAAAATAATGTTTTTTTTTAGCTCAAATCAAAAAGTGTGAATTACAATGTATTACATGGACAGGTAGCTGGCCTATAACAATAAACAGCTGAAAACTTAAACTGAGTTCCAGAATAGTTTTTGAATGAAATATCAAATGCATTTCGGAAGCCATGTTATGGCAACACCGATTAAGTCAGCGTCGTGCTGAGTACTGACACACACACACACACACACACACACACACACACACACACACACACACACACACACACACACACACACACACACACACACACACACACACACACACACACACACACACACACACACACACACACACCCCGAGTGCCTTGCTACAAGCTTGTAGATCTGCTATTCATTCAGTTTTAATCGTGAAAATGTTTGCAAATCTTTGAATATATATATTTTAAAGCGATCATTTTTAACTCAAATCTACACATTTTTTTTTTACTTATGTTGCTATATCAGCGGTTTTCTAACGTTTTCATGTCAAGGACCATATATTCAAAGATTTGCACACATTTTCACAATTATTTTTTCTTAAAAAATTGCATATCTACAAGCCCATGAGCTTGTATATCGGCTATTTTTGAATAGCCAAAGAACAGCAGGGATAATAATAATATAATAATCTTTATTTGTATAGCGCTTTTTAAAAACAAGTTTACAAAGTGCTTCACAACACAACCCACAACAGACAGTGTGGGGGAAAGCAAAACAAAAAATAGAAAAACAAGACAGACAGTTCGTTTAACAAATACAACAGCAAAAAAAAGCAGAAAACAATAGAGGCCATACAATGGAGTCCTCAGATTGGTAAAGTGCTCTAGTTAAACGCCATTCTAAAAAAGTGGGTCTTTAGACGAGTTTTAAAAATGGCCAGTGAGGTAGATTGTTTAACTTCCAGAGGAAGATTATTCCATAAAAGTGGAGCCCTAACAGCAACTGCTCTACATTGGACATTGAGGACATTGGACATTGAGCCCAAAGACAGTCATAGAGGGGATTATTATGGGATATCAGCCTCACCTTCACTGCATCCTGTAAGGTCTGGATCGCCATGGTGACCGTTGCTATGGAACCCTTGTCCTCATGACGCAGCGTCAGCTGATCGGTCCAGCGAATCAGCTGAGCCACAGACCCATAGAGGTCAGACAGACAGGAGGAAGAAACCGTCTTACTGCGGACAGACAGACAGGAAGAAGAAACCATCTTAATGTGGAAAGGTTATAATAGTTTTGTATTTTTCATTATAGTTTAGTTTAAGTTTGTGTTGACATTTTATTAGTTTTAGTTTTTTTCATACTTGATTTGTCAGGTGCAGGATTCCAAAGGGTCGAAATAAGTATTAAAGAAATGTAAAAAAAATGTTGCATCAAGATTTCACATCATCCCAATATGCTTATACAAATAAATTTGCAAAAACTAAAACAAAAGGGCATTTTCGCAATCATTTCAGTTAGTTTTAGTTAGGTTTGTAAACGCACAATGCAGTTTCAGTAAGTTATCGTTTGTTTGTTTTAATTATCGTTTTTATTTATTTCAGTTAACGAAAATGTTTCCGTTATTGTGTTAGTTTTCGTGTATGTATGATTGAATTTGTGTTCATCAAATATATGAATCATTAAAGGGAACCGTCAAGGAATGGGACCGTTAAGAGGAAATGGTTTAAAATCCTCAAAAGGATCTCAAACCCGGCTCTGACCTCTTCTGGATGCGCCGCTCCGCCTGGACCAGGTTCTGCACGGCCTCCAGGACCTGACCCGCCGCTCCACACAGCAGCTCCACCAGGACCTGCTGGTCCACACAGCACCCTCCTCCTCCTCCTCCCCCCCGCTGGGGGTCCGGGACCGCCCGCCGGTCCACACTCCCTCCCCGCTGGTCCGTCGCGTCCCTTCGCCGGTCCAGGACCACCAGCTTGTCCAGAAGAGTCTTAAAGTAACGCAGAGCGCTGAGGACGGAGCGCTCCTGATCCGCTAACACACACGGTGCCTGGCAAGACAGACAGACAGACAGACAGACAGACAGACAGACAGACAGACAGAGAGAGGGTGCTGGGTTAGTAATGAACATTGGTGGAGAAAGCACTCATTTGTTTTACTTGAGTAATACCACAATCTAGAAATACTCTGTTCCAAGTGAATATCTGGTATTCAGAATTTGCTTCAGTAAAAGTACAAAAGTATTGGCATCAAAATGTACTTAAAGTACCAAAAGTAAAAGTACTCGTTATGCAGAATGTACCATTTCGCAAGTTGAATATGTGTACAAATCTTTTGAAAATAGCAGATCTACAAGCTCACAACGCGTCGCACCGCGACGCGTTGTGAGCTGGTAGATCGGCTATTTTCAAATAGCCTGAATGCTTTGTTTTGAAATAACAGTGGACATATAGTGGAACAAATCATTGACGCTTCTTTGTCGGGAGACTGTGTATCATGGTGCATAATGTAGAATCATTCAGAAGCTCACTGCCAGGGCCAAGTGGATGATTTATTCATGTATTTAATTTGCTGTAGCTGTAGCTACCCAACTGGGTTTCCATCAATCAGTGTTATGCACATTTTGGATTTTGCGCATCAAGTCCTGAATGGAAACACATATTTCACCCCAAAAAAAAGGTTTTATGCTTGAAGGAGGTGGATTTTCAGGCTTTATCGAGGTAAGCAATGTACTCACATGACTATCGATTTCGCACAGTCCGTTGTAGCTTAATATTTGTATTAGAATTAGTGTTATAAGTAGGCCTATAACAATAACTAGAAGCCACGTCAGTTTTAATACATTCCCATGTCAAACAAAAAACATGTTTTCCGAAACGCACGCATACGCCTGCATTTAAATTGTAGGAATACCAAATAATATATTCACATGATAGAATGAATGAATGCCACCGTAGGTTCATGGATGTGTTCTAGTACACTACACTTTGTAGTGGCCATTTGTCAACAACAATAAATCACTCAAAAGCCACTGAGGCACCAGGCAGCCAATCCTATGCAGATCAGGAGTATATTAGAATGAGTCCATTGTCCAGACAGGCAGTGACGTTTTGTGGCATTTATTGTAGCTTCACCATGAGGGACAATACAGCAAAAGATGATAACAAATTATGTTAAACTAGAGTTTCGGGGGGCTACGCCCCCCTCAACCCCAGCCGCGCACGGGGCTTTGCGTTTGTTGGTCCCTCCGTGTCCCTGTGTCTGTATCCGTGTAGCTGCAGCACAGAGTGGGCAGTATAGATGGGGATTATGGCTGTTAGAGGCATGTACGCGCACGGGGCCCGCGTGGGCGTGTGTATATGGGGGTAGACAAATTGTCTAAGTAACATTTGCAAAAAGGGAAAAAAAAAAAAAATTGTAAGAAAGTGTAATGTAAAAGTTACAAAATGATGAAAAATAAGTAGAAGAAATTATATTTTGTATGTTTCGCGGACCACCAGGGGGTCCGCGGACCCCCTGGTGGTCCGCGCGGAAATCGTGGGATGAAAATTTCCAAAAGGAAAAAAAAAAAAAAAAAAAAAAAAATATGAAGGTGGTTGCTTGTTTTTCTGAAAGCTGGCGAATGGCAGCCCTTTCTGCAAGATGGCGGGCGCCTGGTGTTGTTGTGAGTACGTGTATTTGGGGGGGGGGGGGGGGGAATTACTACATGACCATAATGCAGCCTAACATGCGTTGCACGGGGCGGTCCTGCCATTACGTTAGTTACTGTAGTTGCTGTGGAGCGACATAGTTCTCCAGAAGACACACACAAACATACACCATCTACAATGGACGAACTGAGCAGCAATATAGACATTCACCACACGAACGTGCATTGTTGACAAAGTGATTGCACAGCCGCTGCAGGCATGACAACCAGGTTAGCGTTAGCGACATGGCAGCTATCACAGCGCCCTGTCCGTCGTGCTGCAACTGCCTGTGATGGCTACAGCAGTAACAGCAAGCTGTCTGCGATGCCATTGTCTGGAGACTGCTCTTAGCGTGACACGACCAATGAGAGTGAGCGCTGTAGTTGTTGCTAAGATACGGTGGCGTCTCTGCCCCATAGCTTGTAGATCTCTCACACATGATTGGCGTAGGCTGCGTTGCCAGGTCTGACTTTGTGTCTAAGCAATGGTCGGCTTATTTTTGCGCGCCTTTGGGCTCGTTTGCATTGTGCGCACGGCAGCGCTTGTTTAGCGTACGTCAGCGCGACGTGGCAACGGACGTGGCAACGTGAAAGGTGATTGGCTGGTGAAAAGAAACACCCGACGTTACACCAGAAATGGTGCCTGGAGAAAATGGTGACCAAAAAAAAAAGTTTGGAAAAAAAGGAAAAAAAACCCGCAGCGGCTGCCTGCTGTTGTGGTGATGAGGTCGTGCGCACGGTAAACGGTACGAAGCTGCCTCCCCTTCCGTTTTGTCCGACATTTGGTGAGTAGAATTAATTATGTTGCGCGGTGGAAAAGGTGTAGTGAACAGTGAGATGTCCCCTACGCGAGGCGTAAATTCAGTGCGGCCGCCGTGGCGAGTCAGTAGGCGACATGTGGTCTGGCGGTGCGTTGTTTATCCGATAACAGAGCTGTGGGGTGTCACCAGCGAGGGTGCGGAAGTTGCTCGCCATTTATATAGTTAGATGTTTGCTCGACTCTTCCCTGACACTGGTAAAAAAAAAACATACACCTTCCCGGTGCCCACTGACTGCTGCTGTGCCCTAATCACTTAAATAAACCCAGCTGTGGGCCCAAATTGCCCAACCTTCAAAATAAAAGCATTTAGCTGTGACACAAATTAATTCAAATAATATGGCTGTAAACGAATGAATTCTACAAAACAAAATAACACAAAAAAACATTAAATAAATGTAAAAATGCAAAATACTGAATAGCTCCCACACACTTTAAGATAAGATCTTTACAAGATCATCTCATAAGTCACTCCGTAAAATATTTTTCATGTCCAATAATATGTGTCTGACCGGCGAAATAGTGCTGCCTAGTAGTGATGAGCGGGCCGACCCGTAATCCGCGGGTCCCGCGGGTCAACAGTGCGGGTGGTCGAATCAGGATTTCAGAGGCAATTATGCGGGGATTTAGCCCATGACAATGTTGTGCTACTGTAGACATTTAAAGCAACGTTGGGTACTTAAAAGAGCGCTATATAAATCTGAGCTATTATGATGATGATTATTATTCTTTTCCCACCGCGGGTCGCGGGCGGGTTGAGCCATAGATTTATATACTGTATGGGTTCGCGGGGCGGGTTGAGGCGGGTTGGGTTCCGTGGCGGGGCGGTGCGGGTCATGAAAAAACCCGACCCGCTAGGGGTGTGCCGATACACTAGTTTCACGATACGATACGATATTGGGCTCACAACTTCGATACGATCTTTTTTTATTATGAAAATATATGGGGGAGAAAAAAGCAAATGCAAACAAATAATTCTGTTTTTGCATTATTCAGACATGCAAACTTGTAGCTTTTCAGCTACAATAGCCGTTTTGAATTCAAATAGGGCAATAGTGTGACACCTGACCCGAAAAAAAAAAACATGTTGTCACCCTTTTCACCTCGGGGCTGTTTGCATGCATGATTATTATGATTGTAAAAAAAAAAAAAAAAAAATCAAAACGATATTCTTTTTTCCCAAAACGATACATATCGTCACGAAAACGTATCGCGATATATCGTGGGACGATATATCGGCACACCCCTACGACCCGCACATCACTACTGCCTAGGCTACTGCTTATTTCATGAACCATCTCCCAATAATCGCACATTATTTAAGTGGGTGGAAATGTGCATATATTCACATGTAGGCCTATAGTTTTTCCCACTTTGAAATGAGCTTCATATTTGCTATACGTTTGCGATACGTTTTTTTTTTTATTAAAACCCAGACAGGAGTGAGTCAGGACAGATGACAACAAAACAGACAGCCTACTGGAAGGGTGGGCACTCTTCCAAGGGGCCCAGTAGGTGTGTGTGTGTGTGTGTGTGTGTGTGTGTGTGTGTGTGTGTGTGTGTGTGTGTGTGTGTGTGTGTGTGTGTGCGTGTGCACCTTGCTGTGTGTCTGTGTGCTGCTGACGTCTGGTTGAATGCAGGCTGAGACGGGGCGCTGGGACTGGGTGCGTTTGATTCTCTCCGCTGGGCTCTTCACCTTAGGAGAGTGGAGCTTATCCTTCAGCCTCATGGTGAGAGAGGAGAGATGAGAGCGAGGGGAGTCTGGAAAGAGAGAGAGAGAGAGAGAGAGAGAGAGAGAGAGAGAGAGAGAGAGAGAGAGAGAGAGAGAGAGAGAGAGAGAGAGACACACACAGACACACAGACAGACAGACAGACAGACAGACAGACAGACAGACAGACAGACAGACAGACAGACAGACAGACAGACAAGACAGACAGAGAGAGAGAGAGAGAGAGAGGTGGAGAAAATATGCATAAAAGTAGGGATGGGTCAGAATAATAGAGTATAAGAATAACCGTTTTTCAATATATATTTTTCAAAGCCAACATTTGTAACTCAAATCTTTGATTCTGGGGATTCTACAAATGTCTTCTAAATCCAAAAAGTTTAAAGAAAAATCTTATGTGCTATAATCAGTGGTTCTCAAACTTTTTCATGTCAAGGACCCCCCATGTATTTGGCCGTGGACCCCCCATCTGAAAATGTTGTTGCAGGGACCCCCCAGCAGCAAAGATTTGAGTAAGAAAAATCACTTTAAAAAATATATATATATATTCAAAGATTTGCACACATTTTCTAGATTTTTCAAAAATAGCAGATCTACAAGCTCATAGCGTGGCACGTGGCTATTTTCCTCTATTTTAGCCCTATTTATCAACAGCCTATACATACAATAACATGTGGTATAGAATTATTTTTGCTCACTTTTTGCTCACTTCATAAACCCCTTAACACAGTGGTTCTCAAACGTTTTCATGTCAAGGACCCCCAAATGGACACTTATTAGCCCGCGGACCCCCATTTGAAAAGATATGCCAGGGACCCCTATAAGAGAAGATTTTTACGGCTCTAGCAGTGATTCTCAACCATTTTAATGTCAAGGTCAAGGACCCACAGTTTGACATGCATTAGGCTATGGACCCCCATTTAATGGCATTTCTATCTCTGGGACCCCAATTCATATTGTAAAATCAATGTTAACTCTGAGAGTGTACAAATGGAACCAAATGGACCCGTTAGGGTCCATTTGGTTCCATTTGTACACTCTCAGAGTTACAGACCCATAAGGGTCCATTTGGTTCCTATCCATCATTTAGCTGGGGACCCCCTGGAACCCCCTCAAGTACCCCTGGGGGTCCCCGGACCCCACTTTGAGAACCAAAGCCTTAACAGACGACGTCACACTGAACCAGCTCAATGAAACCCATTCTATCAGGTCTCGCTAGGACGCGCCTCACCAGCCAACACACAAGAGGGGGTTGGGGTTAGAGGTTAGAGGGGGTTGGGGTGTGTTGAAACCTGTGTACCCCAAAACAACAGGTTGAGAATTGATTGCGTGAAACAATCACCTGTGCGTCCAGTCTCAATGTTGGTAAACAAATAATTGGTATATTAGTTGTGTCTTTCTTTAACAAACGAATTAATTACTACTCAGGTGATGTGACTGCTAAACAAATACATACATAAATAAATAAAACATACATATATATTCACACACACACGCACGCACGCACACGCACACACACACACACACACACACACACACACACACACACACACACACACACACACACACACACACACACACACACACAGTGTTGACAACACAAACATCCTCAGTCTCTTTAAAAACATAAACAGGAAGTAGATCTTACCAGACATCTTCTTCTTCTTCTAGTGTTTTATGATTTATTGCTTTTATTCTCATGATCAAAGTAAAGTAACTAAAGTATCTAAAGTAACTAAACACCTCGCCTCTCCTCTGTTCCGCATCCCGCTGCTGTCACACACACATTGGTGACCCATCCAATCATGTGCAGTGGTGGAAAGTAACTCAGTACATTTACTCAAGTACTGTACTTGACTTCAATTTTGAGTTATTTTTTTGTTTTTTAGTTTTTTTTATACTACCAATTTTCAGTACTTTTATTGTTGTACATTTTACTCCACTACAATTATTTGAAAACTTTAGTTACTAGTTATTTTGTAGATTTTGATTATTATTACAAAACATACATTAAACACTTCAGCCCTATTTTATACATAGGCTATTTGAAAGTAGCAGATCTACAAGCTCACAACGCGACGTGAGGTGTTTTTTATTCAAATAATAAAACCAAGGAGAAGCTTCTGAGAGGAGAAACAGACAGAAACACAGGAGAGTCACAGAATTCTACAGGTCACCGTTGGCTCTGTAACACCCCCAACTTGATGCGTTACAGCTGGTGGTGTTGCTGATGTTGATGGAGACGCAGCGCCCCCCTGTGGCTCAACTGTTCAACTTTCACACGTATTAGAGCAGTGGTTCTCAAACCTTTTTGTGTCAAGGACCCCCAAATTGATATATATTTAGCCGCCGACCACCCCATCTGAAAATGTTTTGAGCCAGGGACCCCCAGAAAAGAACATTTTGTGTCAAGAAAATGCAAAAAAAGTAATACATTCTTCAAACACTTCGCCATTTTTCACAAATACAAGACACAAGACGTTTTGAACAAGTGGTGAGAGAGAGAGAGAGAGAGAGAGAGAGAAAGAATGTTTGTAGCGTACAATACATAACGTCCAGGCGCACTGCAAGGGCACCTGCGCAAATCTGCGTCGTCATGGCAATGCTGTTCGTTTGTTTGTATGACCACGTTTTGTTGATGTAACAGTTTAGTGCTGTGACGTCAGAGCAGAGGCCCCTATATAAAGGTGAAGATGAGTTCCAGGAGTCACACTGAGACAAAGCTCTGTACTGAGTTCATACTGTTCCTTCCAGAGCATCACCTACAGCAGAGTCGAAGCACATTGGATCCAGGACTGTCAACAATGGGACGCAGAAAGTCCACCAGGAAGCCAGCGGCGGCCAAGAAGCAAAAGATGGGTCTGGACACCATGTTCACCTGTCCATTCTGTAACTACCTAAACTCCTGTTCTGTCACAATGGAAAGGACTCGGAGTGTGGGGATTATAACATGCTATGTTTGCATGGAGGCGTACCAAACGCCTATACATTATCTGTCAGAGCCGGTGGATGTTTTCAGTGAGTGGATAGATGCCTGTGAACAGGCCAACGCATAGCCCTTCAACAATTGGTGTCTTTACACGAGTGGTGGGAAAAAGTACTCAAATTTTTTACTTGAGCAAAAGTATCAATTCTGAAATGTAGAAATACCCTGTTACAAGTAAAAAGTCTGGAATTCAAAATTGTAAAAGAAAAAATCACACCTGTGTGAAGGTAGCGGCGCCTTTGATATATTTTGTCATAGATATGTGTTTCTACTAGAGAAACAATATTAAATCTCTGTAAATTTATTTCAAGGCTTCTAGTGGCACTAAATAGTGCCATTGGAAGCGAATCACCAAATGCATTCCAAGGTAAGTGGCAAAAACTGATCTGTCATAGCTGATAGAGTGGGTACCTAAAAAATAAACTTTGTGTGTGCGTGTGTATAAATGTGGTACCAGAAAGATATGAGTGTGTTATGAAATAATCTATACAATTTATAAGCCGTACCCAGAGTGTTTATGTTCCGGACTTTTACAGTTTATATAAACCATCTAATTTTGTATTCATGATATAATATTGATGTCATGAATAGTTCCCTTGCCTGACCAATCAGAACGTTGATGGGCCTGACCAATCAGAACGTTGACGGAAAAGCCAGGTATAGAGCAGGACCATCGCCGTTAAAAATACATACAAAAAAAGAAGGGGGAAAAGCATGAGAAAATAAAAATATATACAAAAAAAAACATGAGGAAATAAAAAATAAACCTTGACATCATAGTGATGTCATGAATAGTCCCCTTGCCTGACAAATCAGAACCTTGATGGGCCTGACCAATCAGAACCTCGACGGGCCTGACCAATCAGAACCTTGACGGGCCTGACCAATCAGAACCTTGACGGGCCTGACCAATCAGAACGTTGACGGAAAAGCCAGGTATAGAGCAGGACCATCGCCGTTAAAAATACATACAAAAAAAGAAGGGGGAAAAGCATGAGAAAATAAAACTATATACAAAAGAAAACATGAGGAAATAAAAAATAAACCTTGTGTATACATGTGGTACCAGAAAGATATTTATGTTTTATGAAATAATGTATACAATTTATAAGCCGTACCCAGAGTCTTTATATTGACCTTAGTGTTATTAGCAAAGCATCGTGGTCTTTTGCTGTGTAGTATGAACTGTACAGAGATGGATGTGCAGTGACTTGTCCGTTGTTCCGGAAGTACGCGTGGTCTATGTGTCCTCCCTCAAAGTGGGTTGCTTCTTGTATGAGTTGAGTGAAGCCTAGTTTCTGAAGAGATTCTGATACGTGGTTGTTGGGGTTTTCACCAAGGCATATGTTGAGATCACCGCATATCAGAGTTGTTTTGATTGGGTCGATTAACCGTGTCAAATTCTGGATCGAGGATGTATGTCCTTTGCTTTTGTAGACACTGATTATGTCTATGTCTGTTGAGACCATCATGGTGATTTGCATCGTGTCACTCGTGAAATCTGTGTGATGTTTTAGTGTTGCTGTTCTGTAGTAAGTGGCTAATCCCTTGCCATGTCCAATACTGTTTAGATGGAGTGAAAACCCATCAATCTATAGTTGTTGTGTGTGAGCCATGTTTCACTGAGGCATATAATGTCAGTATAAGCCAGAACAGGGTCTGCTTTAATTTCTTCCAATTTCGGTACTAGGGAATGGCAGTTGAGAGCTGCCACCTTCACAGCCCACTCATGTGTCTTTTCCCATTCTGTAGGGTTGATGTTAATGGACACACTCTCCATCCTCTTCAGTTCCTGCATGGCATTTTTATCTGCACGGAGCTTTTCTTTTGGTAGATGGTTGATGATGTAGAGTTGTTCTAAGGAAGGGACTCTGCTCAGCATGACATATCCCATGGCTGGCTGGAATATTGTTGTTAAGTCCATAGCTGCTGTTTGGGGTTTGGAAATTTCTTGTCCTTGGAACTTGTGGAATGTTGCCGCATAGCAAAGTACTAGTGGGAATTGATAGACTGTTGCAGAGCTCTGTTGCATCATTCATGATGTCATGAATGATGCATTCATGACATCATAGTGATGTCATGAATAGTGACCAATCAGAACGTTGACGGACCTGACCAATCAGAACGTTGACGGACCTGACCAATCAGAACTTTGGCGAGCCTGACCAATCAGAACGTTGACGGACCTGACCGCTGATGTGCCGTGACAGACCTGTCACTCTTGGTTCAATGAACCCTAAAGTCCAGTTTATAGACGACATACACAGAAATTACCGTTCACATGCGCAAGGCATCTTTATTGACAAACAAGGGAGATTCCCTCTATACTATGTGAATAAAAGAACAGCAAATTAATGATATTAAAACAATACGACCTGATATATCACGAAGGTAATTCGCTCCACATCAAGATCTGCATGCAAACAGGCGTTCGGTTGAGCGCCTGGAGAATTCTGAAGTCCTTATCTATTACATTCAGTATATCAACTCAGTTGCTATCAAGGCCTTCCTTCTAACCGGAGCACAGCTACTGTGCTCCACACTCTATAAAGTAAAGGTTGACGGCCCAAGGTTCCACAATGGACCATCAACCCCTCCTTGGGTACGAATTTAGTACCCACAACACCTAAATGTGAACAGTATTTTATCACAATTACTTTATAGCATAACATATTGCATGTTTAAAAAATGTCAGGTCCCATTTTTTTCTTTTTTGAGTCATGTGAGCCGAGGAAAACCCTTTTCTTTGAAGGGGAAACTCTGAACTAGGCTGGGGCAGTCCCAAACCTACCATCTGGACATGAGCTCTTATTGGGGACAATTACATAATTTGACATTTGATTCCAACAAGTGTATTGCTAAACTTAGGGTCCCTCAGTGGGGCACTCCCACTGAGTTTTCCTTTACAAGCAACTATTCTAAAGTGTGTAATATTATTTTTTTTATTTATTTATTTATTTATTTTTTAATATGCGTGCATTTTGGTTTCTTCTCCAATTCCTCTGGTTGAGGTGGTCACTTTTCCGAGCCCGGAGGAGGAGGTTCCGACAGAGCCCAAGACTAGGCCCCCCCCCCCCCCCCCCCAACCCATCCAGCGCCATTAACGAATGTACTTGGCACTGAATGAGCTAAGAGACGGAGGTCCCACTCCCGAGCCCCCGGGTCCGTACCCTCCTGGGGCGGAGGAGGTTCCCCCAGTGCCTGAGACCGGAGCCCCCCGTATTATACACAGGGGCCCCAACCCCCAAGCGCCAGTCAGATCCGTGCCCTCCTTGAGGTGAAAAGTCGGGGCGCAGATATAGTGCAGGGGTGTTCTTCGTCAAGTTCAGCATGGGGGCCCAGGTGGCGCTAAGCTACAATGTTTATGGGGTGTGTATTGGGATTCCTCTATCACTTCTCTCTTAACACTTGCCATGTGCGAAGGGAAACACAGCCTATACTTAATGCCAGGGAGATTGTTAAAAATTTGTTGGACAACATGGTTGTTGGTCTTGGAAAGCTCTCTCTTTTTGCTTTCTTATTCGGGGAGTGACATTGGTACTTAGTCTGATTATCAGACGAATGAGGCTCTAGTGATTGATCCTAGTCAGTCATTGTAAATGACAGATTGATCGAGAGGTCAACTATTTTGCATATATACATATCTATGCAGGGCAAGACATCACATAGATATACAGTATATATAGATAAAACCCACAGTTAACCTGTTCATTAGCCTATGTAATCATAGCACTAGAGTAGCTGCTGGGCAGCATGAATGGAACAATACAAATTAATTGTGTCGTGTCCCTCCTTGTCTAGTGGCAAGTCTTTCACTTAAGTCTTTGGCCCGTATTATGCTTTAATTATACTATCTCGACTAACGACTGTATTTGTACTATTATACTCTCTAATATGTGGCGTGCTTGTGAGAGTGTGTGCGTGTCACTGTCCCGCTTTCTTTACACTTACTGCTATCATACTATTTCCCTCCTTGACCTGACACCCGTCAGGGCACACAGCATAGGAATGTGCAGAGGCCAGGGTGCAACCCTCCTTTATCCAATATGTGGAATGGTTCAAACACGTACCTATAATTATTCACACTTAAGTTTAATGGGTTGGTTAATTAATTTTCATTCTTGGAAACAACTTTCCAGTCAATTGACATTATTCTCGTGTGTTGTACAAAATTGTACAATTCTCTTCTCCCACCAATGACCTGTTTCAGAGAAATGGAAGGTTAAGACAGCAAAAGTGTACACGTCTGTCCTGCAAGCAATCGACCTGTTTTAGAGAAATGGTAGGTTAATGACAGCAGAAGTGTATGTCTCTCCTGCGAGCAGTCGACCTGTTTTAGAGAAATGGTGTGATCAATTTATCGCTGCAAAAAATCCATACTCTTCTAATGTTGGAATGCACTTAATTATTTTCACAACTCTTGTTCTCTTGTTCCCTTGTGCACTTCAGCCTCGTTCATCTGTGCCTGTCTTGTTGACACAGCCACTGAATTGGGTGAAACAGCTGAACCGTAAACATCTTGATAAGAAAGGACCACTTCACTGCACAGTGTCGAAATGGAAAAATTTGAGCTGCTCGCCACTAAAATCAACTTAATCTCCTCCCTTAATTTTCTCCTCTATGTATTGTCTTTATTCAGAAATTATAATACGTTGAATACTACTAACTTAATTTAATAATGTGCCTTCTTACATATTTTTAGTTTAATTTTGAAACAACCAAAAAAATGTGATTGTGGCATTCTATTTCACAATACACATTCCAACAGTTTGTCACTTGTCACTGGACCTCCCTTAACAGGGTTGTTTTTTATCTGAATACATTATTAAAGTTTTCTTGGTCTATGACGTCTAATTAACACTACAAATGTAATATTCACCTACTATAAAAATGTTTTAACTTACTCTTCCGACACTACCCACTAATCAAAGTTTGGCACTTAAGTAATATTTTTAGTCATATTGTTGTATAATTTTATAGCAGAGCGAATTGTGTTCTAGATAACGATACGACCAAGCACTAATAGCTCTGGTGTGTGTGTCTCTATTGTATCTATAAACATAAATCGTGTTGTGTCCTCTCCAGATCGATAGAAATGTATGTGTTTGCACATGTCGAGGCCACAACAACAGAGAGTAGGCAAGAGGTCAACCCCAGCTGCGTATATTCCACTGGCTGAAGAGACGAGAGGTCATGTGTCCGTGACCATAGAATAGTAGTGAACTGATGTAAAGTCTCTGAGACATTCAAAGTCTGAGCAACCCAAGCTTCCCCAAGGCTTGATGTCTGTTCCCCATAGGTGTCATCAGAAGTGAGTTTCATACACGTATCAGCTTGTATCTATTGCTGGCCCTCTACGTCATGTCTAGAACGATGGTTTATGTTGTGGTGTTTCACTTGTAGCGCAGACAGCACAGTTTGTTGTACAGTTCCATGTTCCATCAGGTCATAGCTGGAAGTGAACCTCTGCCATTCATGTTGCAAGTTAGCGTCGAATGTGGAATCAATACATCTCTAACTTCTGTGAAGGTCCATTTTGGGAATATGTATGTATATTAATGTGTGGAATGGCTACAGGCACTGTGTCTGTGGCACTTGAATGTAATTTGATAGTGCAGTCTGTGTGGCAAATGTGATGTCAGTAAGGCCTCTGTTCTGCTCTTGGCCTTCATGTGTGCCTGCTCTCCATGTTTGGTCTTTATTTTATCTTTTATTTGAACGTCAAAATACCTGACTCCAATCTTCTAATCTAAGGGTGGCATTCCCTAGTCATCAGTGTCCTCAAATTTCTGGTATTACTAATCATAGATATCATTTATTTCAGACTGTTCATTACTGTAACAAAAATCACTTATCTACAAGCTTATAAAATTATTCCGGATAACACTTAGTTTGGTCACAGTACATTATTTTGGCATTTATATTTATTTATTCAATAGAGAATTTAGTTGATCTACACGTACACGTTGGGTCACTAATTTCAACCTTAATTTCCAC
The DNA here is from genome assembly GCF_963454915.1 of Gymnoscopelus microlampas. NCBI lineage: Eukaryota > Metazoa > Chordata > Actinopteri > Myctophiformes > Myctophidae > Gymnoscopelus > Gymnoscopelus microlampas. The sequence continues at coordinate 54,082,149 of NC_139941.1, read as the reverse complement.
TATTCATGACTACATTTTAGCTGGGAGCATTCAGATGCAAAATAACAGGTTTTGTTTTCCTTTTCCACTATTCAGTGTTATGGGAGTCTTATCAGTGTGTACGGGCCACTGCTGTAGGCCGCTGGTAAGGAGTGAAGGTCAAATGCCTTCCTTCCCCCCCATTCTTTCAACTGTCTATTTTACCAGATTTAAAGAAGAAGGTATTTCTCTCCCTCAGTGCATGGCTCAACCACCTTTTTAATTCACTAATTGTAATTCACTTATTTATTTTAAACTTTGAAAGTCACTCATCAACCTGACGTTGGATACACTTAGTATGTACGTAGATTCTCAGGGGTATCACTTCAATATAACTCAAATATTATAATTCAGCAAAAAAAGTAGTAGGTGCCTTGGATGCACCTTACGTGACTGTGGGGCATTACTGAGTTTCTTTCTCTCTCTCACTCCCCCTGGAAAATATTCCCCTAGTGTCTCCTACGTCATCAGGCCTTCACTCACAATTCCTAATGCATTCACCTCTAACACTTACCCCAAAGTGGGACACACATTCAGCTGCAGCAGTCACACGGTCAGTCACACTGGTCAGGCGTTCTACAGCAGCACACCTCCTGCTTACAGTAGATACAAACATGTACACTTAACAATGACAGAAGGTATTGTTCTTGACCAATTCCGCACCTTCAGCCTACACGTCTCTGACGTCAAAACATACATATAAAGACAAACTCCTTAAAACAACAAACAAACAAACAGGACTTACAGAGGCCTTCATTCATTCGGATGACATACATATAAAGACAACATATATGACACACTGTGGTACCATTTAGGGGTCTTCCCTAGGCTGCAGATCCAGCCTTTCAACGTCAAGACACAGTGTATCGTTTTTGTCAAGACCGCACTGTCAGTCTAAGTGTTTAGTTTTTGTCAAGACTGCACTACCAGTCTAAACCTTCTCGGTCGGACGTTGAAGCACAGTGTATAGTTTTTGTCAAGACTGCACTGTCAGTCTAGACCTTTCGGTCATAGTGTATAATTTTTTTTTCAAGACTGCACTAATAGTCTAAACCGGTCGCAGTGTTCGTTTTTTTCAAGACTGCACTGTCAGTCTAGACCTTCTCGGTCGGACGTCGCTACATACAAGACAGTGTATCGTTTTTGTCAAGACCGCACTGTCAGTCTAAGTGTTTAGTTTTTGTCAAGACTGCACTACCAGTCTAAACCTTCTCGGTCGGACGTCGGAACATACAAGACGAAACATACAAGACACATTTAGGCTAGGTGCTATCTTTTCCCATGAACCCGGCGTGGTTTGCGATTTAGAGAGCCGTGCAAAGGCAGCTAGTGTAGTGTCTCATAGAAGTACAGAATGGTGTCTATAGGAGTATAGAATACAGAGAGACAGTGTATTGTCTCAGTAAACTATAGGATCATAGAATACAGAGAGACAGTGTAGTGTCTCAGTAAACTATAGGATCATAGAATACAGAGAGACAGTGTAGTGTCTCAGTAAACTATAGGATCATAGAATACAGAGAGACAGTGTAGTGTCTCAGTAAACTATAGGATCATAGAATACAGAGAGACCCCAAGGAATTGTAGCACATAGTGTATGGGCGAATTGTTGTTTGGATCTTATGGATCCAGCGGTCGTCTGGACTGGACAGGGTCACGGTCGGGGTCACCAGCTGATGTGCCGTGACAGACCTGTCACTCTTGGTTCAATGAACCCTAAAGTCCAGTTTATAGACGACATACACAGAAATTACCGTTCACATGCGCAAGGCATCTTTATTGACAAACAAGGGAGATTCCCTCTATACTATGTGAATAAAAGAACAGCAAATTAATGATATTAAAACAATACGACCTGATATATCACGAAGGTAATTCGCTCCACATCAAGATCTGCATGCAAACAGGCGTTCGGTTGAGCGCCTGGAGAATTCTGAAGTCCTTATCTATTACATTCAGTATATCAACTCAGTTGCTATCAAGGCCTTCCTTCTAACCGGAGCACAGCTACTGTGCTCCACACTCTATAAAGTAAAGGTTGACGGCCCAAGGTTCCACAATGGACCATCACCAATCAGAACTTTGGCGAGCCTGACCAATCAGAACGTTGACGCAAAAGCCAGGTATAGAGGGCTAATAATCATAATAATCAGAACGTTGACGGACCTGACCAATCAGAACTTTGGCGAGCCTGACCAATCAGAACGTTGACGGACCTGACCAATCAGAACTTTGGCGAGCCTGACCAATCAGAACTTTGGCGAGCCTGACCAATCAGAACGTTGACGCAAAAGCCAGGTATAGAGGGCTAATACCCGCTCTATACCTAAAGGTATAGAGCGGCTAGCGCCGCTAAACTAGCGCCGCTAAACTAGCGCCGCTAAAAAATCACACCCTAGAGCTGTGAAGAGAGTGGTGCCTTTGATGAGCCCCGTATTGTCATCACCCGTGTTGTCATCAATGTTTGTTTATTGGACAGACATACATACGGACACACGGACAAAGTCACGTATAGGAGTGGTTGGCACCACTCAAAAAAAATCCAAAAGTTATTGCTATCAAAATGTACTTAAAGTACCAAAAGTAAAGTATGTCCCATTTCACAAGTTTTAAAATGTCTAAAAAATGTCTAAAAATCTTATGAAATTAGCATATCTACAGGTCTGAAGTGGTTAATGTATGTTTTGTAATTATAATCTACAAAAAAAAATAAAAAATCTGGTGAAATCTACAAAGTAACCAGTAAACTTAATCAGTCAAATATTGTGGAGTAAAAGTACAATATTTGCCTCTGAGATGTAGTGGATTAAAAGCACTGGAAATACTCAAGTAAAGTAAAAATGCCTAAAAATTGTTCTTATATAGCACAGTACTTGAGTAAATGTACTTAGGTACTTTACGCCACTGCTTGAGAAGCCATATGGAGCCGCTTCAGAGGCTGCAGTACTTAATGGTGTGTGTAGACTGGCTGCTACGCTCAGAGAGCGCTACCTTGTGGAATAGCACTGTAAATACTGTCCAATACTGTAAATATGGTAAAAGTAACTTGTTAACTGTGATTTTACCATACATACATGATGAACCTGTTTTGGATATGGTCAAAAACAAAGACAAGCTACGTTTTCATTCAGCAGTTAAAGTTTAAGTACAACTACAATTCAACCACAGCAGTATCTCTGAACCCTAGCATTACTATTCTGGGCATGTCATCGCCACATTTTGTGACACATTGTAAGCTTGTTGTGAGACATTGTGAGCATGTATCATCTATTTTTTTGTTAAAAATCCTCTTTCTCAGGTAATATTTCACAATTTGGCCAATGTTGAAATGTGTTTTTATAGTATAGTTTGTTGATTACTTTTGACACAGAAATGGTGTAATTTTTTATATGCTTTTAACGGTATTAAAAAAGGTCTTTAAAGTCCTTAATTTTTTTATTATAACTTAAAATCACACCCTGTGTGAAGGAAGCGGTGCCTTTGGGGCGGGCCTTAACTCATTTCAGTTCGTCCCTATTGGTGGTGTGAGTCCACTTACCAAATTTGTACTTGGGAGCATGCTGCAAACTGGAATGATGGCTGTTTAAAGCCCAGCCAATGGGCAGACAGAGGGGGCGGGGCTTAAGTAATGACAGTTAGTCCCTATTGCTGGCTTTAGTCCATGTACAAAATTTGTACTCCATAGCATGCTGCGAACTTGAGTTATGGCTGTTTGAAGGCCAGCCAATGGGAAGACAGAGGGGGCGGGGCTTCAGCAATTCATGCTGGTCCCTATTGGTGGTCTAAGTCCACATACCAAATGTGGACTTGGTGGCATGCTGCAAACTGGAGTTATAGCTGTTTAAAATCCTGTGCTCATCCCGTGCTCATACGGGCGCGGGGGGTCCCTGGACCCCTCTTTGATAACTTCATCAATTCATGCTCGTGCCTATTGGTGGTCTAAGTCCACATACCAAATGTGGACTTGGTGGCATGCTGCAAACTGGAGTTATAGCTGTTTAAAATCCCGTGCTCATCCCGTGCTCATACGGGCGCGGGGGGTCCCTGGACCCCTCTTTGATAACTTCATCAATTCATGCTCGTGCCTATTGGTGGTCTAAGTCCACATACCAAATGTGGATTTGGTGGCATGCTGCAAACTGGAGTTATAGCTGTTTAAAATCCCGTGCTCATCCCGTGCTCATACGGGCGCTGGGGGTCCCTGGACCCCTTTTTGATAACGTCATCAATTCATGCTCGTCCCTATTGGTGGTGTAAGTCCACATACCAAATTTGGACTTGGTGGCATGCTGCAAACTGAAGTTATAGCTGTTTGCTTCTTTGCCATGCTCATCCCGTGCTGAAACCGCCGGTCGGACGGACGGACATACAAAAGTCAAAAGCCACGTATAGAGCGGTTGGCACCGCTAAAAAATGTGCAGATACCCTGTAATACACTTATAATGCTCTGAGGAAGGCTCATAGCCGAAACGCGTAAGCGTTCACTTTATTGGTGTGCCAATAAAAAAGTGGAAATGTGAGTAATTGTCTCCGCCAGGCCGAAAGGCATGGCGAGAGAGTATGTTTTACCCTCCGTCCGTCCGTCCGTGTGTCCGTCCGTCCGTCCGTCCGTCCTTCTGTCTGTGACCAGCTAATCTCCGCCACCGTTGGCCCGGTCGCTGTGAAACTGCACACACACACTCCCTGGATGCCACAGCAGAACCTCTGCCCCACATTTTTCAGATCAGCCTGTCATAGCGCCACCATGAGGCCGACTTTTGCAAAACACATTTTTTAATATTACTCCTACAGATTTTCTCCAAATAACACACAAATCGGTACACAGTATCTCCATAGCCATGTGATCAACACGGATCTGTCCGATTTTCCATATTCCATCCTGATTGGCTAAGATTGGCTTCCAAAGTTAGCAGAATTGGTTCATTTTGATCAAAATGCCTCAAATCATGAACGCAGCATGCACTTTCCGTGCAACTTTCCACGTACATTCCCACTTGACCCAGGAAGAAATGTCACTTGAAAACTTTCAAATCAGCCTCATGGTGGCGCTATAACGGGCCGATTCACGTTTTTCGCTATAACTGCACCGATCTGCGTGCAACTTTGCATGCACACTCCTTAGAGGCCAAGGAAAAACCTTTGCTGTGCATTTTTCACATATGCCTTTTAGAGCGCCACCAGGAGGCTGAGTTTTGAAAAACACATTTTTTGCTCTTACTCCTTCAGATTCTGTTCAAAAATCATGCAAATCGGTACACAGTCTCTCTAGTCATGTGATCAAGATGGATGTGTCCGATACTTCATATTCTATCCTACTTGGCTAACATTGGCTTCTAAAGTTTGCAGGATAGGTCCGTTTTGAACAAAATTCCTCAAATCATGAACGCAGTGTGCGATTTCTGTGAAATTTTGCACACACATTCCCACTAGGCCGAGGAAGAAATGCCAACCTTTTCAAATTGGCCTGTTATAGCGCCACCAGCTGGTCTAATTTAGCAAACCACATTTTTGGAACAAAATGCCTAAAATCATGAATGCAGTGTCCGATTGCCGTGCAAGGCCTAAGAAGAAATGGCACCCTTTTCACATTGGCCTGTTATAGTGCCACCAGGAGGCCATAATAACCTACCTGACCTGGCGGAGACTTGTGCTCCGAGGAGCACTTTTTCTAGTTTGTCCTCCATTTAATTGACATTTTTGGATGTGCTACCTTTTTGGATTTTCTTTTTAATTCCTTTTTTGATACTTATAATGTATGTTGGTTTGTTTACTGTTGAGTGAGAAAATAATGTTGCACATTAAGCTAATCATCTGGGGACCCCCCTGACCCCCCTGACCCCCCCCCACAGGTTGAGAATCACTAGTATAAGGTATCAAAAGCTACAGCATCTAGTACTCGATTCTATATACTGTGATGGAATAGAGGAATTTGACGGTTGTTGGGTTAATAAAGCTAAACCACTGTAATGTGGCATTACATAAATAACTTGTAACCTACATAGGTGAAAGGGTTCAGTGAAAAATAGTGAAGAAAACAGGGTTTTGAGAGGATTTAATACGTTGACAGTCAACATCTGTGCTTGAATGTGAAAAGACAGTTCGTCTCATCAGACGTTTGGATTGACGATCTTTCCCACAAACAGGATGTTGTCAGAGTCGGCGATGAGAACCATGAAGGGACGATCGAACTTCAGCTCAGGGACTCGAGGTTTAATCATTTGTACGGCGCTGCGGATGCCTGTAACTCCAGCCGCAGTCGCTCCAGTCTCGTCTACGTCCAGCGTGGCTTGGTGCACGACCTGCAGTGGTGAAAAAAAGTACTCACATTTTTTACTTAAGTAAAAGCATCAATACTGCAATGTAGAAAATAGAAATACTATGTCACAAATAGAAGTCCCGTATTCAAAATGTACTTGAGTAAAAGTACAACAGTATTGGTATCAAAATATACTCAAAGTACCAAAAGTAAAAGTAATCATTGTGAAGGTCCCATTTCACAAGTTCAAATTGTATTAAAAAAAAAAAAACGTTTGAAAATAGCAGATCTACAATGCGTTGCATTGCGGCCCATTGTGAGCATTGTGACACATTGTGTGCCGAAGGCCGCTTCAACCATTCGAGTCGCTGAGCCGACCCCCCCCCGAGACGGCAAACATGCCACCATACCGTTCTTGTATTCATCCAAGAATAGAACCAAACATGGGGGTCAGGCTTGGTTGAGGAGCCTGGTGGCTGCTGGACTCATGGACTGTCTCTGTCCTTTGTTGTGATATAAAAGAAGGGACAACTAGACCAGGGCTTCTCAAAGTGGGTGCCGCGGCACCCTAGGGTGCCAGGGGTGCCTCAGAATACTTTGATAATATTTGGAATTTATCAATGTCACTTCAGTTTAACCACTTAGACCCTCTATATACTTAGTAAAATGGACCTTAGTTAAACTGTACTTTGCTGCGTTCTTCTTCAGCCTACAGTGCACCAAGTCTCTTCACCAAAAATAGCAGATCTACAAGCTCACAACGCGGTGAATGTTCCCCCCAGAATAGGAATGCTGGGGTTTAAGTGGTTAAACGCCAAGTATAAAAAAGTTATTTTCAGTCTGTCCTAAATAATGGAGACAAATATTCTCTACAATTTTCCTCGTGACATATTGTATCTTTGGGGGAAAGATTTACATGTTTACATACCGTTAATATAACAATAAATAAAGTGCTATAAAGTAACAATGTAAGTCAGGGATGCCGTGGATGAAAAGGTTATTTGTAGGGTGACCTGAGACAAAAATGTTTGAGAACCACTGAACTAGACAGACACTGATCCGTTGTGACAGCTCTTACCTCTGACACAGACACAGCCTCTGCAATGCCACTGAGATCAGCTGCAGCACCAAACACGTCTGTTATTCCCATCTGACGCAGCACAGCGTTCAGGTTCATCTTAGTCTTGATGGAAAACTTGGGAACAAATAAATCGTACTCCCTGAAAAGGAAATACAAAACACACTTAAGACCATATACGGCAAAATATTGTGGATGATCATGTTATTATAAGATCATTCTGGAATTGATTGATCCATCTCTGACTCTCTGAATGCAAAGGTCATTACTTGGAACGGAAAGTAATATTCTAACATACTTTACCAGCGACTTTAGGTACCTTGAAAAGCGCTATAAATGTATTTGTTTTTATTTGTATTATTATTATTAATCATTTTAATGTAAAGTAATAAGTAACGTGTCATATATGATATTTTGAGTGTAATAAAAAAATACTTAATCCCTTAAAGCCTGATGTCCCTATTTTGGGCATTTCTTCAGAAAATCTTCAGCAATAGCAAATCTACAAGTTCTACAACATGTTGTGAAATCTACAAGTTCACAACATGTTTTGAGCTTGCAGATTGGCTATTTTTGAAGAAAACATTGCAACAGCGTATATGTTTTTTTTTTTTTAAGTGTAATTTCAAACCTTTTCTTCATCCCATTGAGCCACTTGGTGTAGTGCATGGGACAGATGGCCTCCTCCAGTTGAGTCAGATTTGTGCCTCTGTCAGGCAGCATCAGCAGCATGGAGTAGGAGTTGTTGAAGGGTAAACGGAGGACGGTGGTGGAGATCTGCTGGTCAATGTAGACATCAAACTCCTCCTCCATCATCTTCATCATCTGGACTGGAACCTGCATATTTCAAAAAACAACATTTCAGACAAAACATTAGATATTATACAATGCAAATAGGTGCAATTAGTGTTTATACCTTTGAGACAAACTAATAAAAAGCCATTCAGTAAGACAGTGTTGATTTTGACAGAACATTTTTATGTAGTTGTAATCATAGTCTTTTGAATAAAATTCCATTAAGTTTTTGTCATATTTTAGTCATCTGAAATGTTTTACTGTTAGTCTAGTTTTAGTCGACTAAATATCATAAGATTTTAGTCGATTAAATCTACAGTTGATTAAGTCGACTAAAATATATTTTGGCGGCGCCTTGATGACTTAATGACTGATTTTACACTTGGTTGCATGCTGAAAATAGCTGATCTACAAGCTTACAACACTTTGCGCTGCGACACCCGAGCGTAACCAGACATAAAATGACTTGTCTTTTAGTTCTACTGGATCTCTTCTCCACTCGTCCCGCACTCACATTTAGTGAGCGACAAACATTTATTTTTCGTCATAGTTTTATTCGATGAAATCAACACTGGTAAGACAGTAGTGTTATGGGATAAGTTACCTGGTTTTGCTCATCCACATTAAACAAACCCTCCTTGGTGTCTGCAATGTCAAATGGAGTCTGCCAATTTCCTGTTTGACAGAAAACAATGTAGAAACAACGATGACAATAGTGAGACGAAACTTAAATGAGGGAAGGTGACTGTAGCCATGATAGAACTAGTTAGAGGGCAGTTTGTCAACGTTGGGTCTGGGTACCACCATGGGTCCAAATGGACTCTTATGGGTCTGTAAGGGTATATTGTGGTCACAGAGATAAAAAATAAATATAAAAAAAGAAGAAAAAAGTAATCAAATGGGGGTCTGTGGATTAATGCATATCAAACTGGGGGTTCATTAACCCTACCTATGATTAGGTTAATAATAGCTAATAACAAAGTTTCATTTCTGTCTGGTGTATGAAATTATACTAAAAGCTGAAGAAAAGAATGAAAGCTCAGAGATGACATCTCTTACCTTTGTAGTATATATAACTAATAAGATACATGAGGGTCTCAGGATCCAGGTTTTCCACTAGTTGGTCTATCTTGCCGTGGGTCTTCTCCCCTACATACTTGTTGATGGTAGCAGCACTCTCTGTGGGATTGGTAAAGTCCACACTGAACCCAGGTAGGACTGACTCAGGGTCTGCAGGAACTCAGGCCGTGGCTTGAACTTATTGTCCACAAATACTGCAGTTCCTGCACTGATGTCTTCTGATGAAGTCTTGTCGGCTGCGGTCAGAAGTCCATGGAAGGCCTGGTCTACGTCAGCCTGGTTCAGTACGGAACTGTTGAAGCCCAGACCACTGAAGAGCTGCTGGTGGGTTTGGCCCCGGGCCCCTACAGACAAGGCTGCCAGGGCCAGGCTGACACTTGCGGGTGAGAAGAAGACGTTCTTGCCTTGGTTTTCCGTCTGAGTGGCCAGATGCCTGTACAGGTTGAAGGCAAAACCTTTGTTTGCTGATGTCACAATGGAGAGGCTGTTTGCAGCCTGGTCTGCAGCATTATCTCCACGACCTGCAGGTGATCAGTTAGATTTTTTAAAGAAAATAGGGTTTAACCACTTAAACCCTATAATTCTTCCTCATCTGACAAACAGCAAAAATAGCATTTGGCATTGCGATGCAGTGTGAGCTTGTAGATCTATTTTAGCAAATTTGACGCTTTTGAAGCAGAGGCATGGATCCCCATCAAATCCAACCCCGGTCAGATATGTTACCTTCATGTCCTGCATGGTGATGACCTGTACCCAGACACACCAGTTACCTTCATGTCCTGCATGGTGATGACCTGTACCCACACACACCAGTTACCTTCATGTCCTGCATGGTGATGACCTGTACCCAGACACACCAGTTACCTTCATGTCCTGCATGGTGATGACCTGTACCCACACACACCAGTTACCTTCATGTCCTGCATGGTGATGACCTGTACCCAGACACACCAGTTACCTTCATGTCCTGCATGGTGATGACCTGTACCCACACACACCAGTTACCTTCATGTCCTGCATGGTGATGACCTGTACCCACACACACCAGTTACCTTCATGTCCTGCATGGTGATGACCTGTACCCAGACACACCAGTTACCTTCATGTCCTGCATGGTGATGACCTGTACCCACACACACCAGTTACCTTCATGTCCTGCATGGTGATGACCTGTACCCACACACACCAGCGCTGATAGAATCCACACCAACACGGCTCCTTGCATCATGGTGAACTGAGACAAAGGTTCAAAAGGTTCCCATCAGTCAATAGTTCACTCACTGTTAACTAAACAAACCTTTCAATCTAGAGCTTCTCTGTCTGGAACCACCATGAACGTGTTCCATTTACAAATCAAATATGAAGTAGAATGGCTGCAAACAGTGGCATGGTTTGGCACCTGCCATACCTTGCCATACCATATCCAATTGACGCCCCTGACTGCAAATACATCATGTTTCCGATAGTCGATTAGATCTTTCTTTAATGGACAATTAAAATGGACAAAAGAGGTTTATCAAGTTCTATCTTGAATTGAAGATTCCAACGTCAATGCTGGCAAGTCCTCAATAACCAAGTATCACAAAACTGAAACGTGTAAATTATGCTTCAATGTATGGCAGGTTCACTGTGCCATACGGTGAGAAAATAACCGATTTTAAGGAGAAAATAACAAGTAAATGTGATTAAAGGTAAATTATTTTCGGAGAGCAACACTGTGTTATGATGACAAATTATACATTAGCCTAAAGACTTCATATGAAGTACAGTAGGACATTACTCACCTTCCTAATGTGAAGACACCTCACCACAGACTGCTGAGAGACAGACAAAGGAAGGGGAGACGTCCTCTTTTAACAACTGATCAGATCCACTGCACTTTGACATGTTTATTTGTCAATAAGTCTCTTATTTGCTCTGCCTCTGTATTTATTCTGTGTAATGATTACTGTTAAACTATCAAGCATGGAATCATGGCTGAGATTACAACAGGAAACGACACAAGTCAGTTATTCATACTCGTTTCTAAACACATCTGTAGTCTCTACAGTATATCATATACATAAATGTTCTAAACATTATAAAATACTTTAATAAGACCTTGTACAGGTTCATCTGGATGAACACAGGGTTTAAAGCTGTACCTTTATTCTTCTTTCTTATCATCCTCAAAGGTCAAACTCAGTGTCTTGTCTCTGGTCTCACTTGGAAGAGGCCGGCATCCAAAGATGGTCTATTCATTGAAGCGCTAGTTAACATCTGGGTCAACCGCTTCATATATATATATATATATATATATATATATATATATATATATATATATATATATATATATATATATATACTGTACCACCGACCTGAGTGTTATTGTACTTCTCCCCATGATACCACGTACATTAACCCATTCAATACAGGAACGCATCTGTGTCATTTTAGATTTCTTTGGCTATTAAAAAATAGCAGATCTACAAGCTCATGAGCTTGTAGATCTGCTATTTTCGAAAAATCTTGAACATTTGTGCAAATCTTTGAATACATATCTTTTTAAAGTGAACTTTTATAACGGAAACTTTGCTTCTGGGGGTCCTTGGAGTATGTTGCTATATAAGTGGTGCTCAAACCTTTTCCATGTCAAGGCCACGGACCCCCATCTCAAAACGTGTTGTTCCAGCAGGGATCCCCCAGAGGCACAGATCGAAATGTTCCAAACCGGCCTCGATGGGTTAAAGCATAACCATCACCACCTAGAATATTGTCTGGACTCCTATTGCCTCATCAATTAACTGATTGATCCACAATTCCACAACATAATGTTTACAGCAGAGGCTCAGGCCTCCCTGGATAATATAGATCATTAATGAGCCGGGATTATTATATACAAATATCTATGATGATTAATGCTGTTACCACAGGGAAGCTGGAGTGGCCAAACCTGACCAAAGAGGACATTGATAGATATTCTATCTTGAACAGACAATGTATTAAATAATATAGAACTGCCTAGGGATTCCCTAAATACATTTTAATGTGCTTAAATATGAACTGTACAGACCCACATCATCAGTGGTGGAAGAAGTACTCTGTTACAAGTAAAAGGCCTGTGTTCAAAATGATACTTGAATAAAAGTACAAAAGTATTGGCATCAAAATATACTTTAAGTACCAATAGTAAAAGTTCAAAAATGTTTGAAAATAGCAGATCTACAATTTACAAAAGTACTTTTACTTTACTGGAGTATTTCCAATTGTCTATACTTTTACTTCTACTCCACTCAAAGTGTCCTTATTGTCATAATATGTTTACATTGTCAAAGCAAGTCAAATTAAACAACACATAAATTAATAAATACATGTACAGTCAGTCTGTCAGGTTGATCACATCAACATGTCTCTCTCTCTAGTAACTGATGATGTTTAATACAATAATAATCCTGATTGGCTGTTGAGTGAATCAGGAAGTGAAATAAAAGTTTGGGGAGTTTCCAGTGAGAAGCTTCAACCACACACACACACACACACACACACACACACACACACACACACACACACACACACACACACACACACACACACACACACACACACACACACACACACACACACACACACACACACACACACACACACACACACACACACACACGCGCACGCACGCACGTGCGGTTTTAGCCTCTGTCAGTAGTGGGGGGGGGGCAAGATTTTGTCAGAGGGGGGAGACACAAGCTTTGGAACTCTGACTGGTATTATGTTACACTATGGAATTGGAAATAATAGACCATATTCACATGGCGGCCATTTAGGCATTTTATATTGAAGAAACAGGGTGGCATTTCATTAACTTAATAGCTAAATGGCCGCCGTGTGAATATGGTCTTCAGAGCCTGCAGTCCCTCATCACCCCTGCAAAATAATAAATACGTGTGCAGAGTAGAACAGTGGAGTGCTCCAGCATTTTATTTGGGTATTCTCTTCTGAAGTGACCAGATATTTAACTTTTTGCATAAGGTAAAGTAAAGTATATACATATAAATATATGTAGATATAAGGTGCATAAGGTACAGTGTGTACAGGAGGAGACATAAGGTGCATATGGTACAGTATATACATGAGGAGACATAAGGTGCATGAGCAGCAGCTATATAACATACATGATTATGTGCAATAATACAGACTGTCGTCTTTCTGGAGACAGATGATGTAACATCATATCTTTAATCTGATTGGCTGATTCTTCTGAACTACAGAACGAGTCCTCCTTCATTCTCTTTCAGACTCCAGAACTTCTCTTTCAGTAAACATCTGTTTTTTTCCTCAACTGTTTATTCTCATCTGTTTATTCTAATCTGTTTATTCTGATCTGTTTATTCTGATCTGTTTATTCTCATCTGTTTATTCTCATCTATTGAATTCAGTTCAGTTTTGATCAGTGATGATGAAGATTACAGCCACACTCCTCATCCTCTCCTCTGTACTTCATGTCAAAGCGATCCCAGGAAGTAAGTACATTATATTTATGTTATTATATAACATATACATTTATATCTACTGTTATTATATAAAACCACATATGAACAATGCACAATACAAACAAATGACACGCACGCACGCACGCACGCACGCACGCACGCACGCACGCACGCACGCACGCACGCACGCACGCACACACACACACATATGTGCGCACACACACACACACACACACACACACACACACACACACACACACACACACACACACACACACACACACACACACACACACACACACACACACACACACACACACACACACACACACACACACACACACACACACACACACACACACACACATATACGCGCGCGCACACACACCTACAATATTGAATCTTGAATGTTGGTCTAAATACATAAACATTTAAACAGATGTTAGGAACTGTTGTTGTGACATCATGAAATATGGAGAATATAATATAATACATCATGAAAATGAGGGTTTTGTGCAGAGGGAGGAGGAGGGGCCTATTATAGAACCCTGGGGATTCCAGAAACCTCACATCTCTATATTTCATCATATAAGAGTGTTGCACACATTTTTTACCTCTTCCTATGCTATGTACAATGTACTATTTTAACTGTTAAAGAAATGTTACACCGTGTGGGGTTTACTTTACTTATTTATTATTGTAAAGTATACTTTATTATTTATTGGTAAAATAATTTACTTAAAGTATCAAAAGTACAAGTATAGTCATTATGAAGAATATGAAGAATGTCCTGTTTCACAAGTTTTGTCTAAAATGTATTCATGAACATCTTTTGAAAATAGCAGATCTACAAGTTCACAATGCCTTGCTATGCAACACATTGTGAACTTCTAGATCTGCTATTTTCAAATGGCCAAAATATATATAGGCCTAGGTCTGAAGTGGGTAATGTATGTTTTGCAATAATAATCAAAATCTACAAAGTAACCAGTAACTAAAGTTGTCAAATAGTAGTGGAGTAAAAGTACAATGTTTGTCTCTGAGATGTAGTGGAGTAAAAGTACTAAACATTTGAAATACTCAAGTAAAGTCAAAAATACCTCAACATTGTACTTAAACTAGAGGTGCGGGTCGCTACGCGACCCTTCCGTCTAGTCGCTGGCGCGAGGCTCTCGTGTAGTAGGCTGTAGACATTTTCGTCACGCAAACCAAAAGCGAGAGCAACAGCAGTGTTTGTTTCGAGACGCAAACCGAAAACGAAAGCAAACTGAGAGACGGACACATTTCACCCGTTCATCTATCTATCTATTCACACAGGCTCTTGCAGGACCAGAATGTGCGGCACAGATTAATGAAGCAGCCCGCTCAGCCCAGCGAGACGGCGTTCGCTGCGTTCAACCCTCCCAAAGAGTCAGACAGACAGTATTTGGATGGGGGGCGGGGTTGCCGGGGTTGCCATGTCCAGGAGTTGTAAGCGTGAAGTGGCGTGTAATTGGTTAGGGAAAGTGCGTCCACGCATGCGCAGTGCGCAGCGTGGTGTTTTTGCATGAAGCTGGTTGCTTGTTGCTCGCGCGCAATATGGCAACACTGATGCAACTGACGAACGTACAAACATTCTGGCGCATGACTGTAGATTCCAATTGTAAGGTAGATGTACTTAGTTACCGCTGCGCCGGGTGTGCGCGGTAAACACTGATGAAGGACGACACGGAGACGTTGGGACATGACGAGCGGACGCTGTGGTGGAGGGGGGGGTGGAGACGTCGTCACTCTAGAAATCTGACATGATTTGATACCTGGGTTGTTGTGACATCGGGCGCGTTCGAAAATACAGCACTGAGCGCACTGGCCAATACAAACTAATAGGCGAGTGTGCTCCGGTGCGTGATTTCCGAACTAACCCATAATCATGAAATACATTTTTCCTTATTAATTACTTTCATAATAAAAATAAATAAATACATAAAAACATTTGAATCTGTTTCAGTGTGAATAAAACGTTTGACAGGAAGCTACTTTTAATATCCAACCTTTCACTTCATATAAGAACCAAACATGATTGTTTAACATGATGATTATGTGTTATTGTCATTGTGAAGAAGTTTGTTGTTGAATTTAATGTCATATTTGCTTTATTTCCAGTGTTCCATGAGCAGATTAGACTCCTTGGCTGTTCAGACACAGTTAAAGACCCATATAAAGAGTTCATGATAGGACTGGATGGTGAAGTGTTGTTCTACGCAGACTACAACAAAGGGAAGGAGGTGGAGCCTCAGCCTCCGTTTGTAGATCATATCACCTTCCCAGGAGGTTATGCATATGATTTGGGTCAGCAGGGGTTCTGCAAATCCCAGCTGGACACCATTCGCACTGCCTTGAAGAAACCACCAGTGAAAGGTAGTTTAATACTGTTAACACAATCGTTATTAACTAGCAGACATCAATCATGTCAAAATCCAAGACAATACGATTATACAACAGTTACCATTAAAATAAAACATATCACAATTAGGGCTGGAACTCTGGAACTTAATTAGAGGCTTTGTAATTAATGAATCGAAATTAATCGTTATTTTACCTGAGAACAGTGAGAAGCAATTTTTTTCAAATTGATTTTGGTATACGTCTTTAACTCAAGTACTGTACTTAAGTACAGTTTTGAGGTATTTGTACTTTACTCGAGTATTTCCAATTTCTAATACTTTTACTTCTACTTCACTACATCTCAGAGGCAAATATTGTACTTTTACTCCACTACAAATATTTGAAAACTTTAGTTACTAGTTACTTTGTAGATTTTGATTATTACAAAACATACCTTAACCACTGCAGCCCGTATTTTGAACTTGACTTAAAATTGTGAGTATTTCTACTTTGCAGTATTGATGCTTTTACTTACTTTTACTTAAACATTTGAGTACTTTTTCCATCGCTGAAGGCTGGTAGAGTGTGTTGTTACTGTTGTTTTAATGGTCGTTTAATTTATCAATTAATGAAAACAAAATGCGTGCATGTGTGACCCGCACCTTATATTGTGCATCCCCCCCAGCACACCTGAACCTATTTTAGACTTTATTTAGTGATATATATGATATATATCACATAGTGATGTAGTGATAAATATATATATATATGATATGTATCACTACATAAAGTAATATATGGCCGATGGGGGGCAGTTAGGGGCAGTTAGCCTAAAGTTTTTAACAAAAAATTTCAAATAATTGTAGTGGAGTAAAAGTACAATATTTGCCTCCGGGATGTAGTGGAGTAGAAGTAAAAGTGTTATAATACTCGAGTAAAGTACACATACCTCAAAATTGTACTTAAGTACAGTACTTGAGTACATGTACTTAAAGACGTATACCAAAATCCATTTGAAGGCTAGTGTTGATATTATACAGATGATAATAAAACTGAACATTAATGACATTTTTAATTGTCTATTTCCAGATGGATATGTGTACTATACAGCTTCCCGCTGTGTGTTTAACTCCAGTGAGCTGAAGGACATACAGTACATACAGTCATTGAATTTCGATGGTGATGAGATCCTCAGGTGGGACAGTAGAGTAGATCAGTTTGTTGGATACACTGAGCTTGGTGTGAAGAACGCAGAGCGCAGCAATAAAGATCCTACACAACTGGCTGTGTACAGAGCACAACGAGAGGCACGCTGCAAACCCAACATTGAGGGCTACTACTCCCATGCTCTGAACAAGAGAGGTGAGCTGATCTCAGAGCAGCACTCAACACTCATCACCTCATAAACTATAACATGAAATCACATGATTCTATTCAGAGATGATTCATGGTGTTAATATTGATCATATAATAATTATTACATATTTCTTTATCCGCTGAGAAACATTTCAGATCCTCTTGATTTATACTGTATCCTAACAGGCTGTCACACAGTGGAAATAGCAGATCTACAAGCTCACAGCATGTGGTGTACCATCGTACACCGAGTATAAATGAAACATATAGATCTATTTCTGAGCGTTTTCACCTACATATAATGATCTGCCTAAAACAGAGACACCAGGATTAATGTTTTTAAATGAACTTTAAAAAGAACCATGCAGGCTAAAACACACCTCTATACACTTCATTTACCCTCCTAATTTTATATTTTAATTATTGTCTTTACTAGTTTGTTTTGTATGTTTTTAATCACAATATTGTTACAGGATTATGTGTATTGTTATTTTTGTTTATTAAGCAATATCATTTTCATTCACTGATATTAAATGATATTGCTTAGTTTATTGTTGTTTATGTAAAGCACTGTGTAACTGTGCATTATTTAATATGTTTAAATTATATTATATAAATGCATTCTACTGTGTAGAAAACTGTAGACTATTGTAGAATCTACACTACTGTGGTGCCATCTGGTGGCCAAACACTGACATTTACAGTTACAATTTACAATGCAGGCATTTATCAGACGCTCTTAATCCAGAGTGATTTACAGTAAGCAAGGAAAACACAAGGTAATACATCAAATGCATAGAAATAGTAATCTAGGATCATAGGTAAACCATGAACCTATCATCAGTCTAAACCATTGGTTCTCAAAGTGGGGTACGGGGACCCCCAGGGGTCCTTGGGAGGATTCCAGTGGGTCCCCAGTAAAATGTGTTAATATAGCATCACAATAATTTTAACCACTTTAACCTTTTATACTTTGGCTATTCAAAAATAGCAAATATACAAGCTCATAGCGCGGCACCGACTGCCGCGCTATGAGCTTGTATATCTACTATTTTTGAAAAATCGTGAAAACTTGTGCAAATCTTTGAATATATATTTTTCAAAGCGAACATTTGTAACTCAAATCTTTGCTTCTGGGGGGTCCCTGGAACAAAATATTTTGCGATGGGGGTCCGCGGCCAAATACATATCATTTTGGGGGTCCTTGACATGAAAAAGTTTGAGAACCACTGGTCTAAACAGTATAATATCAAACAAATAAATAATATGTACATTGAAACTATCCAAACTATAGGATGGCAGGTCTACAATGAACCTGGCATCTGTATACATCATTGGTTCTCAAAGTGGGGTCCGGGGACCCCCAGGGGTACTTGAGGGGGTTCCAGGGGTCCCCAGCTAAATGATGGATAGGAACCAAATGGACCCGTGTGGGTCTGTAACTCTGAGAGTGTACAAATGGAACCAAATGGACCCTATCAGGTCCATTTGGTTCCATTTGTACACTCTCAGAGTTAAATTAACATTGATTTTACAATATAAATTGAGGTCCCAGGGATATAAATGTCATTAAATGGGGGTCCGTAGCCTAATGCTTGTCAAACTGGGGGTCATTGTAATTAAAATGGTTGAGAATCACTGCTAGAGAGCCGTAAAAATCTTCTATTATGGGGGTCCCTGGCTTATCTTTTCAAATGGGGGTCCGCGGTCTAATAAGTGTCTATTTGGGGGTCCTTGGCACGAAAAAGTTTGAGAACCACTGGTCTACATAACATGATATCTAAAATACATTTTAACATTTGCATAAGACTGCAAGGTCATCAAGGCTAGGTCTAGTGCTACAGTCTTCAGATTATGGCGGTAGATTGGGAGTGAGTCTGCAGTTCAGACTGCAATGGAGAGTTTATTCCACTGTTTGGGAGCCAGAAGGGAGACGAGTCTAGGACGTGTGGAGCGTTGTCCAGGGTGTTTTAGAGAAGGGAGAAGAGTCTAGGATGTGTGGAGCGTTGACCAGGGTGTTTTAGAGAAGGTTCAGACAGCTTCCCTGTTTTAGCTGATGTGAGTGAGCAGGAGGGGTTGTAGGGTTGGATCAGGCTTGAAGATATGGGGGTGTCATACCTTTGGTTGCTTTGTAGGCCAACATCAGTGTTTTGTACTCTGTGAGGGCAGCAACTGGGAGTCAATGGAGGGAGAGGAGAACGGGGGAGAGCCGGGAAACGTGAACATTTTGGCTGGTTCAAGACCAAACGTGTTGCAGCTTTCTGGATCATTTGGATCTCATTTGGATGATGTACAATTGTTAATGATAATGACATTTTCCTATGACAGTTATATAATAATAATAAAAATAATAATAATAACTAGAAAAAGTGCTCATCGGAGCACAAGTCTCTGCCAGCAGACTTGTGTTGGGAATGTTGGTTATGTTCTAATTCTTATGTTCTAATTCTTACAAAAAATAGAACATGTTACTGTGTCATAGTAACATGACACAAGTGTCCTATCCGTCTGTATAACTGTCCTATCCGTCCTGTCTGTATAAGTGTCCTATCCGTCCTGTCTGTATAAGTGTCCTATCCCTCCTGTCTGTGTAAGTGTCATATCCCTCCTGTCTGTATAAGTGTCCTATCCGTCCTGTCTGTGTAAGTGTCCTATCTGTCCTGTCTGTGTAAGTGTCCTATCCAATTGTTACAGTATCCGCCATTTCTCAGCATTTTTCGTGATTATTCCTGTCTTACCTCACTTTGAAAGAGGCACAGACTCTTTCAAAGTGACACATGTATTTATAGGCCGCTATACGTCACTAGCCAATCAGATCACACTATTTCACCGTATTGTCACGTGTCACGTGAGGCTTGACCAATGTTAGCTTGTTTCACGGAAAGTGAAAACAATGTCTCCTGGCGGAAACAACAATAGTCATCTTTTTTATCCAGTGGAGCCCAAAGTGAGACTGAAGTCAGAGACTCCCCCTCGTCGTGGTGAACACACTCACATGCTGAGGTGCAGCAGCTACGACTTCTATCCTAAAGTGATCCTGGTGACCTGGTGGATAGGTCAAGAACCTTTGACCTCTGGTCTCTCCTCTACTGCCGAGCTGTCTGATGGAGACTGGTACTACCAGTACCACTCCTACCTGGAGTACACACCCAGGTACACACCTAACAGACACCTATACATAGAAATACACACCTACACATATATTCTTTAAAAATAAAACGAGTGTTACTCACTTGCTGAAAATTGGCCATTAATTGGTAGGCTAATATTAAGTCACACACACACACACACACACACACACACACACACACACACACGATTCCTCCCGAGTCCCGTGTTTATCATCAGTCTACTCCAGACACAACTACACAGCAAGCTCGTCGTCGTGCAAGCATGACGAACGCACACAGCGACCCGTGAGCGAGTGTGTTATACATGAATACACACACAGGAATACACTATAACGTGCATATCTCGTTACTAAGTTTCTTCTGCCTTCCTATTTTTTCTGCAATGGGGAGGGAATAGTGGAATACAAAATAAACACTAGAGCGGAGGAGAGCCCAGCGGGACATTCACGCTCCTACACAAAAATAGTCAAACTTTTGTTTTTCTCCAAAAAACGAAATAATAACTAAGATCAATGGATCAATGTGTTGAATCGTTTCAGCGTGTAGATCGTCTACTTTCACAATCTGTCCTAATGTTAGTGCTAATTAACAGCTGCTCACTCACTGCCAGACCGGGCGGGGAGGAGGGGCCGCTTCAGCTCTGAGCAGATCCACATGGACACACATTCAACTTGAGGACACACGCACGTCATGATTATTTTAGGTGGAGAAAATATCAGTTTAAACTTATCTTATTGCCTATAACGGTCTAGTGCTCTGGTGCCTAATTGTAGTTGTGTTTTTAATCTTAAATTTAAATATAATAGTTCATCGTTTAGTTATTATGATGAGCGGCATGGCTCATTTTGGGTGCCCCCTCAGCACCTGTGCGTAGGTACTGATCATCCTCATTAGATAGAAAACATGTGTGTGTGTGTGTGTGTGTGTGTGTGTGTGTGTGTGTGTGTGTGTGTGTGTGTGTGTGTGTGTGTGTGTGAGTGTGTGTGTGTGTGTGTGTGTGTGAGTGTGTGTTACAGATCAGGAGAGAAGATCACATGCATGGTGGAACATCCCAGCCTGACCGCGCCTATCAAGATGGACTGGGGTCAGTTACTGTATTCTACTGTAATCTACTGTAATGTGTTACACTACACTCTGTTTTAAGGGTTCAGGGATTCTTCTCTTTGAAGGTACATTTGTTTTGCAGAAAGGAAACACAGCAATCCAATTAAAAACAAGACACAATAATAATACAGACACCAGAAATAAAAATCAATACAAATACATTAAAACAACCTAAAAAAGTTACCATTCTAATAAGGTCATGACAGGAGCCTCACCTACTTAAAGTGTCTTGTCTAGATGAGGTACATCATCTTAGTTTACTAATGGCTGCAAGTACAAAGACATTTATAGAATGTATAGAATTTCCACATCAGGGTCAGAAGCTGCTGGAGTGAAGGGGCACCGGCTTCGAATGCTATCAATGCATTGAATGGGAGATTATCACGTTTTATCAGACCATTGAATGGGCGAAGTAGGCGAGCTACTGTCTACCCCGCGATTTGTCAGACCATTCATTGGGCGTAATCAGGAGCTACTGACCTACCGACGGAGGCGGAGCAGTCCCCACAACAATATTTAGGATTCTGTGCGTATCGGTACATAACTCGAACGGCGCTGAGTAGGCACAGGCGAGCGTCGCACCGCTCCGGACGGCAACTCGTCGCCTTAGCTCCCTCGGTGGCCCGTCGCGGAACTCCAGCTCGCCTGAGACTGCGCGCCTCCGTCATGGTCCGAAACCAAAACAACCAAAACTAAAACCGAAACTGAACTATTTAAGTCATCTCCGTCGGTAGGTCAGTAGCTCCTGATTACGCCCAATGAATGGTCTGATAAATCGCGGGGTAGCTAGTAGGTCGCCTACTTCGCCCATTCAATGGTCTGATAGAACGTGATAATCTCCCATTCTATGCATTGATAGCATCCGAATCAGGTGGAAGGGGCTGAAAGTGACTGTAAAGTATGAGAACAGTCCTGAGAGATGGAACTGGTCTTATATAAATGCTGCATTAATATCAATGGTAATGGTCTAGTGGTTAGAGTGTCTGTCCTAAGATTGAGAGGTTGGAGTTTGATCCCTGGCCGGGTCATACCAAAGACTATCAAAGTGACCCAATGCCTCCCTGCTTGGCACTCAGCATCAAGGGTTGGGTTGGGGGGGGTAAGTCTCTGTGACTAGAGTCACATCAAGGGTTGGGTTGGGGGGGGTAAGTCTCTGTGACTAGAGTCACATCAAGGGTTGGGTTGGGGGGGGTAAGTCTCTGTGACTAGAGTCACATCAAGGGTTGGGTTGGGGGGGTAAGTCTCTGTGACTAGAGTCACATCAAGGGTTGGGTTGGGGGGGGGTAAGTCTCTGTGACTAGAGTCACATCAAGGGTTGGGTTGGGGGGGGGTAAGTCTCTGTGACTAGAGTCACATCAAGGGTTGGGTTGGGGGGGGGTAAGTCTCTGTGTCTAGAGTCACATCAAGGGTTGGGGGGGGTAAGTCTCTGTGACTAGAGTCACATCAAGGGTTGGGTTGGGGGGGGTAAGTCTCTGTGACTAGAGTCACATCAAGGGTTGGGTTGGGGGGGGGGGTAAGTCTCTGTGTCTAGAGTCACATCAAGGGTTGGGGGGGGGTAAGTCTCTGTGTCTAGAGTCACATCAAGGGTTGGGGGGGGGGTAAGTCTCTGTGACTAGAGTCACATCAAGGGTTGGGTTGGGGGGGGGTAAGTCTCTGTGACTAGAGTCACATCAAGGGTTGGGTTGGGGGGGGGTAAGTCTCTGTGACTAGAGTCACATCAAGGGTTGGGTTGGGGGGGGTAAGTCTCTGTGACTAGAGTCACATCAAGGGTTGGGTTGGGGGGGGGTAAGTCTCTGTGACTAGAGTCACATCAAGGGTTGGGTTGGGGGGGGTAAGTCTCTGTGACTAGAGTCACATCAAGGGTTGGGTTGGGGGGGTAAGTCTCTGTGACTAGAGTCACATCAAGGGTTGGGGGGGGGGTAAGTCTCTGTGACTAGAGTCACATCAAGGGTTGGGTTGGGGGGGGGTAAGTCTCTGTGACTAGAGTCACATCAAGGGTTGGGTTGGGGGGGGGGGGTAAGTCTCTGTGACTAGAGTCACATCAAGGGTTGGGTTGGGGGGGGTAAGTCTCTGTGACTAGAGTCACATCAAGGGTTGGGTTGGGGGGGGGTAAGTCTCTGTGACTAGAGTCACATCAAGGGTTGGGTTGGGGGGGGTAAGTCTCTGTGACTAGAGTCACATCAAGCCGCCTCACGCTACAGAAACAGGAGATAGGCTCCTCCCCCTATGGGTCACATGGCTCGGCAAGGCTTACTTACTTAACCCATTCAATCCAGGAACACATCTGTGTCGTTTTAGATTTGAGCTATAACCATTATTTTATACTTTGGGATATTCAAAAATAGCAGATCTCCAAGCTCATAGTGCGGCACCGAGATCTACAAGCTACGAGCTTGTAGATCTGCTATTTTTGAATAGCCTAAGTATAAAATAATAGTTATAGCTCAAATCTAAAATGACACAGATGATTCCATGTCAGAGTCAGTGAAGAACAAGGTGTTTTAATCTACTGTAATAATATAATTAATATAATATTTGTATTATCAGATGACTCCATGTCAGAGTCAGTGAAGAACAAGGTGGCCATGGGAGCATCAGGTCTGGTTCTGGGTCTGGTCTTGTTCCTGTCTGGATTCATCTACTTCCAGTGGAAGAAACGAGGTGATTAACATGTTTAATTAACATGTTTAATTAACATGTTTAATTAATAAATCTACTTACAGTGGAAGAAACGAGGTCAGATCAACAGAGGATCACATGACATGTGGAACCCTCACAGAAATGCAAACAAACAAACATGTAAAGCCACAACCTAAACTGGTTTATATTGGTTTAGACCCTTAACCGGTTTAGACCAGTTTAGATGACCTAGTTAGAGGTCAAAGTGTGTTCTATGTTGTCAAATTTAGTCTTTAATAAGAGTCAAATGTTCACATTAGTTCTGATGCAACATGTGACCCTGATGACTGAACCCTAATGTTGTTGTGTTACTGTGTTATTGTGTTGTGTGTACATTTATGTATTTTATGGAGAAATACACACAATACAGTACATAGGATGTATTTGTGTGTCTGTTTTAACTGTCTCTCTTCTTCTTCTATCAGGTCGTATTCTGGTGCCGACAACCAATGATGAGAATCTTTAGACTCCTCCCACACACCCAGGTTCACTTCCTCTTTCTTTTTACTAAACTTTTTTACGTATTCATTCATACAGTTTTAATGTATAAAAGTGTATAAAACTATAAAACGTACACAAAACAACGTGCTTGTGTAAGAAGTGAAACAACTATCCTGGTAAACCATCCCGGTCGTGTGAATTCACATCATCATGTGTCTTCTGCTAAATAATAATAATCAAATGTAATAATCAAATGATTTGTTGTATCAGACAACACTGATGACAATGTGGTCAGATGGGGGGGGGGGGGTCCTCTTGGTGAACTGTGTAGTTCAGTTCAGTGACGAGACGACACAATGCAGCCAAACTCTGAACCGAACCAACCAATCATTTGAACACAACGTTTCAGTGAACTGTACCAATGATTCAGTTCATTTAAAACACTGATCATTCCATCACTAACAGGATCAAAGACAGAAGCTTGTGGTCCAAAGGAGAGTGTTCTACCAACTGAGCTGCCCTTCCTACAAAGATACACTATTGACAAAGTTGTTTGAATGGACTGAGTTGTTTCTACTTTGATGGTTACTGTAGTTGCAGGGAGGGTGCTGGGAGGTCAGGTTTTTAAGTAGTTTACTAATGACTTGTTCATGATCTGTTAACTATTTATAGCATAGTTTTAAATCATTAAATCATGAACCGACTGTTTAACACGTTATGAATAACACATCATTTACCAATTATAAACTAAACTAATAATTTGTGAATGATTAATTTGCTATTATAAGGGAAGGTTATTCTCAAGTGTTAACATGTTCACACAGTTAATACATTCTGATTCTTATTGGTCTATTGTCTTTTCACAGAACACCTGGGTGTGAGAGGAAGAAATACATGTGTGTCCAATCAGCTTTTAAATAGTCGTAACAGCAGCACAATGATGACATCATCAACCTTTTAGGGTTAAGGTTAGGTTTAGGCATAGTGTTTGTGAATTTAAAGGTTAGTGTTATGGTTAGGTTTATAGGCATAGTTTCTGTGAGGTTATGGTTAAGGTTAGGTTTAGGCATAGTGTTTGTGAGGTAAAAGGTTAAGTTTAGGTTTATAGGCATAGTTTCTGTGAGGTTATGGTTAAGGTTAGGTTTAGGCATAGTGTTTGTGAAGTTAATGGTTGGGTTAGGTTTAACCCTTTTTTTGTTTCCCTGTGATGGGTGGACCTGGACCCTCTAGGGTGGTCTGAGGTGTGGGTGTACCCAGGTCCACCCAAATTAAACAATGGTGGTCCGCCACAGTCTATGAAATTAATGGGAAACACTGATGACATGCAATCATTTATATTAAGTAATGATTTATATGTAATGATTTATATTTAATCAGTAATCACGAGCAGGGGAGTAGATCTCATTACAACTTAGGAGGGAACCACAAACAAGGAATCTTCTCATCAATAATATCACCAACAGAGCTAATGCTAGGATGTTAAACTAACTAATAATGGTCACAATGATTACAGTTTGTCTGACATTTGGTATAAAAAACTAAACACCAAATCCATGTTCAATGCATGAAACAAACTATAATGTTATGATGTTATGAGAATCCATAATCCATTATAGGTTGACATCACATGATTTAATAACAAACACATTAACATGCCTCCATGTTTAACTGCAGGACTTACAAACATCGATACTTTGACATTAATTCACATCATTTGAGATTTGATTTGATTTGATTTTGGTAAAAGATATACGAGCAAAAGTTAAAACAACTTAAACCCAGGATAACACATTAAAGCGTAATGAAACACTTGTTTCCTATGTGGTGCTGCAGCATAACAAAAAATAAATAGTCCAATAAATGTATTTGAATTCCCATGAGGTTTTAATTATTAATTTTAATTATGTTAATAAGGAGAATGAGCGATCTGCGCAGTGACACGATGAGAGTTAACAACAGAAAGGTTGTGCAAACTTTACTAAAATAAAGTACAAAATATGTGTCTAATTGAGACAGTTTAGATATTCCTTGGTCAGTATTATTTATCTTTCCGTTTTTCAGCTCCACTGTTGTGTTTCTATCCGTTCATATTGGCTGAACTTCACTCATTAAACTAGTTAACAGCTCTGTGGACAAGTGATGATGATGAAGCTTGTGGATTCATTTATTTGGCAGTTGTTGATGATCAGGACACACGGGTAGCAAAAACAAAACCTTTACAAAGTATTGTGTTTACTGTATGGGAGAATGATTTCAAAAGTGGAATCAGCTTCTATTAAATAGAGATTTTAAATTATATCATTTATTTTAAGACACTTTATTGGAGGAATATGTCAGACATGTCCCCTCCTTCCCCCCTGGGATCTGCACCCCTGATCATGAATGGTTTTAAGTTCAGATGTTAGATTTTGGCTTTAATTTGCTTGGTTTGAATGGAATGTCAAAATATCAATAAAGGAATAAGAAACATAATTGGGCCTCATGTTTTCTTACATTTCACTCATACAGTATTTTCTCTTAACTGTCTGTTTTCGCTTAACTGTCTTCTCTTGCATTATAAATACATGAGAAGCCAACCTCCACATCCACCAAATGTGTTTTTCCCCAGGTGTGCTGAACGATGTGTCCTTTCCATGTCATACCTGAAGGCAGCGTTCAAGATCATTGTCTTTACTGAACTCTCCTGAACTTGAATACAGCGTTTTATGTTGAAAGAATTGTCCTCTTAATCCATGACGTACACTGTATCTCTAGTAAAGGCTTGATACTTAGTTGCGTGTGGTGTCACGCATCGACATGCACTGTGAGCTTGTAGATCGGCTATTTTCGCTGCACGACACCACGCGCAACGAAGCATTTCAAGACAAGCCAAACCCGGCTGCACACATAAGTATTATATAGACTACTGTTCATTTATATCTTATATGTCAAGTAGGGGTGTCTGTCTGTCTGTCTGAACCCGGCTGCACACATAAGTATTATATAGACTACTGTTCATTTATATCTTATATGTCAAGTAGGGGTGTCTGTCTGTCTGTCTGTCTGTCTGTCTGTCTGTCTGTCTGTCTGTCTGTCTGTCTGTCTGTCTGTCTGTCTGTCTGTCTGGTCTGTCTATTCAATTGAATAGGCTTTATTGGCATGACATGTGACATGTGTTGCCAAAGCACAATTACAATGATGACATAAACAACAAACATAATATACATTCAACAAAATGACATAAATAAAGGAGATGGTGTAAGTAAAACATGGTATACATCTGTGTCCTACTGGTTGTCCCTTTTCTTGTGACAGGAATCCACATATTTTGCAGCTAAAACTGCACATTCTTTCTGTTCCCCCAGAAGGAGTGTCATTTCTCCCTTTCTGTCATACTACGGAATTCAGGGCAGTTTATTTTGAATTTTTATAAAGAACTCCTCCCTGATATTTGTGTAGTTTTTACATTGTGTTAGGAAGTGTAATTCTGTCTCTACAGCTCCCTCATCACAATGACAGCACAGCCTCTCCTCTCTGTGTCTGTCCTTCTCTATTGACCTGTCTGTCTGTCTGTCTGTCTGTCTGTCTGTCTGTCTGTCTGTGTCTGCCCTTCTCTATTGACCTGTCTGTCTGTCTGTCTGTCTGTCTGTCTGTCTGTCTGTCTGTCTGTCTGTCTGTCTGTCTGTCTGTCTGTCTGTCTGTATTGCCAAACTATGATCACTCAGTCTGTACATTGTCAATGTCTTTCTCAGGTTTTTATCAGTTATTGTGCTTAGGTAGTCTGCCACAGTATACCGTCTGTTTAGGGCCAAATATGTGTCTAGTTTGTGTTGTGATTGTGTAAGTTCATTCCAATAGTGATGTATTTATCTTTTTCTTTAGTTATAATGTGGTTAGGTCTAATCTTTAGTTATAATGTGGTTAGGTCTAATCTTTAGTTATAATGTGGTTAGGTCTAATCTTTAGTTATAATGTGGTTAGGTCTAATCTTTAGTTATAATGTGGTTAGGTCTAATTCGGTCTGTCTACAGACAGGCAGACAGGCAGACAAAAAAGATTTTCACCGTTGAGAGAAAAGTGTTTCCAAGTGAAATTACAATATATAGGCCTAACTATAATAACGCTCCACAATCATAATCTGTGGAAACCTTTGATCCACAGCCTGGGGTCCACAATCACCATCAGACCTCCAGCTTAGAAGTTAGCTCACCTCTGATCAAAGTTAGGAGCCCTTGCATGGAACTATAGTTGTGACACTGCATTCCTTTAAATGCTGTCATGCCCTTTATCATCATTATCTAAACACTCATCATGTACGTACAGGTACGTGATGGTTTTTACTCTCATCTTTCTTTTTCCATTGTTCCATTGGCATACCTTAAACCACAACTATGCAAGGTCATCATACTAGAAGATTTCTCATCAAGATCAACCAACTATCGAAGCTACCTTACCAAACCAAACCAAAAAAATGGTTTGGTAAGTTAGAACTGGTAGAATTTGATCTCCTCCTGACCTCAAGTAACACTGTCCTCTGAAAAGCCAACAATCTCTATAAAACCCATATGACACCCACCCACTCACCTCTGTACCTAAATGGCTCTTTGCTCATGTAACTGTACTGATAAGACCCAATTATTGAAATCCCAAATACGGAACAGACTTTCACCATGATGCCACATTTAATGCCTCCTCTGAGACACAGACATAGCAGACAACAATGTAACCATATCATCATCATCGTGACTGACTTGAAGCCAATGGACGCCGAATCCAAATTGGCCCGAATCGCATGGATGAGCCCTGAAAGCACATGGTTGGTGCTACAGACTCCAAATTTCGCACACAGATAGCTCAGACCTTTGCCTACGATCTTAGCTAGGCCTCGACCCGACCCGATACACAGTTTTTCGGATCCGGCACGAAAGGTTTGGAATCTCCGTATGCGGAGATGACTGACATCGGGCTGTTCTGGAGCAAGCGCTGACTCATTGTGACATCACTTCATAAAAGGCATCACATACACTAGATGGACATTGTTTATAGCGAACTCCTTTAGGATAATGGGCATAAATGGACACAGACAGACACAGAGATCGCCATATACGGGCATAAAAGGGACACACCCAGACACATACAGAGATGTCCATATATCACAGACACAGATAGCTCCATATATGGGCATAAATGCACACACAGATGGGCATAAATGGACACAGGCAAACAGATGGCCAAAACGGGTCCTATGACAACAGGTATAATGGGGTTTGATTTAAAGGGTGGAGCATTCATTCCCTATTTACATCGTTCCTGTGTAGGCCGGTCCCCGACTAGACCCTCGGCCACCCGAAGGGCTAGGGCGGCCGAGCTTCTAGTTATAATAATGAGCATGAGGACGGGCCTTGAGGGTCCATTTGGTTCCCTTTGCACACACTCAGTGTTACAGACCCTGTAAGGGTCTTTTCGGAACCTCCTGATGGAACCCCGGTGGGTCCCTTGACCGCACTTTGAGAACCACTGTTTCAGAAGTAATGAGGACAGGGACTGGATAAAGACCCAGACTTTATTCTATTTATCACATCACAGGTTTACAGCCAGGTGTAAAGTTCAGTTTAAGGAAAGGGGAAAACAATAGAAAACAAGGACAACTGGATTATACCATGAGAGCTGTTTAGGAATGTATGAATGGATTTTGTTGTATCTAGTCTTTCTGTTGTCGTTCATCCAAGTGTGTGTGTGTGTGTGTGTGTGTGTGTGTGTGTGTGTGTGTGTGTGTGTGTG
The DNA here is from genome assembly GCF_963454915.1 of Gymnoscopelus microlampas. Taxonomy (NCBI): domain Eukaryota; kingdom Metazoa; phylum Chordata; class Actinopteri; order Myctophiformes; family Myctophidae; genus Gymnoscopelus; species Gymnoscopelus microlampas. Next base: position 54,051,621 of record NC_139941.1, on the reverse strand, counting down.
TGTGTGTGTGTGTGTGTGTGTGTGTGTGTGTGTGTGTGTGTGTACCTTGCTGTGTGTCTGTGTGCTGCTGACGTCTGGTTGAATGCAGGCTGAGACGGGGCGCTGGGACTGGGTGCGTTTGATTCTCTCCGCTGGGCTCTTCACCTTAGGAGAGTGGAGCTTATCCTTCAGCCTCATGGTGAGAGAGGAGAGATGAGAGCGAGGGGAGTCTGGAGAGAAAGAGAGAGAGAGAGAGAGAAAGAGAGAGAGAGAGAGAGAGAGAGAGAGAGAGAGAGAGAGAGAGAGAGAGAGAGAGAGAGAGAGAGAGAGAGAGAGTGGAGAGAGAGAGAGAGAGAGAGAGAGAGAGAGAGAGAGAGAGAGAAAATATGCATAAAAGAAGTAGGGATGGGTCAGAATAATCAAATATTTGAATAATAGTTTTTGAGGACCTTTTTATTTTATTTTATATATTTTTTAAATGCTATATTGTCATGTGAACCCTGCCCATAGTATCATTTTAGAGGATACCTAATATAGGTGTAATATGTATTCTCTCATGTTAGCATAATGTACAAGGCTAGTAGCTTGGCTACACAGAAACACATTCATGAGGATACATTCACTGCTTTGTTTTCTTAACCCAAAGACTGGGAAAGCATCTGTTTGATTTTAACCACTCTAACCATTAGCTTATACTTTGGCTATTCACAAATAGCAGATATACAAGCTCCTAGCCATGAGCTTGTATATCTGCTATTTTTGGGGGGAAAAACATGTTTTTTTTGCAAATCTTTGAATATGTTTAACTCAAATCTTTGCTTCTGGGGATTCTACAAATGTCTTCTAAATTCTAACAGTTTTTTGAAAAATCTTAGGTTGCAATAATCAGTGGTCCTCAAACTTTTTCATGTCAAGGACCCCCCAAAATGATATGTATTTGGCCGCGGACCCCCATCTCAAAATATGTTGTTCCAGGGACCCCCCAAGAAGCAAAGATTTTAGTAATAAATGTTTGCTTTAAAAACATATATATATATATATATATATATATATATATATATATATTATTCAAAGCTTATTCAAAAGATAAAACGATTTTTCAAAAATAGCAGATCTACAAGCTCATAGCGCGGCACCGAGTGCCGCGCTATGAGCTTGTAGATCTGCTATTTTTGAATAGCCAAAGCATAAAATAATGGTTAAAGTGGTTACACAGATGCGTTCCTGGTTTTAATGGGTTCATGTTTAGTTACAATAATGTAAAAGATACAGTTGGTCTGTTTATTTCTGATAAAACAGTTTATAGGCCAATGAAATGCTGTCATTGGAAGCTAGGACGGTCATTTGATGAATCATTATAATAATGGTGGTGGAATAATGGAATATTGGTAATTAATAGTACTGTGTATGTACATACATCTACTGATGCCTAATCTGGACACATCTTCAGTGAAGCTTGTAGATTGGCCGATTTTCCTCTAATTTTGACATTTTTTTAATAACATGAAAAAGTCCTATTTATCGACAGCCTATAAATACAATAATAAAGTATATCATTGATAACCATCACACACACACACACACACACACACACACACAGTGTTGACAACACAAACATCCTCAGTCTCTTTAAAAACATAAACAGGAAGTAGATCTTACCAGACATCTTCCTCTTCTTCTTCTAGTGTTTTATGATTTATTGCTTTTATTCTCATGATCAAAGTAAAGTAACTAAAGTATCTAAAGAATCTAAATGATCTAAAGTATCTAAAGTATCTGCAGTAACTAAACACCTCGCCTCTCCTCTGTTCTGCATCCCACTGCTGTTACACACATATTGGTGACCCATACAATCATGTGCACTGCTGGAAATTACATTTACTCAAGTACTGTACTGAGTACAATTTTGAGTTATTTTTTACTTTACTTGAGTATTTCCAATTTTCTGTACTTCTACTCCACTACATCTCAGAGGCAAATATTGTACTTTTACTCCACTACAATTATTTGAAAACGTCAGTTTCTAGTTATTTTGTAGATTTTGATCATTAATTACAAACATACATTAACCACTTCAGCCCTATTTTATACATAGGCTATTTGAAAGTAGCAGATCTACAAGCTCACAACGCGATGTGACGCGTTTTTTATTCAAATAATAAAACCAAGGAGAAGCTCCTGAGAGGAGAAACAGACAGAAACACAGGAGAGTCACAGAATTCTACAGGTCACCGTTGGCTCTGTAACACCCCCAACTTGATGCGTTACAGCTGGTGGTGTTGCTCATAGATATGGTGTTGCTGATGTTGATGGAGACGCAGCGCCCCCCTGTGGCTCAACTGTTCAACTTTCTCATGTATTAGAGCAGTGGTTCTCAAACCTTTTTGTGTCAAGGAAGGAAGGACCCCCAAATTGATATATATTTGGCCGCGGACCCCCCCATCCATCTGAAAATGTTTTGTGCTAGGGACCCCCAGAGAAAAACATTTTGTGTTGAAAATTAAAAAAAAAAAAAAGAAATTATTCAAACATTTTGAAAATTCTCAAAGCAGATGTACAAGCTTGCAGCACGCACGAATTAAGCGGCTATTTTTTAATAGCCAACCTATTAAAATATGGATAAAGGGGTTATTATATGTATTAACAAATTTACCGGACCCCACTTTGAGAACAAATGTGTTCGAGAACATGAAACGACCATAACAGTGGTCTTATTTATTAGAAACTCACTAACGCTCTGGACCAGGGCTACATGGCGCACTGTGCGTTGTCATGGCAACGCGCACGTTTGACCATGTTTTGTTGATGAACAGTTTAGTGCTGTGACGTCAGAGCAGAGGCCCCTATATAAAGGTGAAGATGAGTTCCCGGAGTCACACTGAGACAAAGCTCTGTACTGAGTTCATACTGTTCCTTCCAGAGCATCACCTACAGCAGAGTCACTCACAGCACATTGGATCCAGGACTGTCAACAATGGGACGCAGAAAGTCCACGAGGAAGCCAGCAGCGGCCAAGAAGCAAAAGATGGGTCTGGACACCATGTTCACCTGTCCATTCTGTAACTACCTAAACTCCTGTTCTGTCACAATGGAAAGGACTCGGAGTGTGGGGATTATAACATGCTATGTTTGCATGGAGGCGTACCAAACGCCTATACATTGTCTGTCAGAGCCGGTGGATGTTTTCAGTGAGTGGATAGATGCCTGTGAACAGGCCAACGCATAGACCTTCAACAAGGTGTCTTTACACGAGTGGTGGGGAAAAGTACTCACATTTTTTTACTTGAGTAAAAGTATCAATACTGCGATGTAGAAATACCCTGTTACAAAAAAAAAAGTAAAAAGTCTGGAATTCAAAATTGTAAAAAAAAAAATCACACCCTGTGTGAAGAGAGTGGTGCCTTTGATGAGCCCCGTATTATCATCACCCGTGTTGTCATCAATGTTTGTTTATTGGACAGACATACATACATACATACGGACACACGGACAAAGTCACGTATAGGAGTGGTTGGCACCACTCAAAAAAAATCCAAAAGTTATTGCTATCAAAATATGTACTTAAAGTACCAAAAGTAAAGTATGTCCCACTTCACAAGTTTTAAAATGTCTAAAAAATGTCTAAAAATCTTATGAAATTAGCATATCTACAAGCTCACAATGTGTCGCATCGCAACGCATTGTGAGCTTGTAAATCTGCTATTTAGGGCTGAATTGGTTAATGTATGTTTTGTAATTATAATCTACAAAAAAAAAATCTGGTGAAATCTACAAAGTAACCAGTAAACTTAATCAGTCAAATAATTGTGGAGTAAAAGTACAATATTTGCCTCTGAGATGTAGTGGATTAAAAGTAAAAGTACTGAAAAATAGAAATACTCAAGTAAAGTAAAAATGCCTAAAAATTGTTCTTAGCACAGTACTTGAGTAAATGTACTTAATTACTTTACACCACTGCTTTGGAGCTGCTTCAGAGGCTGCAGTACTTAATGGTGTTTGTAGACTGGCTGCTACGCTCAGAGAGCGCTACCTTGTGGAATAGCACTGTAAATACTGTCCAATACTGTAAATATGGTAAAAGTAACTTGTTAACTGTGATTTTACCATACATACATGATGAACCTGTTTTGGCTATGGTCAAAAACAAAGACAAGCTACGTTTTGATTCAGCAGTTAAAGTTTAAGTACAACTACAATTCAACCACAGGAGTATCTCTGAACCCTAGCATTGCTATTCTGGGCATGTCATCGCCACATTTTTTGACACATTGTAAGCTTGTTTTGAAGCATTGTGAGAATGTATCATCTATTTTTTTGTTAAAAATCCTCTTTCTCAGGTAATATTTCACAATTTGGCCAATGTTGAAATGTGTTTTTATAGTATAGTTTGTTGATTACTTTTGACACAGAAATGGTGTAATTTTTTATATGCTTTTAACGGTATTAAAAAAGGTCTTTAAAGTCCTTCATTTTTTTATTGTCACTTCAAAAATGTGCAGATACCCTGTAATACACTTATAATGCTCTGAGGAAGGCTCATAGCCGAAACACGTAAGCGTTCACTTTATTGGTGTGCCAATAAAAAAGTGGAAATGTGAGTAATTTGTCCTCCATTTAATTGACATTTTTGGATGTGCTACCTTTTTGGATTTTCTTTTTAATTCCTTTTTTGATACTTATAATGTATGTTGGTTTGTTTACTGTTGAGTGAGAAAATAATGTTGCACATTAAGCTAATCATCTGGGGACCCCCCTGACCGCCCTGACCCCCCCCCCCCCCCCCCCCCACAGGTTGAGAATCACTGGTATAAGGTATCAAAAGCTACAGCATCTAGTACTCGATTCTATATACTGTGATGGAATAGAGGAATTTGACGGTTGTTGGGTTAATAAAGCTAAACCACTTTAATGTGGCATTACATAAATAACTTGTAACCTACATAGGTGAAAGGGTTCACTGAAAAATTGTGAAGAAAACGGGGTTTTGAGAGGATTTAATACGTTGACAGTCAACATCTGTGCTTGAATGTGAACAGACAGTTCGTCTCATCAGACGTTTGGATTGACAATCTTTCCCACGAACAGAATGTTGTCAGAGTCGGCGATGAGAACCATGAAGGGACGATCGAACTTCAGCTCAGGGACTCGAGGTTTAATCATTTGTACGGCGCTGCGGATGCCTGTAACTCCAGCCGCAGTCGCTCCAGTCTCGTCTACGTCCAGCGTGGCTTGGTGCACGACCTGCAGTGGTGAAAAAAAGTACTCACATTTTTTACTTAAGTAAAAGCATCAATACTGCAATGTAGAAATACTATGTCACAAATAGAAGTCCCGTATTCAAAATGTACTTGAGTAAAAGTACAACAGTATTGGTATCAAAATATACTCAAAGTACCAAAAGTAAAAGTAATCATTGTGAAGGTCCCATTTCACAAGTTCAAATTGTATTAAAAAAAAAAAACGTTTGAAAATAGCAGATCTACAAGCTCACAATGCGTTGCATTGCGACCCATTGTGAGCATTGTGACACATTGTGTGCCGAAGGCCGCTTCAACCATTCGAGTCGCTGAGCCGACCCCCCCCGAGACGGCAAACATGCCACCATACCGTTCTTGTATTCATCCAAGAATAGAACCAAACATGGGGGGTCAGGCTTTGTTGAGGAGCCTGGTGGCTGCTGGACTCATGGACTGTCTCTGTCCTTTGTTGTGATATAAAAGAAGGGACAACTAGACCAGGGCTTCTCAAAGTGGGTGCCGCGGCACCCTAGGGTGCCAGGGGTGCCTCAGAATACTTTGATAATATTTGGAATTTATCAATGTCACTTCAGTTTAACCACTTAGACCCTCTATATACTTAGTAAAATGGACCTTAGTTAAACTGTACTTTGCTGCGTTCTTTTTCAGCCTACAGTGCACCAAGTCTCTTCACCAAAAATAGCAGATCTACAAGCTCACAACGCGTCACAATGTTTTGGTGAATGTTCCCCCCAGAATAGGAATGCTGGGGTTTAAGTGGTTAAACGCCAAGTATAAAAAAGTTATTTTCAGTCTGTCCTAAATAATGGAGACAAATATTCTCTACAATTTTCCTCGTGACATATTGTATCTTTGGGGGAAAGATTTACATGTTTACGTACCGTTAATATGACAATAAATAAAGTGCTATAAAGTAACAATGTAAGTCAGGGGTGCCGTGGATGAAAAGGTTATTTGTAGGGTGACCTGAGACAAAAATGTTTGAGAACCACTGAACTAGACAGACACTGATCCGTTGTGACAGCTCTTACCTCTGACACAGACACAGCCTCTGCAATGCCACTGAGATCAGCTGCAGCACCAAACACGTCTGTTATTCCCATCTGACGCAGCACAGCGTTCAGGTTCATCTTAGTCTTGATGGAAAACTTGGGAACAAATAAATCGTACTCCCTGAAAAGGAAATACAAAACACACTTAAGACTATATACGGCAAAATATTGTGGATGATCATGTTATTATAAGATCATTCTGGAATTGATTGATCCATCTCTGACTCTCTGAATGCAAAGGTCATTACTTGGCACAGAAAGTAATATTCTAACATACTTTACCAGCGACTTTAGGTACCTTGAAAAGCGCTATAAATGTATTTGTTTTTATTTGTATTATTATTATTAATCATTTTAATTTAAAGTAATAAGTAACATGTAATATATGATATTTTGAGTGTAATAAAAAAATACTTAATCCCTTAAAGCCTGATGTCCCTATTTTGGGCATTTCTTCAGAAAATCTTCAGCAATAGCAAATCTACAAGTTCTACAACATGTTGTGAAATCTACAAGTTCACAACATGTTTTGAGCTTGCAGATTGGCTATTTTTGAAGAAAACATTGCAACAGCGTATATGTTTTTTAAGTGTAATTACAGACCTTTTCTTCATCCCATTGAGCCACTTGGTGTAGTGCATGGGACAGATGGCCTCCTCCAGTTGAGTCAGATTTGTGCCTCTGTCAGGCAGCATCAGCAGCATGGAGTAGGAGTTGTTGAAGGGTAAACGGAGGACGGTGGTGGAGATCTGCTGGTCATAGTAGACATCAAACTCCTCCTCCATCATCTTCATCATCTGGACTGGAACCTGCAGATTTCAAAAAACAACATTTCAGACAAAACATTAGATATTATACAATGCAAATAGGTGCAATTAGTGTTTATACCTTTGAGACAAACTAATAAAAAGCCATTCAGTAAGACATTGATTTTGACAGAACATTTTTATCTAGTTGTAATCATAGTCTTTTGAATAAAATTCCATTAAGTTTTTGTCATATTTTAGTCATCTGAAATGTTTTACTGTTAGTCTAGTTTTAGTCGACTAAATATCATAAGATTTTAGTCGATTAAATCTACAGTTGATTAAGTCGACTAAAATATATTTTGGCGGCGCCTTGATGACTTAATGACTGATTTTACACTTGGTTGCATGCTGAAAATAGCTGATCTACAAGCTTACAACACTTTGCGCTGCGACACCCGAGCGTAACCAGACATAAAATGACTTGTCTTTTAGTTCTACTGGATCTCTTCTCCACTCGTCCCTCACTCACATTTAGTGAGCGACAAACATCTTTTTTTCGTCATAGTTTTATTCGATGAAATCAACACTGGTAAGACAGTAGTGTTATGGGATAAGTTACCTGGTTTTGCTCATCCACATTAAACAAACCCTCCTTGGTGTGTGCAATGTCAAATGGAGTCTGCCAATTTCCTGTTTGACAGAAAACAATGTAGAAACAACGATGACAATAGTGAGACGAAACTTAAATGAGGGAAGGTGACTGTAGCCATGATAGAACTAGTTAGAGGGCAGTTTGTCAACGTTGGGTCTGGGTACCACCATGGGTCCAAATTGACTCTTATGGGTCTGTAAGGGTATAGTGGGGTCACAGAGACAAAAAAATAGATATAAAAAAAAGGAAAAAAAGTTATCAAATGGGGGTCTGTGGATTAATGCATATCAAACTGGGGGTTCATTAACCCTACCTATGATTAGGTTGATAATAGCTAATAACAAAGTTTCATTTCTGTCTGGTATATGAAATTATACTACAAGCTGAAGAAAAGAATGAAAGCTCAGAGATGACATCTCTTACCTTTGTAGTATATGTAACTAATAAGATACATGAGGGTCTCAGGATCCAGGTCTTCCACTAGTTGGTCTATCTTGCCGTGGGTCTTCTCCCCTACATACTTGTTGATGGTAGCAGCACTCTCTGTGGGATTGGTAAAGTCCACACTGAACCCATCGGCCATGTAGGACTGACTCAGGGTCTGCAGGAACTCAGGCTGTGGCTTGAACTTATTGTCCACAAACACTGCGGTTCCTGCACTGATGTCTTCTGATGAAGTCTTGTCCGCTGCGGTCAGAAGTCCATGGAAGGCCTGGTCTACGTCAGCCTGGGTCAGTACGGAGCTGTTGAAGCCCAGACCACTGAAGAGCTGCTGGTGGGTTTGGCCCCGGGCCCCTACAGACAAGGCTGCCAGGGCCAGGCTGACACTTGCTGGTGAGAAGAAGACGTTCTTGCCTTGGTTGTCCGTCTGAGCGGCCAGTTGCCTGTACAGGTTGAAGGCAAAACCTTTGTTTGCTGATGTCACCATGGAGAGGCTGTTTGCAGCCTGGTCTGCACTGTTATCTTCACGACCTGAAGATGATGGGTTAGATTTGTTAAAGAAAATAGGAGGGGGGCGGCCGCCGGCCGGGCAGCCATTTTCTTAACCACTTAAACCCTATACTGCTTCCTCATACAGCAAAAAATAGCTGTTCAATAAGCTCACAACATTTGACATTTCGGTCCATTGTGAGCTTGTAGATGTATTTTAGCAAATTTGACCAAAATAGGGACCCAGGGTTAATGTGGTTACATGTACTTTTCTCAAAACAAAAAATACTGACTATAAGCAAGGCTAAAATATATCCTCCACTGGCAATAAAAATGAGTGACCAGAGGAGGGACATGGATCCTCTCCATCAAATTCAACCCTGGTCAGATCAGTTACCGTCATGTCCTGCATGGTGATGACCTGTACCCACACACACACCAGTTACCTTCATGTCCTGCATGGTGATGACCTGTACCCACACACACCAGTTACCTTCATGTCCTGCATGGTGATGACCTGTACCCACACACACCAGTTACCTTCATGTTCTGCATGGTGATGACCTGTACCCACACACACCAGTTACCTTCATGTCCTGCATGGTGATGACCTGTACCCACACACACCAGCGCTGATAGAATCCACACCAACACGGCTCCTTGCATCATGGTGAACTGAGACAAAGGTTCAAAAGGTTCCCATCAGTCTATAGTTCACTCACTGTTAACTAAACAAACCTTTCAATCTAGAGCTTCTCTGTCTGGAACACGAATGTGTTCCATTTACAAATCAAATATGAAGTAGAATGGCTGCAAACAGTGGCATAGTTTGGCACCTGCCATACCTTGCCATACCATACCCAATTGACGCCCCTGACTGCAAATACATCATGTTTCCGATAGTCGATTAGATCTTTCTTTAATGGACAATTGAAATGGACAAAAGAGGTTTATCAAGTTCTATCTTGAATTGAAGATTCTAACGTCAATGCTGGCAAGTCCTCAATAACCAAGTATCACAGAACTGAAACGTGTAAATTATGCTTCATTGTATGGCAGGTTCACTGTGCCCTACGCTGAGAAAACAACTGATTTTAATGAGAAAATAACAAGTAAATGTGATTAAAGGTAAATTATTTTCGGAGAGCAACACTGTATTATGATGACAAATTATACATTAGCTTAAAGACTTAATATGAAGTAAAGTAGTACATTACTCACCTTCCTAATGTGAAGACACCTCACCACAGACTGCTGAGAGACAGACAAAGGAAGGGGAGACGTCCTCTTCTAACAACTGATCAGATCCACTGCACTTTGACATGTTTATTTGTCAATATGTCTCTTATTTGCTCTGCCTCTGTATTTATTCTGTGTAATGATTACTGTTAAACTATGAAGCATGGAATCATGGCTGAGATTACAACAGGAAACGACACAAGTCAGTTGTTCATACTTGCCTTTAAGTCTAAACATATCTGTTACTGCTCTATAATTTACATTAACCACTTATTTCTACCTGCTGTCCATATTGTGAGCATTTCATAGGAGAACAATTTAACAAACACAGTGAAAATCTTTCTCAAGACAAAACACACGTTATCTCGTATATCAGATATTTTCACTATTTGTGATTAACATGTGCAGTAACATATCTGTCAGGCAGAAACCTCTTTCTACATATTTTAACTTTTAGTTTTTTCATAAATTAACGCCCTACTTGATCATACTACAGCGTCACACAAAAGCATCAAAAGTAGCAGATCTACAAGCTCGAACCACAGCGTGAAACGACGGGTTTTGAGCTTGTAGATCTGCTATTTTTATTTGTTTAATCCTGAAACAGTTCTGGACATGTGTTCATCAGTCCAGTAGGTGTCAGTATTAGTTTACCTTTTATTCCAGAGAATAGTTTAAAGGGCAAGTCCACTTTGGTTTGGGTTGTGTAGTTACCTTGTCATGATGTAACTCAAAGGTGGAGAAGAAATCTAAAATATTTGAGTTACATCATGGCAAAGTAACTACACAATCCAAACCTCTACCAAAGTGGTCTTGTCCTTTAAGTGGTAGAAGCTTCTAGATCATGTGACAACAAACTGTCTGGCAATGAGCTCACAGACCGGTTTGTCCAGCTCAACACACACACACACACACACACACACACACACACACACACACACACACACACACACACACACACACACACACACACACACACACACACACACACACACACACACACACACACACACACACACACACACCTCAGGCCATGATGCTAAACCAGTTACACACTCTCTCTCTCTCTCTCTCTCTCTCTCTCTCTCTCTCTGATTGGCTGCTGCTGAGTGAATCAGGAAGTGAAATTAACGTTTGGGGAGTGAAAAGCTTCAACCACACACACACACGCACGCACGCACGCACGCACGCACGCACGCACGCACGCACGCACACACACACACACACACACACACACACACACACACACACACACACACACACACACACACACACACACACACCATTTGCTGATTTCAACAAAACTAATTGACAGTAAATGTGTTTCCACTGCAAGACAAAAAGAGCAATAATACTGATGACTGTTTTACTTCATAAATGTGTAACAACTCAACTCAACTAAAACTGTATTTATAGCACATTTAACATGACCATGTCAACCAAAGTGCTGCAAAGACAAAAAAAAAATACAATACAAACAGATATTAGCAAATGTATCCAGGGCACTTAGGCCCGGAAACAGACTACCAGATTACGCCACCCTGGGAGTTTGTGTGGACATAAATAAATTGTTAAAATGTCTGTCTGTCTGTCTGTCTGTCTGTCTGTTTTAACTTTTAAATTACATCAGATTTAAAGTGTCCTTATTGACATGAGTAACAAGTTGACATTACCAACAAGAGTCAAATAAAACAAACAATAAATGAATACACAATTATGTTTGTCAGGTTGTTGACGTCAACATGTCTCTCTAGTAACTGGTGATGTTTAATAAAAGAATAATTGTGATTGGCTGCTGGGTGAATCAGGAAGTGAAATTCAACTTTTCCAGTCAGAAGCTTCAGTGGTGTGTTCAACCACACACACACACACACACACACACACACACACACACACACACACACACACACACACACACACACACACACACACACACACACACACACACACACACACACACACACACACACACACACACACAAACCTCTCATGTGACACTATATGATCACATGACCAGTGTGTTTTTAAAGACATTAGATGGTTTCAGCAGTGAGATGTAATGAGGCTTGGATTGATGTTTAATGAACATGAACAGCATTTTACCAGCAACGCTGAACACACACACACACACACACACACACACACACACACACACACACACACACACACACACACACACACACACACACACACACACACACCTCTGAAGTAACACTTTGATCACATGACGTGATGGTTTCATCAGTGAGATGTAATGAGGCTTGGATTAGAGGAGCGTCTGTGAGTTCAGTTTACAGAGGTTCCCGGTTTGATTCCTGACTCCTCCTGGCTTCATGTTGAAGTGTCCTTGAGCAAGGCACTGAACCCCTAACTGCTTCTGATGAGCAGGTTGGAGGAAAGCCTGGTATTCATTGTTTTTGTTCCCCACATAATGTGAATCAGTTCGTTTAGTCTCGCTAGTCGCACTACGAGTTAGAATAAAAGATCAACACACCAAACCATTATTATACCAAAAGAAACGATACGATTATACCAAACTAAACAGGTTTTAAACTAGGGGAATCATTTTGGAGGCGCACGGCGCTGGAGGTTCCGGTCGTGGGTTCCGGCCGCCTGATGACGTAAAGTTATTTCCACTCCAGACCGGACCAGAAACCTGAAAATGGTATTTGATCCCAGGCTACCTTTAACGGTTACATGGCGCCTTTCCGACATGTCGCCTTTCCGACGTTAACGAACCCTATACCTAACCCTCACCCTAACCCTAACCGCACGCGGAAGCCACTAGTCGGAGTGGCGAGATGTCGGGATGGAAGACGGTTACCACCTTTAACCACTCTGATGCTCCAACATGTCACCTTTGACCTTTGACCAAGAAGATGTGGTTGAGTTAGGAGGTCAAATGTGACTCCTTTGTGTGAGAATGTAGAACACCTTAGCTTATAAATGATTAAAAGTAAATGAATAGACTAAATAGACTTTTACTGCACAGCCTTCCAATCCAATGGTCTCTGAGTTCTGTCCATATGAAGTGTTAAACACTGTGTAACACTGCTGTAGAACCATATGTGTGACATTCAGTTTATTTGGTGAGACTATTCTCTTGCAGACCTGAACAGTGTTTGTGTAAAGTTTGGTGTGGAGAGGAGGTATAAGGTGCATAAGCAGCAGCTATACCATACATGATTATGTGCAATAATCATGACTGTCGTCTTCCAGAAACAGATGATGTAACATCATATCTTTAATCTGATTGGCTGATTCTTCTGAACTAAAGAACGAGTCCTCCTTCATTCTCCGTCAGACTCCAGAACTTCTCTTTCAGTAAACATCTGTTTATTCTGATCAGTTTATTCTGATCTGTTTATTCTCATCTATTAAATTCAGTTCAGTTTTGATCAGTGATGATGAAGATTACAGCCACCCTCCTCATCCTCTCCTCTGTACTTCATGTCAAAGCGATCCCAGGAAGTAAGTACATTATATTTATGTTATTATATAATATATACATTTATATCTACTGTTATCATATACAACCAAATATGAACAATGCACAATACAAACAAATGACATGCACACACGCACGCACGCACGCACGCACGCACGCACGCACGCACGCACGCACGCACGCACGCACGCACACACACACACACACACACACACACACACACACACACACACACACACACACACACACACACACACACACACACACACACACACACACACACACACACACACTCCTTTTACTACCTGTATATACAATATTGAATCTTGAATGTTGGTCCAAATACATAAACATTAAAACAGATGTTATGAACTGTTGTTGTGACATCATGAAATATGGAGAATATAATATAATATATCATGAAAATTAGGGTTTTGTGCAGAGGGAGGAGGAGGGGCCTATTATAGAACCCTGGGGATTCCAGAAACCTCACATCTCCATATTTCATCATATAAGAGTGTTGCACACATATGGTTGTACATTTTATACCTCTTTGTAACTGCTGCTATGTAAAATATACTATTTTAACTGTTAAAGAAATGTTACGGTGTGGGGTTTATTTTACTTATTTATTATTGTAAAGTATACTTTATTATTTATTGGTCAAATAATTTACTTAAAGTACCAAGAGTAGAAGTATAGTCATTATGCAGAATGTCCTGTTTCACAAGTTTTGTCTAAAATTTATTTATAAACATCTTTTGAAAATAGCAGATCTACAAGTTCACAATGCGTTGCTATGCAACGCATTGTGAACTTCTAGATCTGCTATTTCAAAATGGCCAACATATATATAGGCCTAGGTCTGAAGTCGGTAGTGTAGGCTATGTTTTGTAATAATAATCAAAATCTACAAAGTAACTAGTAACTAAGTTGTCAAATAATAGTAGTGGAGTAAAAGTACAATGTTTGTCACTGAGGTGTAGTGCAGTAAAAGTACTGAAAATTTGAAATACTCAAGTAAAGTAAAAAATATTTCAAAATTGTACTTGAGTAAATGTACTTAGTTACCGCTACGCCGGGTGTGCGCTCGGTGCCGTGCACGGTAAACGCTGATCAAGGACGACACGTTGGCCCAATTCCAAACCACCCCCTCACTGACTCATTGACTTGGGTGCGCGTTCATGTGAGCTCCGTAAGGGCTTGAGGGTTGTTCCAAATGAAATCGGAAAGTCAGCCTGAAGTTAGCGAGGGCTCGGGAACGCCCCTTTCTGCACCCTTTCCGTAAGTCAGCACCTTTGGAGACTTTGGCAAAGAAATTGCCCACAATACATTGCGTAGTGGGAGTTACCAGAGGACGCCGACGTCCACGGTGCCCGGATTTAAAAGGGAAAGAGGAAAAATTGTAATAGAATTTTTATTATCAAATAAATTGATTAAACACTTTAATCAACCCTGTTTTATACTTCGTTGTACAAAGTTGTTGTGCAAAATAACAACATGTCCCAAAAATATAAAGTTACTCCTAAGGCTATCATATAATGATTTACTTATATTGACTGTATCGATAGCTGTTTCACTCATGATACAATGTCTCTTTTTTATAATATTTTACAATATAAAAGTTTATAATATTTAGAGAAATTCTAAGTTTGTAGCCTTCTTAGGCTGTCGTGAAAGTTTAATATTTAGAGAAATTCTAAGTTTCAAACGCAAAAGTAGTGGCAACTGGATATTTATTATAGTTAGACTGCAAGTTTCCTTTAAAGTTTAATGCACGTCTCCCATAGAGTTAAAAGGGGACGTCTCCCCATACCACCCCCGCCTCTGCCCCCCGCTACTGAGACCGGGGGTAGGCAAGTGTCAGTCGCATCTTTGGTTGTCACGGCAACGTTGTCATCTGTCGTCAAGGTAACGTGGGAAGTCACAAAGGGCTGTTCCATTGCTTTTGTACCCTTTTGGAGCCCTTAAACCCTCCCACACTCAGGCACTTTCCAACTGACTTACCTTAAGCTAATGATGGTGCAGGGCTTGAGGGCTTAGGGCGGAGTTTGGAATTGGGCCGTTGACGTCGGGGTCCTGACGAGCGGACGCTGCGGTGGGCGGGGCGTGGAGACGTCATCACACTAGAAATCTGACATGATTTAATACCTGGGTTGTTGTGACATCATGAAATATATTTTTCCTTATGAATTACTTTCATAATAATAAAAATAAATAAATACATAAAAACATTTGAATCTGTTTCAGTGTGAATAAAACGTTTGACAGGAAGCTACTTTTAATATCCAACCTTTCACTTCATATAAGAACCAAACATGATTGTTTAACATGATGATTATGTGTTATTGTCACTGTGAAGAAGTTTGTTGTTGAATTTAATGTCATCTTTGTTTTATTTCCAGTGTTCCATGAGCATATTAAAGTCATTGGCTGTTCAGACACAGTTAAAGACTCATATAAAGAGTCGATGTTTGCACTGGATGGTGAAGTGTTGGGGTACGCAGACTTCAACAAAGGGAAGGTGGTGGAGCCTCAGCCTCCGTTTGTAGATCATATCACCTACCCAGGAGCTTATGATACAGCTTTGGGTGAGCACGCGTGGTGCAAAGCCAACCTGGACACCATTCGCACTGCCTTGAAGAAACCACCAGTGAAAGGTACATGAATACTATGAACACTATAGTTATTAAAGGACAACTTTGTTTTTTTACAACCAAGGTTTATATTTTAGCTTGTAATTAAAGTAAATAAAAGATGAGTGTTATTTTTTTTTTCATTTACTGCTTTCTATAGTTTTAGCAATTTTAGTGATATTTTTTACAGTGGGCGGGGGCATTCTGTCCGGTGGCTAAATATGCATTTATTACACAATAAAAAAGATCCAGTGGTCTTTGATGGCCAGATGTGAGTTATTGGGGGCTAGAAGAGCTACTGTAAATAATAATAAAGAAAAGCCGGGTTATTGTGTAAAAAAATACATATTTAGCCCCCGGACAGAATGCCCCTGCCCGCTGTAAAAAAGGTCGCGAAAATTGCTAAAACTATAGAAAGCAGTAAATTAAAAAAAAATTCACACTCATCTTTTATTTACTTTAATTACAATCTAAAACATAAACCTTGGTTGTAAAAAAACAAAGTTGTCCTTTAACTAAAAGTTGAATACACACACACACACACACACACACACACACACACACACACACACACACACACACACACACTTTTTAATTTATTCATTTTGATTTTCAATTAAAAGACATGAATCGTGTCAAAATCCAAGATAATGTACAACAGTTGATCGTATTATCAAAATAAAGCATAACAAAATTATGGCTAGGACTCGATTGAAAAAAAGAATCTAATTAATTAGAGGCATTGTAATTAATTAATCAAAATTAATTGCATTTTAATCAGATCAATATTTTAAATGAGAACAGTGAGAAGCATTTTTTTTTTTTCAAATGGATTTTGGTACATGTCTTTAAGTACCTGTACTCAAGTACTGTACTTAAGTACAATTTTGAGGTATTTGTACTTTACTCAAGTATTTCCAATTTCTAATACTTTTACTTCTACTCCACTACATCTCAGAGGCAAATATTGTACTTTTACTCCACTACAATTATTAGTGTTATCTCTGTTATCCATGGAAATACATGATGGGGTCTGACAGACAGACAGACAGACAGACAGACAGACAGACAGACAGACAGACAGACAGACAGACAGACAGACAGAGTCCTTAACTGGTAGCTCAATCTCATTGTATTTAAGATATTCAATATACATTCAAAACATTTTAATGCCAGATTTCACATCCTGAACCTATTTTAGACTTCATGTAGTGACATATTTGGCCGATAGGGGGCAGTTAGCCTAGTGTTGATATTATACAGATGATAATAAAACTGAACATTAATGACATTTTTAATTGTCTATTTACAGATGGATATGTGTACTATTGGGCTGCCCGCTGTGTGTTTAACTCCAGTGAGCTGAAGGACATACAGTACATAGAGTCAATGAATTTCGATGGTGATGAGTTCCTCAGGTGGGACAGTAGAGTAGATCAGTTTGTTGGATACACTGAGTTTGGTGTGAAGAACGCAGAGCGCCTCAATAAAGATCCTAGAGCACTGGCTGGGAAGAGAGCAAACCGAGAGCTACGCTGCAAACCCAGCACTGAGCTCTACTACCCCCGTGTTCTGAACAAGAGAGGTGAGCTGATCTCAGAGCAGCACTCAACACTCATCACCTCATAAACTATAACATGAAATCACATGATTCTATTCAGAGATGATTAATTGTGTTAATATTGATCATATAATAATTATTACATATTTATTTATCTGCTGAGAAACATTTCAGATCCTCTTGATTTATACTGTATCCTAACAGGCTGTCACACAGTGGAAATAGCAGATCTACAAGCTCACAACATGTGGTGTCACCATCGTACACAGAGTATAAATGAAACATATAGATCTATTTCTGAGTGTTTTCACCTACATATAATGACCTGCCTAAAACAGAGACACCAGGATTAATGTTTTTAAATGAACTTTAAAAAGAACCATACAGGCTAAAACACACCTCTATACACTTCATTTCACCTCCTGATTTTATATTTTAATTATTGTCTTTACTAGTTTGTTTTGTATGTTTTTAATCACTTTAGTAATATTTTACAGGATTATGTGTATTGTTTTGTTTGTTTCTACTCTTGTTCATTTGATCTATTTTCATTGAATGATATTGCTTGGTTTATTGTTGTTTATGTAAAGCACTGTGTAACTATGAATTATTTAATCAATGTGTTTAAATGATATTATATAAATGCATTCTACGTTGTAGAAAACTGTAGACTATTGTAGAATCTACAGTACTCTGGTGCCATCTGGTGGCCAAACACTGACATTTACAGTTACAATTTACAATGCAGGCATTTATCAGACGCTCTTAATCCAGAGTGA
>NC_139941.1:53913338-54028338 GCF_963454915.1 Gymnoscopelus microlampas | reverse complement strand
AACTGACCAATAACCAACGTCTATTCAACGTAATATCCCAACGTCATGTTGACGTCGAATACTGACATGCTGTTGTCGGATTCTTGACCAAACCTCAGTGTCTGCCCAACGTTATTATGACAACGTCCACACAACGTTGCAGTCTAAAATCATTAGACGTTGATATTTGGTTGGTTTTAGGTTGTGTTGGTAACTGACCAATAACCAACGTCTATTCAACGTAATATCCCAACGTCATGTTGACGTCGAATACTGACATGCTGTTGGCGGATTCTTGACCAAACCTCAATGTCTGCCCAACGTTTTTATGACAACGTCCACACAACGTTGCAGTCTAACATCATTAGACGTTGATATTTGGTTGGTTTTAGGTTGTGTTGGTAACTGACCAATAACCAACGTCTTTTCAACGTAATATCACAACGTCATGTTGACGTCGAATACTGACATGCTGTTGTCGGATTCTTGACCAAACCTCAATGTCTGCCCAACGTTATTATGACAAACGTCCACACAACGTTGCAGTCTAACATCATCAGACGTTGATATTTGGTTGGTTTTAGGTTGTGTTGGTAACTGACCAATAACCAACGTCTATTCAACGTAATATCCCAACGTCATGTTGACGTCGAATACTGACATGCTGTTGTCGGATTCTTGACCAAACCTCAGTGTCTGCCCAACGTTATTATGACAATGTCCACACAACGTTGCAGTCTAACATCATCAGACGTTGATATTTGGTTGGTTTTAGGTTGTGTTGGTAACTGACCAATAACCAACGTCTATTCAACGTAATATCCCAACGTCATGTTGACGTCGAATACTGACATGCTGTTGTCGGATTCTTGACCAAACCTCAGTGTCTGCCCAACGTTATTATGACAACGTCCACACAACGTTGCAGTCTAACATCATTAGACGTTGATATTTGGTTGGTTTTAGGTTGTGTTGGTAACTGACCAATAACCAACGTCTATTCAACGTAATATCCCAACGTCATGTTGACGTCGAATACTGACATGCTGTTGTCGGATTCTTGACCAAACCTCAATGTCTGCCCAACGTTTTTATGACAACGTCCACACAACGTTGCAGTCTAACATCATTAGACGTTGATATTTGGTTGGTTTTAGGTTGTGTTGGTAACTGACCAATAACCAACGTCTTTTCAACGTAATATCACAACGTCATGTTGACGTCGAATACTGACATGCTGTTGTCGGATTCTTGACCAAACCTCAATGTCTGCCCAACGTTATTATGACAAACGTCCACACAACGTTGCAGTCTAACATCATCAGACGTTGATATTTGGTTGGTTTTAGGTTGTGTTGGTAACTGACCAATAACCAACGTCTATTCAACGTAATATCCCAACATCATGTTGACGTCGAATACTGACATGCTGTTGTCGGATTCTTGACCAAACCTCAATGTCTGCCCAACGTTATTATGACAACGTCCACACAATGTTGCAGTCTAACATCATCAGACGTTGATATTTGGTTGCTTTTAGGTTGTGTTGGTAACTAACCAATAACCAACGTCTGTTCAACGTATTATCCCAACGTCATGTTGACGTCGAATACTGACATGCTGTTGTCGGATTCTTGACCAAACCTAAATGTCTGCCCAACGTTATTATGAGAACGTCCACACAACGTTGCAGTCTAACATCATCAGACGTTGATATTTGGTTGGTTTTAGGTTGTGTTGGTAACTAACCAATAACCAACGTCTGTCCAACGTATTATCTCAACGTCAGTTTGACGTTGAATACTGACATGCTGTTGTCGGATATTTGACCAAACCTCAATGTCTGCCCAATGTTATTATGATAACATCCACACAACGTTGCAGTCTAACATCATCAGACGTAGATATTTGGTTGGTTTTAGGTTGTGTTGGTAACTAACCATTAACTAACGTTTGTTCAACGTATTATCCCAACGTCAGGTTGACGTCGAATACTGACATGCTTTTGTCAGATTTTTGACCAAACCTCAGTGTCTGCCCAACGTTATTATGACAACGTCCACACAACGTTGCAGTCTAACATCATTAGACGTTGATATTTGGTTGATTTTAGGTTGTGTTGGTAACTGACCAATAATCAACGTCTATTCAACGTATTATGCCAACGTCGTGTTGATGTAGAATACTGACATGCTATTGTCGGGTATTGTGACCAAAACCCAATGTCTGCTAAACTTCATAATGAAAAGATCTCCTCAACATTCAAACGTCATTAGATGTAGATATTTTGCTGGGTTAATGTGGATGTTACTTAAACAAAATCCAACATAGTCTGGCTGTAGAATATGGACAATAAGTACTGAAGGTTCTGACATAGAGTAATGATCTAGCATCTGTTTAACCTGCAATAGTCCAACCAGAGCAATTGGTAGCTGTTTCATCTGTGGTTCAACTATATTCTTCCAGATGAGCTACAGGGCCACCCCATGGCCCAGAAAGGTGTTTGTGCAGTTCTATAACCCTCAGCCTTTTCCAGATAACTGAATTTGACTTTCAGACAAATACCATCAAGTTGCTCCTGGGGCACATGCCAGCATCCCACCTATAGTGAACCTGTGGCTGTATATGAGACTGATTAGCTACAGGTTTCTTTGCCAGTGTGGATTTAGAGCCAAGGCAACATGGTTAAGGCCAGTTATACCTTTTCCCTTCCGCTTTAGCAGATGTTAGTTGTCGGTGATCAGCCAGCTGCATCTTAAAGGAATGCGACCGACAGTGAGGTAGGTAGACAGCCATGTCAACTCTTTATCGTCAATAATTTGCCCTTAGTTTGCTTCAGGAGACCTTCCTTAGTTCCAGAGGGCAAATTCAGTTTCAGCTTATGGCTGCTCAAATGTTTTATGTTGAGCGCTTGGGGTGGGTGGACTGTAGGGTCCACCCCTACAGTGTCTTGCTCAGGACACTTCGCCCCGTCCAGGGCCTTTGAGGCAAACCGGGGACCTTCTGATTATCTAACCAGTAACCTATGCTGCCCTAAATAATAAACCCATATGAAAAGAAATGCATCAATACATTACAATGCATAGACACCGGCCTACCTCAAAACCAGGGTCTTCCTTAGTTGTGACATATGGAGCAAGAGTGTGTGACTGTGACACCGTTTATCATCCACACCACTATGTATGTACTACTGGGTGGACGGAAGGGCGGACAGATGGACAGACAGACAGACAGACAGACAGACAGACAGACAGACAGACAGACAGACACTTTTTTTGTTACCCTTTCAGCCTAAATGCATGACTGTACCTCATGCTGTTTACATTTCTGACTAATAAAGTAATCAATCAATCACAAAAAGTAAAATAATTGTTTGCCCTGATATGTAGTGGAGTAAAATAATAAAGTATCAAAAGATAGAAACACACAAGTGAATTTAAAAAATACAATGCTAAGTACAGTACTTGAGTAAATGTACTGATTTTCACCATTGTTCATGTTTCATAGCTGTTGCAGTTCTTTATTTTTGCATTATATTAATTGCTAATCAAATAAATGATTGAGGGAAATATTTCACTTTTTGCATTAGGCCTACAGCATAATGCCATATGACACATACAATGTAAACTGACATTTAACATAATAACATTGGGCAGACATTGAGGTTTGGTCAAATATCCGACAACAGCATGTCAGTATTTGACGTCAACCTGACGTTGGGATAATACGTTGAACAGACGTTGGTTATTGATTAGTTACCAACACAACCTAAAACCAACCAAATATCTACGTCTAATGATGTTAGACTGCAACGTTGTATGGATGTTGTCATAATAATACATTTCAAACTGGATTGTCAAATGTCTCCTCAAATCACTGAGCAGTATAGCAACGTTCTGCTCTTTCATTGGACGAATCATTGGACTTGTGGGTGGGACCACAGTTGTATAACACCAGACTGGGCGGGGCAACAGTAACTGCTGCAGGAGCCTGCAGTTTGAATTTGGAGGGAGAGAAGACAGGAAGAGATACTTGTTTGTGCATGGAGATGTTTTTTTGACCATCCCAGGACTTCTAGAATCACAATCTTTTGCACAGGTGAGTTCATAATTAATTTCCTTCTAACTTGAAATGAAATATTTGACTGTTTGTTTTTAAAATAAAGTTCTACATTCTGTTTATGACCGAGTGAGGTGATTTCTTCATATTGCAAATCAGTCATGCTTTGTTGTTTTCTTTTTCTTTTCCTTTTCTTTGCATGTTTTTGAAACTGGCAGCATTGTTTGAGTAAATCCTTTGCCCAAAATGGTTACAGTACCTGCCTTTTGTGGCAAAACAGTGGGAACTAGAAAGAGGCTATACTGCATTAACTAGATGGACTGATCCCCATTGCTTTGTGTTGGTGGCTTGGTGCTGCTGAGTTAAACATTTGAATTGCAGCTTTTAAAGCTAATGTCTTATTTTAGGTGAAGTTCTGTTGTTCATGCATGATTCATGTTTTCAGTTGGGAATGTGTGTTATTGAAGGGTAAAAGCTCACATGCCTCACAGCCTGATTTTTGTGTGAGACAGTGCTGTGTAACTAAAAATCAGGCATAAGGGTTGGTTGCATTTGAATAGCCTTGTGTAGCCTTTATCATAGTTTTGATTATATTAGCTTGTAAGACATTATTTTCAGTCTAATATTGGCCAAGCCTAACAGTAAAGCCCACCTAAAAAAAAATAAACATAATAGAGGAATGTAAACACTATGTTGAAGATTGATTGGTAAGTAACCAATCCCCAACGTCTGTTCAATGTATCATGCTGACGTCATATTGACATAGAATACTGACATGCTGTTGTCAGGTATTGTAACCAAAAACCAACGTCTGCTTAACGTCATTATGCTGACGTTCACACAATGTCAAATTCTAACATCATTAAGCGTTGTTTTTTTGTTGGATTTAAGTTGTGTTGGTAAGTAACCAATACCCAGCGTCTGTTCAACATATCATGCTAACGTCATATTAACATAGAATACTGACATGCTGTTGTCGGGTATTGTAACCAAAACCCAACATCTGCTTAACGTCGTTATGCTAACGTCCACACAATGTTAAGTTCTAACATCATTAAATGTTGATTTTTGTTGGTTTTAAGTTGTGTTGGTAAGTAACCAATGCCCAACATCTGTTCAACGTATCATGCTAACGTCAAATTGACAAAGAATACCGACATTCTGTTGTCGGGTATTGAGACCAAAGCCCAATGTCTTCTTAACGTTATGACGTTAACGTCTACACAACGTTAAATTCTAACGCCATTAGACGTTGATATTTTGTTGGTTTTAATTTGTGCTGTTAAGCAACTATAATACAAGGTTTTCTCAAAGTTTTTTTCATTTCTGAGGAATGTAAACACTATATTGAAGATCTATTGGTAAGCCATCTTAAGTTGAAATATTGAAGTAAGTCCTGTACAGTTGAATGGCCCAAACAGAGTGAAGAACAGTTAGTATTTTGCCATAACCGATACTTGATATACAGTAGCTGATAATGAAGTAGGTGTACTGTAGGTTTGATAGCTGTCGTTTTCGACGCTGTTCCAGCCCATATTGAATTTAAATGTCCACAGATGTTTCGGAAGGCAGAGGTAGCCTATCTAATCTGTTTTTTTGTGTGTGTGTGTGTGTGTGTGTGTGTGTGTGTGTGTGTGTGTGTGTGTGCGTGTGCGTGTGCGTGTGCGTGTGCTACTTCAGCTTCCAAACACCTGTGATCAAGACTTGGTGAGCCTCCACCAAGTCCGAAGTAAGTATAATATCAGGGCGTTAATTTGAGGGGTAATATGCTTTAAATTGGTTGTAATTTAAAAATATATATTGAATTAGATGATTCAGGTTTCCCACGGTAGTGACTTTCCTGGAACATTTTGAATTGAGTTATAAATTCCCACAGGGCTTTGGGCACCCTGATGATAGTTTTTTGACACAGTTAAACATAACAGGCACAGATAAACTAGTAAACATTAGTCTACAGTCAGCAGTGTAATGTAAAAGCAGTCTTATAGCGTTAATATTGAAAGGGTAGGGATGTGAAGTTTCACTCAACCAACGATTCGATATAATTCACCATACTGGGTTCACAATACAATTTCTTCTTGGGTTTTCTCTGAAGTAGTTGTGCCACGGCATGAGGCCATTGTGAGAAGTCTCTATCTTGCGTCAAGTATATTTTTCATTCATAATGTGTTGTGTATTTCTTATTTTCATGCTAGATGTGGTACATCAAGAGGTGGAAGGTCCTCTCAAGTAGAATACATCGGGTAAGTACCTCCACACTGAACTTCACTATTATTTGACAATAAAGCAACATAATTTTGATTTAAAACAAGTTCGATTTTTCACCGCTATTAAAGGTATCAGGTTAACGGCTATAAAAATGAGGCATCATATACAGTATATGAATAGTTTTGATGCGATAGCATCAATATATTCTAAAGAAGTATTTGTATAATTTATTCGTCATGTCCCTGGTGTTTAAAGACCTTAAGAGGTGTAACGATAGAATAATATCTTAGCTGTCCACTTAATATGGCATTTTCCTTCCTGTGACTTTTACCATACTCTCAGGTTGTCATGGTTGGAGACACAGGAGGTAATTCATTGGATGATGCACCCAGAAGAATGATGCCGTTCCTCATGTCACATGAATTGACACTCCAGTACAACCTTTGTTGACATCATGGCAAGAATAAGTCCCCGGGGCCTGTGTCTTTTTGACGTTGCATATGGTAAGTTAAACATTTTAATTGCCCGATGTAACTTGACCTTTCCGTTATCTTTCAAATTCAAAAAGGAGTGCTACAAAATGTTGATTATTTTTATATACGTTGGCAGTTATGCCTAAGTTCAAGAGTTTGGAATCACTGTGAAAATTAAGTAAGTACAGCCAAGACACTGATGATAATGATAAATGTAATAATAATAATAATAATAATAATAATAATAATAATAAGGGTAATAATAATAATAATAATAATAATAATAATGGTAATAGTAATAATAATAAGGGTAATAATAATAATAATAATAACTTATATTCTTCAACATTTCTGTTCATTAAATAATCCACCAAGTGCAGCAATATCTTTAAAGACCTTAGGCATTCTAGATGTCATATTCTCTAGATATCCAGGTCAAATTTCACCCCATATTTTCAGTAGAATTTGCCGTACTTTGAGACTGGTTTGTATAAAACTTCTCATGAACCTTACGGTATAGCTGTTCCCAACATAGGATTTAGATCAAGCAATTGTGATGGCCCTTCCATCAGAGACAGTACTCATATCTGCAAACTCAGTTAATTTCAAAATCATAATTTCTCACTGATTCCAAACTTTTGAACAGATATCTGTCAGTCAATAAAGATGTTTCATAATGTAAAAATCAAGTTAGAGTTATTAAAATAGCTTATTCCTGTCATTTATCTTTAGGGGAACTAAAGAAGAATGCAACCCTCAACAAATTAAACAGAATGATGCAGAGAAGACTCTCCAAGTGATTTACGGGAGCTCAGTGTTATTTCTCTCTCTTTTTAACGTTTTTGCCCTTGGTGCATATGTTATAGACATGCCTCAAAGAATGCACTTCATTGTTTTTATTGATTTGTACTGTTTAGTTATTTTAAAGTTTCACAAATGGAATCATTTTCCTACAAAGGCACTTTGGGCTCTGAACCTATTCACCAAACCTGTAACTGTTTGGACAACAATATGACTTGTAATTTCTGTTTGTTTATACTACCTATTCAAATGTGCCAATTACAAGTTTAAAAAATATATAATAATGTTGTTTTATTAAACTTTGTCAAATAATATTGTCTGATATTGTATTTTCACCTTGGTAAAACTTGACACTGAAACAAGATGTAATTTGTTGTTGTTTGTCTGACGTCGTGATGATGAGATATCGACGTCAAAATGACGTCTGGAAGATGTCCTGTTCCCACCGCCCACTCAGTGGGCACAGGAGACGTTATTTTAACGTTGATATCTTGTTGTGACAAGATATCTACGTGACAAGGTAACTCTGGAGGTTGACGTCCTGCTAATGTTGGATTGACATTTTATTCTCAACTAAAATACAACGTGATTACAACGTTAGAAATATGTCATATTTTGATTGTACTCTAACGTTGAGCCAATGTTGTACTATGACGTCAACCCGATATAAATTTTCAGCTAAAATACAACTTGTCAGTTTATGACGTCAGACAAACGTTAGGTTATGACGTCAGACAAACTTTCATTTACAACTAAAATACAACTTGTATCCAACGTTGGGAGTCTAACCTTTAATCAACGTCTACATAACATCAGAGATTGACGTTAAATCAACGTTAGTTTAAGATGTCAAACCAACGTCAGTTTATGACGTCAGACAAACGTTAGGTTATGACGTCAGACAAACTTTCATTTGCAACTAAAATACAACTTGTATCCAACGTTGGGAGTCTAACCTTTAATCAACGTCTACATATCAGAGATTGACGTTAAATCAACGTTAGTTTAAGATGTCAAACCAACGTCAGTTTATGACGTCAGACAAACGTTAGGTTATGACGTCAGACAAACTTTCATTTACAACTAAAATACAACTTGTATCCAACGTTGGGAGTCTAACCTTTAATCAACGTCTACATAACATCAGAGATTGACGTTAAACCAACGTCAGGTTATGATGTCAGACAAACTTTCATTTACAACAAAAATACAACTGGTATCCAACGTTGGGAGTCCAACCTTTAATCAACGTCTACATAACATCAGAGATTGACGTTACATCAATGTTAGTTTAGGATGTCAAACCAACGTCAGG
Source organism: Gymnoscopelus microlampas (assembly GCF_963454915.1). NCBI lineage: Eukaryota > Metazoa > Chordata > Actinopteri > Myctophiformes > Myctophidae > Gymnoscopelus > Gymnoscopelus microlampas. The sequence continues at coordinate 54,019,503 of NC_139941.1, read as the reverse complement.
TTATGACGTCTAAACAACGTTGGGTTATGACGTCTAACCAACGTTGGGTTATGACGTCAGACAAACTTTCATTTACAACCAAAATCCAACGGTCATCCAACGTTGGAGTACAACGTTGGGACAACGTTGTACTGACGTCGCGTGTCAGCTGGGTACTAGCCTGGTAAACCATCCCGGTAATTCACATCATCATGTGTCTTGTGCTAAATAATAATAATAATCAAATGTAATGATTGTATCAGACCACACTGATGACAATGTGGTCAGATGGGGGGGGGGGGGGTCGTCTTGGCGAACTGTGTAGTTCAGTTCAGTGAAGAGATGACACAATCCAGCCAAACTCTGAACCGAAACAACCAATCATTTGAACACAACATTTCAGTGAACTGTACCAATGATTCAGTTAATTGAAAACACTGATCATTCCATCACTATCAGGATCAAAGACAGAACCTTGTGGTCCAAAGGAGAGTGTTCTGCCCTTCCTACTAAGATACACTATTGACAATGTTGTTTGAATGGACTGAGTTGTTTCTACTTTGATGGTTACTGTAGTTGCAGGGAGGGTGCTGGGAGGTCAGGTTTTTTAAGGAGTTTACTAATGACTTGTTCATGATCTTTTAACTATTTATAGCATAGTTTTAAATCATTAAATCATGAACCGACTGTTTAACACGTTATGAATAACACATCATTTACTAATTATAAACTAAACTAATAATTTGAATGATTAATTTGCTTTTATAAGGGAAGGTTATTATAAAGTGTTAACATGTTCACACAGTTAATAAATTCTGATTCTTGTTGGTCTATTGTCTTTTCACAGAACACCTGGGTGTGAGAGGAAGAAATACATGTGTGTCCAATCAGCTTTTAAATAGTCGTAACAGCAGCACAATGATGACATCAACCTTTTAGGTTTAAGGTTAGGTTTAGGCATAGTTTTTGTGAATTTAAACGTTAAGGTTAGGTTTATAGGCATAGTTTCAGAATCAGAATCAGAATCAGGTTTATTGTCACATCACAGGTTTACAAGGTAAAAAAGTGGGTGAAATTCGTTTTTGTACAACACTCCCATCGCAACGTTAAATTCCGTAGAAAGAAGAGTGGGGAGAGAGAAAAAGAAGAGGGGTAGGGGGTTAAGTGGGAAGGAGATCAACAGAGAACAATAGAAGGCCAAAAACAAGTTATCTACATATTTACAAAGTACCTGAGATAAGAGACAAACTAAGGTGCCTGAGCATAGCAGCAATGTATGTATACTGTGCATGATATACTTATAGACGCTAAGGTGCTTAGAGAGAAAAAGAGCGCAATAATAAAAATCAAAAAAAGTTTGTGCGTTATACATGGGGATTAAGGTGCAGAGGGTCAGTGCGTGTTCACCTAAGGGTGGACTGACCCTGTTTCTGTGAGGTTATGGTTAAGTTTAGGTTTAGGCATAGTGTTTGTGAAGTTAAAGGTTGGGGTTAGGTTTATAGGCATAGTTTCTGTGAGGTTATGGTTAGGTTTAGGTTTAGGCATAGTGTTTGTGAAGTTAAAGGTTAAGGTTAGGTTTATAGGCATAGTTTCTGTGAGGTTATGGTTAAGGTTAAGTTTAGGTTTAGGCATAGTGTTTGTGAAGTTAAAGGTTGGGGTTAGGGTTAGGTTTAACCCTTTTTTTGTTTCCCTGTGATGGACCTGATACTCTAGGGTGGTCTGAGGTGATGGGTGGACCTGGACCCTCTAGGGTGTCTGAGGTGATGGGTATACCCAGGTCCACCCAAATTAAACAATGGTGGTCCGCCACAGTCTATGAAACTAATGGGAAACACTGATGACATGCAATCATTTATATTAAGTAATGATTTATATGTAATCACTAATCACGAGCAGGGGAGCAGATCTCATTACAACTTAGGAGGGAACCACAAAGAAGGAATCTTCACATCAATAATATCACCAACATAGAGTTAATGCTAGGATTTTAAACTAACTAATAATGGTCACAATGATTACAGTTTGTCTGACATTTGGTATAAACAACAAAAAACCAAATCCATGTTCAATGTATGAAACAAACTATAATGTTATGATGTAAATAATCCATTATAGGTTGACATCACATGACTTAATAACAAACACATTAACATGGCTCCATGTTTAACAGCAGGACTTACAAACATTGATACTTTCACATTAATTCATCATTTGAGATTTGATTTGATTTTGGTAAAAGATATACGAGCAAAATCACAAAACTTAAACCTAGGCTGACACATTAAAGCGTAATGAAACACTTGTTTCCAATGTGGTCCTGCAGCATAACTAAAAAGAAAGTCCAATAAATGTATTTGAATTCCCATGAGGTTTTAATTATTCATTTTATTTTTTTTAATTAGGATAATGAGCGCTATGCGTTGTGACAGTGACACGATGAGTCAACAATAACAGAAAGGTTGTGCAAACTTTACTAAAATAAACAAAATATGTGTCTAATTCAGACAGTTTAGGTATTCCTTGGTCAGTATTATTCATCTTTCCGTTTTTCAGCTCCACTGTTGTTTATATCCGTTCATATTGGCTTAACTTCACTCATTAAACTAGTTAACAGCTCTGTGGACAAGTGATGATGATGAAGCTTGTTGATGATCAAGACACACCAGTAGCAAAAACAAAACAAAATTGATGATGATATTATTTATTTAAAGATACTTTATTGGAGGAACATGTCAGACATACCCCCTGGGATCTGCACCCCTGATCATGAATGGTTTGAAGTTCAGATGTTAGATTTTGGCTTTAATTTGCTTGGTTTGAATGCAATGTCAAAATATCAATAAAGGAATAACATAATTGGGCCTCATGTTTTCTTACATTTCACTCATACAGCATTTTATCTTAACTTTCTGTTAAGAGAAAATACAAGAGAAGCCAACCTCCACATTCACCAAATGTGTTTTTCCCCAGGTGTCCCGCTTATTATAAGCGAATTTGGGCTTGCATCACAAATTTTAAATTATTTTAACTGGTGAATTTCAAATATTTTCATGTAAGGACCCCCAAATGAATGTAGGCTAATTTGTCCCTATAACCCCATCTGAAGATGTTGTGCGCCAGCTGGAGCCCGTACCAGATTTGTGTTAGAATGAAAAATCTTCCAAATAGTCCACATTTTTTATGTTGTTTTTAGAAAATAGCAGATCTACTGAGCTTGTAGATCAGCCATTTTCAATTTGCTTGAAGATCGGCTATTTTCGCATCCGCAGTGACATTAAGGCATCATAGCCCATCTTCATTATTACGTGTGTTTAGATTTAAAGTTCAAACTGGAGCCACAAACCACCAGGAAACAAAGGTTGCAATCAAATATCCAGTTTATTTAGCCGGATAATGATGTGTATAGTGTTGACATTGGGTTTCACGATGATTGCCACGGTTCTAAACAAAGACACAAAGAAACAAATTATAATATCATGCCAGATAAAATATCAAACATAGATATGGCCTTTAAATCATATTATACATTAAGGTATTGTATATCATCAAAATAATAATTGGCCAAGTATTTACTTCATAATATTAAACACATCTAAATATCCATATAACTCAAGTTAATCAATTCTTAAATATAATCCACATCACTAGAAGTAAAACACTAGAACTTACATTATAGCAGCTTCAACAGACGCATGGCAAACATCAGTACATCAGCAGCACACGGCAAACACACAGGCCGGCTGCATGTGTTTGGAGACAAAGGACAAGAGGAAAATGGGAATCCAGTCCTGCTTTTATAGTGAGAGGAAGTGAGGTCACCACCACAGGTACCACTGAACCCCATTGTGGTGCCTCCTTGTGGAGCGGAGGGGAAATGAACCTTGCAGTTTGTGACAACGTGACACTTTGGCTGAGATGGCCCGCTTGGCCGACACTGGCAAATACTCTGAGGGACCTAATAATTCAGCTTTAAATGCAACTGATAACCCAGGGAAGAAAAACAAAAGCGGTGGAATATGCATCATGTCTATATTATGCATAGGCCACAAGCAATACATCATTTGACATAGTTTTTCTTTTTTATATATATGTGTTGACAAATGTTGCGCACATAGGCCTAATATTTCATTGGCACTATTGTAATTGATTTTGCATGAGGAATAAAGCATTCTACTGACATAATGCAAGCTTTGATCCCTGGTAAGACAGCCTCAGGGCTGACTTGAGAACGGGCGGACCTCACGCTCAAATCACCTACAAAAAAACATGAATGCATCTGACTGCTAGTGTAGGAATTGTCTTAAATACCGGTACGATCAAAACATGGTCGTAAATTGCTTAGTGAATCGGGGCCATTGTCTCAGTTGATGTGTAGAAGTGAAATGATCCGTATACTGTGGGTAATTAAAGTAAATACATTTAAAAAATGAACTGTAACCAGTGCTGCTGTCGTCTTACTGTGGGAGATGTGTCTCACAACTCCTTGTGAGTGAGTGGTCCTCAACTCTTTCACTCTGGTACGTGTGTGTATTTTGTGTTTCAATCTGTGTTGCGGACTGACACTTTAAAATAAAAATACACTATACACTATAGCAATGGTATTCTTTCCTGTCATCAAAAGCGTTCCTCCCTTTTGTCATCTAGGCCCTAAATAACACAAATGGAAGTGTGCTTTAGGGGATCCAAGTGAGAACGTGGAAATCTAACCACATTAAAAAAAGTTTATTCCATAACCAACAGTCAAATGAAGCTTAGAATTCAGATGTTGTCTTGTTCCAGTCACATATATTAAAAACATTTAATATTTTTTGCATTAATTGTACAGTATTCAGCAATGACACTTCATAATACTGCTAAAAACAATAACAAGTGAACTGCTGGAGTGCTTCTGTTGCTTTACATCACCATCAATACAGTGTTCATGTGAAATATATACAATAATTACATTAAATAAACATATACAACAATTCTTAAAGTACAAAATGACTAATTCAAGCATATTTGGCTATCAAAAATAAATGTCCCACATCTTGCAACTGAAAACACACAGAATGTGCATCCTGCTCATAGCTGCACTTCCTGTCACATGCATGAGGTGAGTAAGGTCAAAGGTCATTCCCAGAATCACTTCACTGAAACATCAGAGGTGAAGTGGAGCTCTTCATGCTCTGGTCTAGAGCAGTGCTTTTCAAAGTGGACTTCAGGGACCCCTAGGGGTCCGAGTTCAGGGACCCCCCAAGAGGGAGTTCCAAAGGCTCCCTCAGACGAAGGAGGGGTAGTTTAACTCAATTCACTTGAAATGACTACGATACAAACAAAATGTATTCTAACGGTATGTTTCACCGCTGTGTGAACCTACGGTATGTTCAATTATGACATTTAGACAAATTAATTTGAGCCAAAATCATATTTCATAATATCAGGGTTCGTAGGACAGAGTCGTTTGAACTGGGGGTCCATGCATGGCTTCATGAAAGAGAATTTGGGGGTCAGTGACACGAAAAAAGTCTGAGACCCCCTGGTCTAGAGTCTCAGTCCTGTAGTCCTTTGTTAGGTTGTTCAGAAGTATTGCACTGTTGAATTTACTGTAGGTCCATTCCATTGTTTACTGTAGTACACAACCGTTCATATCCACTGGATATGACCCCGGTCATGACCATTGGGGAGGCCGTGGCTGAGTGGGTAGAGAGGCCGTCACCGGTTCACCTCCTGACCCCCGGTCTGTGTCCAAGTGTCCCTGAGCAAGACACTTAACTCAATATATTGCAGTATTGATACTTTTACTTAAGTAAAAAACGTGAGTACTTTTTCCACCACTGGACCCGGGGTTTGCGATCTCCCTCCTTTCATTGTCCATCTTTGTTTCTTCTTCTTCCTTTCTTTACAGAGGTATATATATATGTTTTTATATCTATTATGACCAGCTGTGTGGTCAAAACATGTCGGCGTCCTTTTTAATTACGTAGCCACCTAACGATAAAGGCTTAAATATATACGTTTCCTTCCTGTTAGGCGTGTTCTCTTGTTTGGATAAATATTTCATATCTTCGTTCCATTGTTCCAAGAGGAGCACCACATGTTCTTATGTTTTTGTCCAAAGACTCACTTGAGCGCCCGGTTGTCTTTTGTGCCGTCGGTATATGTTTTAGTTTGAAAACAGAATAGTACTTTGTTCGCCGCCGATGGAGCTCAGAAATGGTCGATTCTCTCCTCTCTCTCCGACTGGCCGCCCTCGGTTGTGTTTTCTGAGGGTCCGTTGGGGTCGTCTATGGGGGTCTTTTTCTCGTTGTCTTCGTAGCTCAGGTTTTCGTACATCTGCTTGGCGTGGGGGCTGAGTTTCATCTCCTTGCTGGCTGCAGCCTGCTGCATCCGCAGCAACACCGCCTTGTTCACACCAGGACCTGCAAGACACAAGAAAATACTTATTATCTTTCTGTTTGTACCAATACTCTGTCTCTTCATTTAGCAAATGATTTTGTGAGTTTTGAAACATAAATGTGACATATATACGTCAGCAATGTGCATTTTCCTCTCTCCCTCACACACACACACACACGCGCACGCACGCACGTGCACACACACACACACACACACACACACGCACACGCACGCACCAAAGTAGCTGAGCAGCACAGGTAGGAAGATGAGTCCATGAGCCATCCCCAGCAGTGTGATGACCAGGTTTAACCGGAAGAAGAAGATCTGGATGAGCTGAGCTTTGGCGAACGCCAAAACCACGATGCCAGGCAGGTTGGTCATGGCAACACCTGCTAACACCTGTGAGACACACACACACACACACACACACACACACACACACACACACACACACACACACACACACACACACACACACACACACACACACACACACACACACACACACACACACACACACACACACACACACACACACACATTCAGCACAGGAAGTGTGAAAACTGTAAGCCTAGTGTTAATAAAGAAGCTCCGATATATTATAACTCTATGCATAGAGCACGCCGGTCAGTTGTTTTAACTCACAAGAACACATTGAACGTCATGTTAAACCTTCAATCTAAAACCATCTGACAATGTAAACAACGACACATGCGTACTGCGTGTATGTGCGTTCTTGTGCGTGGCTATACATGTAAAGCTCGTACGTACCGCACTGCCCATGTTGGCCGTAGCCTCCTTGGCCCGCTCCACCTGTGTGGGTTGGATGCTGAGGGCGAAGGATCTGGTCATGTGAGACACAAACTCCACAGAGATGCCCACACACTGGAGACCAAACACACACACACACACACACACACACACACACACACACACACACACACACACACACACACACACACACACACACACACACACACACACACAGGACAACTTACTTAGAAAATGCATATCACTTACAGCACCTTTCCATTTTTTTCAAGATTTACATTCATTTAGGCATTTACAATGTAGGCATTTAGCAGACACTCTTAATCCAGAGCGATTTACAGTAAGTAAGGACAACACAAGGTACATCAAATGCATAGAAATAGCAATCTAATAATAAACTATTAGCTAAAGAATAAAAAATAATGAACTAATACATAACTAAACCAAGAACCTATCATCAGCCTGTACATTGAAACTATACACACTATGGGATGCCAGGTCAACAATGACCGAGTTTAACCCTATTCTACTGTATACTTTGGCTATTCGTAAATAGCCCACAAGCTCCCAACGTGTTGTGATGCATTGCACGTTAAGCTTGTAGATCTGCTATTTTCAAAGAAAAGGTTGAACAATGTTGTCATACCGTGACCAGGTTAATGAGAGCCACGGCGTTGTAGTCGATGCCCCAGAGCGTCATGACGCCCACCGTGTCCACCGTGATCATGATGATGGTGAGGAGGTTGAGCAGGCCGGAGCGCAGGTCCATGCCCAGCAGGAGGCAGCACACCACGAACGTGGGCAGCAGGCACAGCGAGATGTTGAAGAGGCCCTCCTGTACGATGGTCAGGTACTGCTCATAGAACACATAGGTCACCCTGTATACAGGAGAACATGATGGTCAGGTACTGCTCATAGAACACATAGGTCACCCTGTATACAGGAGAACATGATGGTCAGGTACTGCTCATAGAACACATAGATCACCCTGTATACAGGAGAACACGATGGTCAGGTACTGCTCATAGAACACATAGGTCACCCTGTATACAGGAGAACATGATGGTCAGGTACTGCTCATAGAACACATAGGTCACCCTGTATACAGGAGAACATGATGGTCAGGTACTGCTCATAGAACACATAGGTCACCCTGTATACAGGAGAACACGATGGTCAGGTACTGCTCATAGAACACATAGGTCACCCTGTATACAGGAGAACATGATGGTCAGGTACTGCTCATAGAACACATAGGTCACCCTGTATACAGAAGAACATGATGGTCAGGTACTGCTCATAGAACACATAGGTCACCCTGTATACAGGAGAACAAGATTGTCAGGTACTGCTTACATCTACAGTTGATTTTAGTCGACTAAAATGTATTTTGGCGGTCCCTTGATGGCGTCGTAATGGTTGTTTTTACACTTAGTTGAAAATAGCCGATCTGCTATTTTCAGAGCTGAGCGCAACCAAACATGAAATTACTTGTCTTTTAGTTCTACTGGATCTCCCTCACTAACACTAACATGTTAGTCTAGTTTTTATTTGGTAACGAAATTGTCAATATATATAGTCTTAGTTTTTTAGTCATCATAGCTTAGTTTTTATTTGGTTTTCGTCAGTGAAAAAAGGAAGTCGACGACCATTTTTTTGTCATAGTTTTAGTCGACGAAATCAACACCGGTCCAAACAGAGTATATATTTTCTTGTCCCCTGCAATTTTTTCTGTATATTTCAAAACAAGTGTATTTTTGTACAGTGCTGTGCAGCAGAGAGAGGCTGACATACGTGTAGGGGAAGACCTCAAAGTCTGGGGAGGTGCCCGGTATCGCCCTCATGCCCATGGTGATGTTGTGTGCCAGTTCTCTGGCCTTCTGCAGCGCCGCCGTGAACTCCTGAGAGTTAGTCAGTGGTGTGTGGTACGCCATGAACCTAGAGGCTGAACACACAGAGAGAGTTAGTCAGTGGTGTGTGGTACGCCATGAACCTAGAGGCTGGACACAGAGAGAGAGAGTTAGTCAGTGGTGTGTGGTACGCCATGAACCTAGAGGCTGGACACACAGAGAGAGAGTTAGTCAGTGGTGTGTGGTACGCCATGAACCTAGAGGCTGGACACACAGAGAGAGAGAGAGAGTTAGTCAGTGGTGTGTGGTACACCATGAACCTAGAGGCTGGACACAGAGAGAGAGAGAGAGTTAGTCAGTGGTGTGTGGTACGCCATGAACCTAGAGGCTGGACACACAGAGAGAGTTAGTCAGTGGTGTGTGGTACGCCATGAACCTAGAGGCTGGACACACAGAGAGAGAGTTAGTCAGTGGTGTGTGGTACACCATGAACCTAGAGGCTGGACACACAGAGAGAGTTAGTCAGTGGTGTGTGGTACACCATGAACCTAGAGGCTGGACACAGAGAGAGAGAGTTAGTCAGTGGTGTGTGGTACACCATGAACCTAGAGGCTGGACACACAGAGAGAGTTAGTCAGTGGTGTGTGGTATGCCATGAACCTAGAGGCTGGACACAGAGAGAGAGAGTTAGTCAGTGGTGTGTGGTACGCCATGAACCTAGAGGCTGGACACAGAGAGAGAGAGAGAGTTAGTCAGTGGTGTGTGGTACACCATGAACCTAGAGGCTGGACACACAGAGAGAGAGTTAGTCAGTGGTGTGTGGTACACCATGAACCTAGAGGCTGGACACACAGAGAGAGAGAGAGTTAGTCAGTGGTGTGTGGTACGCCATGAACCTAGAGGCTGGACACACACAGAGAGAGTTAGTCAGTGGTGTGTGGTACACCATGAACCTAGAGGCTGGACACACAGAGAGAGAGAGAGTTAGTCAGTGGTGTGTGGTACACCATGAACCTAGAGGCTGGACACACACAGAGAGAGTTAGTCAGTGGTGTGTGGTACGCCATGAACCTAGAGGCTGGACACACAGAGAGTTAGTAAGTGGTGTGTGGTACGCCATGAACCTAGAGGCTGGACACACAGAAGTTCACTTACTCTACATCAATCTTTCAAAAAAACAAGACAGTGGCTGCGTCTGAAATTCCATACTAACATACTATTTAGTATAGTACGTGAGACTGTCTAGTATGTCTGAAAGCTTAACAGCTACTCATTAGTAGCCTGGCATGGCCAGACTAATATCACTGTGTAGATATTAGTCTGGAATCTCTGTGTGGAACCTGTATTTCCAAGGGGCGAATTAAAAAAAATGCCTCTGGTGATAAAGCCGCCCCATGTTTGCATACTGGGCCCTGATTGGTCCCTCACTACTTTGGAGGGAGTGAAATCCAATCACAACTGAGAGGTGCCAACCCAAATCTGACGAGGGCAAAAACATTTTTGCAATGGTAGGTTTGTCTGGTTTCCAGGCTAACTCATTAGTACATGAAATACATAATACATTTCATAACAGTATGCAACAGTGGAAACTACACTGCTATGCAACACTATGAAGTCTGTGTCTGTATCAGGATATGAGATGAAGCCTCACCTATAATTTCTCCGCTGTCGTCTTTCACCACAGCCTTGTCGTAGGCACCCAGACCTCTGTGGGGAAACACAGCAGGAGGTGAGATTATACATGAGAACATGTTTCACAAACTAAAGCTGCATGGTGGACCATCTCCATGTTGCTGTTGTCCTTCTCTTCCTTTCTAAAGCTTGTTGTCAGAAGCTGTTTCAAACCTAAGCTCCACCTAATGCCCAATGCAATGGTTCTCATTCATTTTCATGTCAAGGATCTCCAAACTGATATGTATTTGGCTGCAAACTGCGTCGCATTGTACCACGCTGTGAGCTTGTAGATCAGCTATTTCGAATAGCCGAAAAAAAGAGGACTTCAGTGTTCCTTATTTTGCTGGGGACCCCCTGGAACCACCTCCAAGACCCCAGGGGGGCCCTCGGACCCCACTTTAAGAACCAGTTGCCTAATTTATGCACGTACCGAAAATAGCCAAACTACAAGCTCACACAGCGTCGCTGATGCAACGTGTTATTTTTGGCTCAGGACACAAATGTATGTTTTAGTGTTTTAGTGTCACTGACCCTTTGGAGCACTGCAGGTCAGGCCTGTTGCCCAGGAAGTCGGGCAGGAAGCGGTTGAACTCGTCCACGGTGGGCCTGAGGACGCCGGTGGCGGTTCCGTCCAAACACTTATGTCTACAGATAAGACCAGCTGGAGAAGACAGCAGAAAGATGTTGTTAATAATGAATACATCATGTATGTTATGTGAAGACGTCTACTGATTGAACCCATTAAGACCAGGAACGCATCTGTGTCATTTTTTGATTTCTTTGTCCATTTTCAATGTGTGCAGATCTTTGCATATATGTATTTTTTAAAGCGAACATTTTAACTCTGCTTCTGGGGGATTCTACAAATGTCTTCTAAATCCTAACAGTTTTCTGAAAAAAAAACGTATGTTGCTTTAATGTCAGTGGTTCTCAAACTTTTTCATGTCAAGGACCCCCAAAATGATATGTATTTGGCCGCGGACCCCCATCTGAAAATATGTTGTTCCAGGGACCCCCGAGAAACAAAGATTTGAGTCAAAAATGTTCGCTTTGAAAAATACATATAGACCAATTATTTGTTTACAAACATTGAGACTGGACGCACAGGTGACTGTTTCATGTAATCAATTCCCAACAGATCCCCAAACCTGCTGTTTTGGGGTGAGCTTGTTTCAGTTCATTCAACCTCCTCTGTGTGTAGGCTGGTGGGGTGCGCCCTGGCGACACATATATATACTTCATCGCGCAACGGTATAGCGCACCGAGAACAGCTGACATACAAGCTCACAACCGAGTCACGGATGCGACCGCTGTGAGCTTGGAGATCTGCTATTCTCGGCCGTTCTCTGCGCGCGACACCTTCGCGGGACGGAGCATAAATTAGTCTTGACGGGCTGCAGCTGCGCGAGCCAAGCAGGTTCTGATGCCATGATCATAGAGCGCTCCCTCCGTTCCTATGACAGCCACTGGAGGTGGAGTTTTGAGGACAACTGCTTTGAATTGTTATCATTGTTTACACACAACAGAAACCAAGGATTATATATTTCAAGAGCGAGAGATCACAGTAAAAATCCTAAGCATTCTTCCTCCACACTGGGAGAAAAACAGCATCTGAAAGTGTGATGGGATGCATTTTTACACGTGAGACTGTGACCACTTTTACATTGCATCTTATGAGCGGTGGGGTTCTTTTGCTGCCGACCTGCGTGCGCATACTGTTTCGTATCAGTGTGACGTCGTCTGTTAAGGCGTCTATTCAAAGATTTGCACAAAAATGTTCATGATTTAAAAAAATCTACAAGCTCATAGCGCGGCTCTCGGTGCTGCGCTATGAGCTTGTAGATCTGCTCTTTTTGAATAGCCAAAGTATACAATAATGGTTTAAGTGGTTACACACAGATGCGTTCCCGGTTTAAATAGGTTAAGACAGATGTGAAACTAACTGTCTTGGATGTTGACAGTGTTATCATGTGGAGCTCACATATGTTTGCAGGGCAGAAGTTTCCTTGGTTAACGCTGGGCGGTGAGTACAGACGACAGCATTTGGACCCAGGGTTGAGCCAGTCGATGAAGTCATCCACCCAGGAGTTAGCAGGGATGGCCATATAGGACCTATAGAGAGAAATACAATCACAAACTGACATCACAATACTGTTCTTCATCATTTGAAAGGTAGTGTAAGTGATATGTTTTGGGGAATGGAACAAAATGTTTTTTTTTTGTTAAAAATTAAAGCTCTGTATTCTGATAGTAATCATTTTTTATGTGTGTGTTTGTTCAGTAACAGGAGTCTCCCTGTCTCTTTAATAAACAACAAAATACATTTTCAGTTGGGTCGCCGATTTCATCCAATCAGTACTCATGTATTAGCTTAAATTTTACAGTGTTCTAAGGTTAGGTCAACATTTCCAATTTCACTTGTTCATCCATTATTCTGTATGAGTTCTCTCTCCTGATTGGATGAAATTCATATCCCGACCTGAAAAGTGTATTTTCTGCTCTCTAAAGAGCTGGAGAGACGGAGGGGACCTGTGTTACTGAACAAACACAGTGGCAATGATTACTAATGGCAAGTGTTTAACACTTATTTTAACTACTACAACAACAATAGAAATGTCTTATTGCAGCTTTAATGGTCGTAACATTTCAGGGGCATTCCATGGCTCATAAGCACAGTGTTATATTGTTTGCCGTTATGTCATTTCACTTTCATTCTATACGTTCTCTGAATTCCCCACATCAGCAGATAGCTCTGCCCTTTGCCTATCAGCAGCTGATAGCGCTGACCAGGTTATGCATTAAACACCTCTGTTCCCTGTTCCCTCTTATCTTTCTGCACAATGAAGGGATGATGTGCACGTTCACATGCCATCCATGGCTGTCCTTGACAAGATGCTAGAGATCATGATTACAAAGCCTGTGGGGAGTGAGTGGAAAAATAAGTGATTAAATGTAATGTAAGTGATATTCTTAAATGAACACTGAGGATTTGACAGTGTACACTGGGCTCCTAAAAATTAACAAACTGTCTCAAATGGGGGTCCGTAGCCTAATGCATATCACACTGGGGGTCTTTGAAATTAAAACGTCTGAGATCCATAAACGTCCTACAACAGTATAACTATAGAGCAGTTGAGTTTGAATGAGGAAGGCTGAGTGCTGCTCATATAACCAGGTGATCATTAACCTGCTGGGATTGGCAGGCATTCTGTGAGGTTAGATTATCAGCGGGTTCAAGGCTCGGTGTCAAGGGGAAAGGCAGCGATATGGAGGCCAGATAATATGACTCAGGTTTAGGGACATCTGACTGACTGCAGCTGTTCATTGGCTACAACAGGGGTTTTCAAACGTGTCGTGTCCAAGTAAAGAATTCCACGGCATACCTGTATCGATGTCAAATAGCCTCTATAAGACATATTATCAATCTTATAACTCTGTAAATGTTTTATTTTGTATTTAATAATGCCAAATAAAAAGTTTAACCACTTCATACTTTCACAAAATTCTAATTAAATAAGTAAAAATTACATTAGAATGTAATAATATTGTGTTGTTTAAAAAGGTAGGGACTGGCTTTCTCTGTCGTGTGTGTTTGTTTGTTTGTTAGTGTAGTGTGTGTGTGTTTGTTTGTTAGTGTAGTGTGTGTGTGTGTGTGTGTGTGTGTGTGTGTGTGTTTGTTAGTGTAGCCGAGGTGCTCTTGGCAAGTAGCCTTCGTCAGGGCACTTGGCCAAAACGCCTCAGCATTTTATTTTCCCAATTTTTCTTTCCTTCTCCCCCAACCGAGAGTAGCCTTGGGCCCGCCAAGACCACCACCTCCACCTCAGTAAGAGGCTCTTGCAGGGGTTATCAATATGTTCATACACAGACAAATATGTCCGTGGCAAGACTTGTCCTGGTCTGTGGCAAAGTTTTGATTTTGTTTTTGCATAACATTATTATGTTCTTATTTTGAGACAGAATGACTGAATGTCAGTCTCCAGCTCTGCTTCAGAACATGTATGACACTGATTTACTATGACACTATGTATTTACTATGACACTATGTATTTACTATGACACTATGTATTTACTATGACACTATGTATTTACTATGACACTATGTATTTACTAAGACACTATGTATTTACTATGACACTATGTATTTACTATGACACTATGTATTTACTAAGATACTATGTATTTACTATGACACTATGTATTTACTATGACACTATGTATTTACTATGACACTATGTATTTACTAAGACACTATGTATTTACTATGACACTATGTATTTACTATGACACTATGTATTTACTATGACACTATGTATTTACTATGTATTTACTAAGACACTATGTATTTACTATGACACTATGTATTTACTATGACACTATGTATTTACTAAGACACTATGTATTTACTATGACACTATGTATTTACTATGACACTATGTATTTACTATGACACTGTGTATTTACTATGACACTATGTATTTACTATGACACTATGTATTTACTATGACACTATGTATTTACTATGACATTATGTATTTACTATGACACTATGTATTTACTATGTATTTACTATGACACTATGTATTTACTATGACACTATGTATTTACTATGACACTATGTATTTACTAAGACACTATGTATTTACTATGACACTATGTATTTACTATGACACTGTGTATTTACTATGACACTATGTATTTACTAAGACACTATGTATTTACTAAGACACTATGTATTTACTATGACACTATGTATTTACTAAGACACTATGTATTTACTAAGACACTATGTATTTACTAAGACACTATGTATTTACTAAGACACTATGTATTTACTATGACACTATGTATTTACTATGACACTATGTATTTACTAAGACACTATGTATTTACTATGACACTATGTATTTACTATGATGTATTTACTATGATGTATTTACTAAGACACTATGTATTTACTAAGACACTATGTATTTACTATGACACTATGTATTTACTATGACACTATGTATTTACTAAGACACTATGTATTTACTAAGACACTATGTATTTACTATGACACTATGTATTTACTATGACACTATGTATTTACTAAGACACTATGTATTTACTAAGACACTATGTATTTACTAAGACACTGTGTATTTACTATGACACTATGTATTTACTATGACACTATGTATTTACTAAGACACTATGTATTTACTATGACACTATGTATTTACTAAGACACTATGTATTTACTATGACACTATGTATTTACTATGACACTATGTATTTACTATGACACTATGTATTTACTATGACACTATGTATTTACTATGACACTATGTATTTACTAAGACACTATGTATTTACTATGACACTGTGTATTTACTAAGACACTATGTATTTACTAAGACACTATGTATTTACTATGACACTATGTATTTACTATGACACTATGTATTTACTATGACACTATGTATTTACTAAGACACTATGTATTTACTATGACACTATGTATTTACTAAGACACTATGTATTTACTAAGACACTATGTATTTACTATGACACTATGTATTTACTATGACACTGTGTATTTACTATGATACTATGTATTTACTAAGACACTATGTATTTACTATGACACTATGTATTTACTATGACACTATGTATTTACTATGACACTGTGTATTTACTATGATACTATGTATTTACTAAGACACTATGTATTTACTATGACACTATGTATTTACTATGACACTATGTATTTACTATGACACTATGTATTTACTATGACACTATGTATTTACTATGATACTATGTATTTACTATGACACTATGTATTTACTAAGACACTATGTATTTCCTATGACACTATGTATTTACTATGACACTATGTATTTACTATGACACTATGTATTTACTATGACACTGTGTATTTACTATGACACTGTGTATTTACTATGATACTATGTATTTACTATGACACTATGTATTTACTATGACACTATGTATTTACTAAGACACTATGTATTTACTATGACACTATGTATTTACTATGACGCTGTGTATTTACTATGACACTATGTATTTACTATGACACTATGTATTTACTATGACGCTATGTATTTACTATGACGCTATGTATTTACTAAGACACTATGTATTTACTATGACGCTGTGTATTTACTATGACGCTGTGTATTTACTATGACACTATGTATTTACAATGTATTTACTATGACACTATGTATTTACTATGACACTATGTATTTACTATGACACTATGTATTTACTAAGACACTATGTATTTACTATGACACTATGTATTTACTATGACACTATGGCACATTAGGAGTCCACTAGTACAGTGGTTATCAAACTTTTTTATTTTCAAGGACCCCCATAACTGGGAGAGTGTACAAATGGGTCATTTCCATTTGGTTCCATTTGTACACTCTCCGAGTTACAGACCTGTAATGGTCCATTTGGACCACCTTCAAGAAACCCTGAAGGTCCCTCAACCCACTTTGAGGACCACAGTAGCCTACTAGTCGAATATGTTTATGGCTAGCTCTGTTTCTGGTAATATTTGTATGTCCATGGCAAAAATAGAATTTTGACAAAAATGTCCACCACAAGCCGGCATGGCGATACTAATGTGTGGTCGTCACAAAATCCCAAGAACTTTCCTCCAAGGCTCACCAGTAGTGTACCTCGGCACACCGTTGGCAACCATTGGGACAGAAATGCATTTAGCTGTGGCCACCATATTGTTTTATATGCATATAGAGTCCTTCATGTGCTGATGAAGAGAAGTATGTTTTATATGCATACAGAGCCCTTCATGTGCTGATGAAGAGATCTATGTTTTTAAATGTTTTATACTCTTACAGAGCCCTTCATGTGCTGATGAAGAGAAGTATGTTTTTAAATGTTTTATACTCTTACAGAGCCCTTCATGTGCTGATGAAGAGATCTATGTTTTTAAATGTTTTATACTCTTACAGAGCCCTTCATGTGCTGATGAAGAGAAGTATGTTTTTAAATGTTTTATACTCTTACAGAGCCCTTCATGTGCTGATGAAGAGATCTATGTTTTTAAATGTTTTATACTCTTACAGAGCCCTTCATGTGCTGATGAAGAGAACTATGTTTTTAAATGTTTTATACTCTTACAGAGCCCTTCATGTGCTGATGAAGAGAACTATGTTTTTAAATGTTTTATACTCTTACAGAGCCCTTCACATGTTAACGTAGAGAACAGTGTTTTTCACATGTTAACGTAGAGAACAGTGTTTTTCACATATTAACGTAGAGAACAGTGTTTTTCACATGTTAACGTAGAGAACAGAGTGACTCACAGCTCAGGGAAGTCGGTGGCGTACTGGATCTTCTGAGTGAGAGAGAACTGGTCACATCCCACACTGGAACACACTGCGTTCATCCCCCCCACCGTGTTGAAGTTGAAGCCTTTGGTCGTCACAAAGTAGGTGGGGACCCCCACCTCAAAGTATTTGTACAGGTACGCAAAGTAATCCAGCATGTATGAGTTCTGCAGAGGAAGACACAGGATAGTGTTAGATCCACAACTTATTTTAAGCCATTAAGACCGGGAACGCATCTGTGTCATTTTAGATTTCTTCGGCTATTCAAAAATAGCAGATCTACAAGCTCATAGCGTGGCACTTGACTAAAATGTTAAAAACATGTTTTGAATGTTCGCTTTAGTTGAAAGCATAAATATATATTCAAAGATTTGCCCAAATGTTCCACGATTAAAAAAAAAAATCACACCCTGTGTGAAGGAAGCGGTGCCTTTGGGGCGGGCCTTAACTCATTTCAATGCATCCCTATTGGTGGTCTGAGTCCACTTACCAAATTTGTACTTGGGAGCATGCTGCAAACTGGAATGATGGCTGTTTAAAGCCCAGCCAATGGGCAGACAGAGGGGGCGGGGCTTAAGTAATGACAGTTAGTCCCTATTGCTGGCTTTAGTCCATGTACAAAATTTGTACTCCATAGCATGCTGCGAACTTGAGTTATGGCTGTTTGAAGGCCAGCCAATGGGAGGACAGAGGGGGCGGGGCTTCAGCAATTCATGCTGGTCCCTATTGGTGGTCTAAGTCCACATACCAAATGTGGACTTGGTGGCATGCTGCAAACTGGAGTTATAGCTGTTTAAAATCCCGTGCTCATCCCGTGCTCATACGGGCACGGGGGGTCCCTGGACCCCTCTTTGAGAACTTCATCAATTCATGCTCGTGCCTATTGGTGGTCTAAGTCCACATACCAAATGTGGACTTGGTGGCATGCTGCAAACTGGAGTTATAGCTGTTTAAAATCCCGTGCTCATACGGGCGCGGGGGGTCCCTGGACCCCTCTTTGATAACTTCATCAATTCATGCTCGTGCCTATTGGTGGTCTAAGTCCACATACCAAATGTGGATTTGGTGGCATGCTGCAAACTGGAGTTATAGCTGTTTAAAATCCCATGCTCATCCCGTGCTCATACGGGTGCTGGGGGTCCCTGGACCCCTTTTTGATAACGTCATCAATTCATGCTCGTCCCTATTGGTGGTCTAAGTCCACATACCGAATTTGGACTTGGTGGCATGCTGCAAACTGAAGTTATAGCTGTTTGCTTCTTTGCCGTGCTCATCCCGTGCTGAAACCGCCGGTCGGACGGACGGACGGACGGACGGACGGACATACAAAAGTCAAAAGCCATGTATAGAGCGGTTGGCACCGCTAATAATAAATAGCAGATCTACAAGCTTGTATATCTGCTATTTTGTTTTGACTTTAGACAGCCCAGTCAGACTTACTTGAGGCATAGCCAGCTCCTGATCCAGACCTACTGTGACGTGGAACATGAGGAACACAGAACCACAGAACATGAAGATGAACACCACCATCTGTAAGAAGAAACACAACATGCATTCTGTCAGGACAACTCATGGATTGAATTAAAACATTTTTAATGGATAAGAAATGGATTTGACAGTTCCACCATGCATGTATAATCACTGTCACTGCGGACCCCTACAGTTGGTCTTTGTGCAATGGTTCTCAAACCATGGGGGTCCCCGAATGTTTTTGTTGTAATCAACAAACTACTATAAAAATCACATCCAGTGTGAAGTGAGCGGTGTTATTTAAGGTCATCACAGTGATGGAAGCTCACTTTTAAAAAAAAGTAATTTCTTTGAAGTGCGTGGTGATATTTATAGGTTATGAATTTCATCATGCGTCTCGCTAGCCAATCACAATACTGAGCAAAGGGTCTGAATACTTATCAGCCAATCACAGTACAGCGAAAGACAAATTTTCACGACGGATGGGTCATGGGTCCCAACCCCACTTATAGGAGCGGCTACACCGCTCAAAAAATGGTTAAACAACATTGGCCAAATTAGGTGGGGGTGCCCAGTTCAAATACGATTATTTTGCGGGGTCCCCAGTTCAAATATGATTATTTTGTGGGGTCCCCAGTTCAAATACGATTATTTTGTGGGGTCCCCAGTTCAAATATGATTATTTTGTGGGGTCCCCAGTTCAAATATGATTATTTTGTGGGGTCCACAGTTCAAATATGATTATTTTGTGGGGTCCACAGTTCAAATATGATTATTTTGTGGGGTCCACAGTTCAAATATGATTATTTTGTGGGGTCCCCAGTTCAAATATGATTATTTTGTGGGGTCCACAGTTCAAATATGATTATTTTGTGGGGTCCCCAGTTCAAATATGATTATTTTGTGGGGTCCACAGTTCAAATATGATTATTTTGTGGGGTCCACAGTTCAAATACGATTATTTTGTGGGGTCCCCAGTTCAAATATGATTATTTTGTGGGGTCCCCAGTTCAAATATGATTATTTTGTGGGGTCCACAGTTCAAATATGATTATTTTGTGGGGTCCACAGTTCAAATACGATTATTTTGTGGGGTCGTGGCCTGAAAAGTTTGAGAACCACTGGTCTTGTGGAAGGGTTAGATCAGGGGTCTTCAACGTTTTCAGGCCAAGGACCCTCTAGCTGAGAAAGTGATGAAGCAGGGACCCCCACTACATATTGTATAAAATGATGTTGCAGATTAAACCTTTTTTATAGATTTCATAGATGGCTGGATTCATGTTAATGTGTATATTCAGATAGTTAACCTTTAAACCCTCTATATTTTCCGTATTTACCGTTGGCTGTGAACTTGGTCTGCTCTTTTCCCCTCTACACGACTCTCCAAAAAATAGCAGATCTACAAGCTCACAACGCCTCGCAGCGCGAGGCGTTGTGAGCTTGCAGATCTGCTATTTTCAGCTAACGGTCCCCACCACACAAAGATTTGGCGGACCCCTTGTAGTAACTCTGGGGACCCCCTAGGACCCCCTGGGTTAAGACTAAAACAGATCGTTACCACGGTGATCCTGGAGACGGGGTGCAGCAGCACGGGGGCGTAGTACTTCTTCATGAGGGGCAGCAGGAGGCCCTGGTTGGGTTTGTTGGGTCTCTTGGTGGGCACGGACACGCAGCACAGCAGCTCACAGCGGTTGCTGTCCTGCCGCCGGGCGTCCAGGGACAGCAGCGCCACGAAGGCGGTCATCTGCAGGACGAAGTCCATGAGGACGGCCAGGGCCGCGTACAGAGCGAAGGACTTGACTGCCGGCATGGTGGACAACGCTCCTGTATGGTGGAGAGACACAAGAGAGAGAAAAGGTTGAAAAGAGTTAGAGATAAAACCATGTAAAGAAGCAACGGAATTTATCCTGCATGGATTGGAATGATACTATAGGGGATTGGTTCTCAAAGTGGGGTCTGGGGACCCCCAGGGGTCCTTGGGGGGATACCAGGGGGTCCCCAGCTAAATGAGTTAGCTTCACAATCATTTTAACCACTTTAATCATATTCTATACTTTGGCTATTAAAAAAAATAGCAGATCTACAAGCTTGTAGCACGCCACTTGTAGATCTGCTATTTTTGAAAAATGTATGCAAATCTTTGAATATATATATTTTTAAAGCCAAACATTTGTAACTCAAACCTTTGCCTCTGGGGGGTCTCTGGAACAAATATTCTACAAGCTCACATTGAGAGCTTGTAGATCGGTGTACAAATGAAGTATAAGCCAGGTACACTATGTTTGTCACCAAGTGGTTGTGGTAAGTGTTGGAGTAGAGAGCGTTCTATGATTTATGATTGAACTACACTAAATGCACCATTTGTTGTGTTCACTGCTATCAGATCTATACACTTTCCATCACATAAAACTATAGATCAGTTCTCTTCTCACCCAGGAAGAAACAGATCGACTCAGAGAGACTGCACAGGAGCATGCTGGGAGCTACGTTGCCAAGGATACGACCAATCTGCTCCTCTCTGGTCTCCCCCGAGCGCCTCATGTCCCTCTGTAAGAAACCATTATAAATATATCATTATAAATGTTTACTCCTCATGTCCCTCTGTAAGAAACCGTATGAGACATACATTATTATAAATGTTTACTTTCTATGGAAACAACAAAGTGGAAACAATGTGCACAAAGCACACACACACACACACACACACACACACACACACACACACACACACACACACACACACACAC
The DNA here is from genome assembly GCF_963454915.1 of Gymnoscopelus microlampas. NCBI lineage: Eukaryota > Metazoa > Chordata > Actinopteri > Myctophiformes > Myctophidae > Gymnoscopelus > Gymnoscopelus microlampas. The sequence goes on along the minus strand of NC_139941.1, from coordinate 53,997,264 downwards.
ACACACACACACACACACACACACACACACACACACACACCTGGTACTCCAGCACAAAGATGAAGATGTTGTCCGCTCCCACAGCCAGCACCAGGAACGGGACCACCTGGAGGATGACCAGAGACGAGGGGATTCCGATCCACGCGTAGAAGCCCATGGAGGCCAGCACCGAGCAGCCCACCACCAGGATGCCCCCCAGGCCCACCAGGAACTTAGAGTCCACCTGCAGGACAGGGGAGGAACTTCAAGTCCATTTGTCACGTCACAAGTCACCTGGCATCGCCAGGCTTTCCACCGCCGAGGAAAAACATTTCAAGGTTGTTTACTGTTACATTATTAATAATAAGAATAGAGAAAAAGATACATGAACTATACAAAAAATATATATGACATGAGGTGCCTGTCTTTGGTAAAAAATAATATATCTTTAACATTAGATATCAAACGTACATGAAATGTCAGATAGAAAATGGGAGATCCAGGCACTCAGAGTGATCCCAGATCCCAGCCGTTGCTTGGCATTTTGTCACACGTTATTGTACAGATTATTGTCTTATGGATCGTATGAACAGCGAGGACCGTAAAATGAGGTGTGGCGCCATACTGTGCTGACTAGATAAGCCTTCTATTACGGCTGGTAAATGGATCTCTACGGTTCCTGCCTGATTTCTGTTATCATACACATGATAAGTACTATCTCATGCCATTTCCCTTTCTGGGCAGAGTGTTATCTTCACAAAGACGTACATGTGCTACGTATATCTAGAGGTGATACAATCACAAACACGTTGCCCTGTGTTTCATGGGGGTCTGACTAGAGAGTCTCACAACAGCCATTTTGTAAGACTTCAAAAGCTTCAAAAGCGATGAAATTACAGTCGATTTCCGCATCGCTCCCCACTTCCATTAAGTCGTCCAAGTCGTGTACATTTGTCCCACTGTATATCGAATTAGACGAACCATCCATAGCTTGCTGCTTAGCAGAAATTCAAATATATATTTTAAATGTTGTTGGTACAACGTCAGTTCAGGAGGGAAGACCGCACCTGATAACAATCTCCTCCCCCTCCGTAATCACCTCCAATCGGCCTGGTCCTCCCAAGCTCACCTGATTGTAACTCCTCCCTTATCTCCTCCCCTCAAGCCAATCAAGGTCTGTATCTATACCTCGCTGTCCTCACCTGCATCCTTAGCTCCACCCCTTTCTCCTCCTCATTCTCTATGCATTCTTCGGCTACCCATTTCCTACAGGTTCCTGAGGGGGGGAGGGTCTCCGAACAACCTAATCATCTCGGAGTCACAGACCCCAAAGCCAAATGACTCAGGAACCAATGAACCAATCAACCCTCGCCTCCTTCTTTCCATCCCTCACCCCTGCCTCCTGTCCTACCTCCCTCCATCTCCCGGCCCCTCCATCCCCTCGGCCTGCCATCCCACCATCCCTGCCTACAACCCAAACTGAGTCATTGTTTGAAGGTGTGGTCTTTCTTTGCTACTGAAAATATATTTTCCTGAACAAAAATGACAAACAGATGACGGCTTCCGTTGGCGGCTTACAGGAGGCGCTGAGTTACAGGAGGCGTACAGTAGGGACAGACACTGTGTAGCATTCATTCACAGATGGTGTAATAGCTGTGTAGAGCCTATAGGGTCTTACCAGGATGCGTTTGAATGATGTGTACTCCCCCAGCGCCACGGCGATGTAAACAAAGATGACAGCATAGCTGATCATAAAGATGGGAATGTCCTCCGCTGTGGTCCTGTTTATCTCATCCTCCAGAGACCTCTGTAGAGAAAGGGACAGGACAAAGATTTAAATGAAAAGAAAACCTGATGAGGAATGAGGAAAGGACAATACGGTATGCAAGAACAGACTGGGAGGGGCAGTCATATAGTTTTATTATGTGTTTTATTACTTGAAAATTTGTAATTTGTACTTTTCAATACTTTTTTTTTTCAAGCCAGAGAGGGCACAGTCATATAGTTTTCTAAGCTGTCACACGTATAGAATCGTGACAGCAGCAGGTCCTTATCAGCAGTGACTGTCGCTTCACTGTCAAATCATCAACATGAAACTCACTCAACTTTGAGTTGAGTTCTCTTAATTGATCCAATATAATCACTTGTTTGTCTAAGGCAAGGCAAGGCTAATTGATTTATTGGTATGTCTGAGTGAGGTCAATGAAACTATATGTGAAAAGGACATGCATTGAGTACTGGCTGTTTTCTCAGCTTCATGATAAGTGTTGGGCCAACGGGCCGCGCACCTTGAGACTTCTGTTTAATCTGGAAACCATACGGCCATTCTGCTCAACTCCGCCCTATTGTATTGTTTTTTTTTTTTTTATCTATATTCTTTTTGTCTGTGTTCAATTTTGTTTTGTTGTTTGTTTTTGTTTTAGTTTTTTGTTGTTCTTGGTCAATATCAGACCTGTCTGTGTCTCGTCATGTCTCATAAAAGTAAAAAAGAATCATGGTGCTACGTTAATATTGATAACCAACCTTCGTCTCTCTGTACCACCTGTTTCACCAATAAAAGATATATATATATATAAAAAATGTATGTGCCAGGTGGTCATAGACTGTAACCGTTAGCGTACCTCTGCCATGTAAGCGAAGGTGAAGTTGGTGTTGGGGTTGCTCTGGTACTCCTGGACGATGTTCAGGAACTCGGTCTCCCACTGCAGAGCCACCTTGAACTTGACGTTGTCTCGTGCGTAGTTGTTGAGGGAGAAGGTCATGATGAGAGCTTCAGCGTTGGTGAACTCGTCATCTGGCGGGGAGTTGTTGACACAAATGAATATCCTATACTATATGAATTATATATGAAATATGAATAATGCTCCATCTTGAATGTATACACACTGTAACACTTAATGAGGCTAAAGCTCATATTGTTAGGATATCTTAAGGCCTTGGTTCTCAAAGTGGGGTCCGGGGACCCCCAGGGGTACTTGAGGGGGTTCCAGGGGGTACCCAGCAAAATGTGTAAATATAACATCAGAATAATTTTAACCTTTTATACTTTGGCTATTCAAAAATAGCAAATATACAAGCTGATAGCGCGGCACCGAGTGCCGCGCTATGAGCTTGTAGATCTGCTATTTTTGAAAAATCTTGAAAATGTGTGCAAATCTTTGAACATATGTTTCTTTAAAGCAAACATTTGTAACTCAAATCTTTGCTTCTGGGGGTCCCTGGAACAAAATATTTTGAGATGGGGGTCCGTGGCCAAATACATATCATTTTGGGGGTCCTTGACATGAAAAAGTTTGAGAACCACTGTCTTCAGGTATCTATCAGGTGCTGCCTAACAAAAACAGTACGACAAACAATACATGAAAATGCAAGCTGATATGTGTGGTGTACTCTTTGATGTATAAAAGTACACAATCATAGTGTAACAGGTGTATTCAGTGATCTGTGTTACTGGAAGTCACTCACTGTCGTAGCCCCCCACTGCGAGGAAGGGGAACACGGGACCCCCGTAATCAGCCATGCAGCTCATGCCCAGGTCAGTGATGTCTTTGAAAGACAATGGAGAGCTGGAGGGAAACAAGATGAAGCCAAAAAGAATATTAGAGGATATGAAATTAGAAGTATTGCTTTTTTTGGAAGCTTTTGAGTTTGACTTCCACTACATTTCTAGGAAGGGACCCACGGGACGCAACCTTACAAAAATACATTATGCCCTATTTAAAAAACATTTGAAAATAGTCAATCTACAAGCTCAAAACAAGCTCTGGTATTTTCACTATTTTTGAAATTTTCTGGATATCTGTTTTAATTCTGGGGGATTTTTTACAAATATTTTGTACTTTTGGATCTACACTTTGACTCTAGTACTGACGGGTTGAGTACTTTATCCCTCACTGACCATTCACTTTGTGATTAAATACCCTTCAGTGTCTGGGACCCCCCAGGGGTCCTTGAAGGGGTTCCCATCAAAATGTGTGAATATACAATATAGCATCACAATCGGCTATTCAAAAATAGCCGACCTACAAGCTCACAACACGTCGCGTCGTGACGTTTTATATATTATTTATCTAACTTTTTTCTTTTACACAAAATCTTTTCATATGGGAGCGGTTCCCTGGCACAAAATCTTTTGTGCGAGTCCGCTGCCAAATCGATATCAATTTGTGGGGGTGGCTGACTTGATGAAGATGTCTTACTTGACACAGTAGATGAAGTGGTCCCTCCAGTCCACCTCCTTGGTGACCCCCAGCTCCGTCATGTTGACCTTGGCGTTGAGGTTGGCCAGGCTGTTCTGGAAGTACTGAGGCAGGCTGTTGGTGGCACAGTCCGTCATGGACGGGTTGGACGGGTTCAGAGGGGCGAAACACACGTCCTTCAGACTGGCCGTCCGGTTCAGATCCTCTGACCAGAAGGAAATTTCCTAGAAACACATCATAGGATCATAACATATGAATAACAACATCTCATGTTTACCTTAAATACGGAATTAATCAGGAATTGAATGCATTTCTTATTCTGCACCAACTGTACAAATATACTTCCATCCGTACAAACTACTAAAGTTGCAAAAAGTGATTTCTTTGGTGTAAAATAAGTGTTAAATAGCTCTATATTGTGATGGTAATCATTGCTATAGAGTGTTTGTTCAGTAACAGGAGTCTCCATGTCTCTCCAGCTCTTTAGTAAACAGAAAATACATTTTCAGGTCGGGATACCAATTTTATCCAATAGGGAGGGTACAGGATAATTAAGTGACAAAATAAAATGAATCTGAGCAGATACAATTAGAACTGAAACACAAAACCTTTAAGCTGATAAAATAGAAGCTTGTACTCTCTCCTTATTAGATGAAATTGGCAACCAAACAAATAAAATGTAAAGATATTTCAAAATATATTTTCGTGAACAGAAATGACGAACAGTTGACTATCTAGGTGAGACTACATAGTCCCTAATACCTGTATACCCGTATCTGTGTCTGTAACTCCATCTGTACATACAGTGCCACTATTAATGTGCATCTATGGATATATCATCCCTACCTGTATCCGTGTCTGTAGCTCCAGGAGTTCCAGGATGAGGTCTTTGTTGATGATGCCGCTGAAGTTCTGCTGTCCGAACAGCAGGGAGTCGTAGACGTGACCCTCTCTGCCAGGCGCCGTCAGGATGATCTGATTGGTCCTGAAGAACGGGTCAAAGTATTTGTCGTGGAAGTCCTTCTCCTGGCGGGCGCGGCTGTTGGGAGCGGACCACAGCTGGACGGGGTCGGTGGTCAGCTCGATGTTCATGAGGCCGGTGGCGAAGGCGGCCACGACCAGGGCCGCGGCTAGTAGCACCTTGGATAAAAAGATGAATCACATACATTTGAATCAAATGTGTGAATGACCACAAACTTAAAATATGCATATGCATAATACTAAATCTACCATCCAAGGATTATCTTATTTAGTAGTTGGCAGTTCTGTACAAATAACTCAATAACTCTGTGTATCTGGAAATGGAATTCTTAGTTTGGCATGTTCATGTTTTATTACAACGTGTTGCGACTGGCGAGACTAGACCACTCGATTCAGCATTGTACCGGGAAAGCATCCGCGTCATTTTTGATTTTTGCGTTGGCTATTCAAAAATAGCAGATGCACAAGCTCACAGTGCGTCACTTTGTGCCGCACTGTGAGCTTGTGCTTCTGCTATTTTTGAATTTCCTTTGAAAAATCTTGAAAGAACTACTGGTTTAGAAGGCAATTGTAGAATGGGCCTCAGGTCTTAATGGGTTAAGTGGTAAATGGTGCATTTACTACAGCGCCTTTATTCAAAGCACTTTACAATGTGCATTATTTCGCTGGATTTCCACTGGCATGGCACCACACCACACCACCTACTTCCCAGTGAGCCATAGTCGTCTATTAGACCTCCGTCTAAAACTGGGTTATAATATATATTAGCTGTTTTTTAAGCGTCTACATTTAGACCGTTTATATTATAGACGTCATTTCTTTATATAGACGCTTAAAAAACAGCTAATCAACGTCTAGGCTAAGAATAGACGTTGAAAAAACGTTCACTTTTAGACCAATTATAACCCGGGTTTAGCCTAGCCCTTAGACGTATTTTAGACGTCTAATAGCCCCAAAAATGCTCAGTGGGTTGTGCCACCGTTTCCATTACAAGGACCTGGGCTTAGTGGTGTCAAACGGGTCTGAAATGGGCGCCTATGTTGGCACCACTCCAGAGTAGGTCTGAGCTAGGCCAAACGGGGCCAAACACTTCATATTGACTGATCTCTCACTGGCTTCTTGTTTAGACCAGCATACAGTTGTTACTGTATACATTATAATACTTTATATTGTATTATAATCACTGTTATTGATTCACCCATTCACACCTTACGTTTCCCAAGCAGCTGCTGTGGGGGGGGGGGGGGGGAGGGGGGGCGACAAATAACACTGTGACTGGAATGTCAGAGTAGGTGGTCTCTATAGACCGGACCTCACCTGTTGATTTGGAATAGATAGATCAAGCTTTCCACAGCTATACTGCAGAAGGCCTGCATGGTGAGAAGAGAACCCACCTTGAGGGGGTGAGAGGCCATGAGCGTTCCCCAGGGTCTGAACAGCGAGGCCAGGAACTCCTGGGCCGCCAGGCTGTTCCTATCGGTGCAGGTGACCTCCGAGGGGTCGATGAGGCGCTGGGTCACGTCGTTCCCGTTCTGGTCCTTCCCTTGACCCTTCTCCTGGTCCTCCTCCCGCTGCCAGCTGAGCCAGCAGGACACGGACAGGTAGATCAGGAAGGTGACCAGCAGCAGACACAGCAGGATGATGGAGAGGACCAGGAAGCCGTCGAACCCCATCAGCCTGAAGGGTCCCTCGGGCAGCGGGGGAGCGGGCATGGGCGGGCACGACTCCTGGCAGTCCTGGCAGGAGCACATCTCCCCTCCGGTGGGCGTGGTCTCGTTGCACCTCAGAGGACGTCCGTTGTAGGGCACGATGCCCTCGGGCAACCCCTCCGCCAAGAGCCCCTGTGGCATCAGCCTGAAGTCGATGTCCAGCGGCGCCAGGCCGTTGCTGGAGTCTCCCTGGAAGTAGAGATGCAAATTATTGATTCATTCATTCATTGATAATTGATAACCTTATCGATCGATTAACCGATTAATTGATTAGCGTTTTTTTAGGACCAAAAGGAAAATTCTTGTCCGAAACCGAAAATGAGTGCAGAAACATAATTGCCTTGATGTATATAACATTAACGAGAGTCAACGAGCATCAGCTGGACACACACACACACACACACACACACACACACACACACCTGCCCTCTGCAGTGCTCTATGGCAGTGGTTCTCAACCTGTGGGTCGGGACCCCCAGGGGGGTCCCCATATGATGTTGGGGGGTCCCCAGATGACAGTGAAGTGACAATTTAAGGACTTTTAAGACCTTTTTAATACCTCAAAAATATAAATAAAAGAAAGAAAAGAAAAAGATCATTACTGCATCAAAAGTAATCAACAAACTATACTATATAACTGGTCAAACATTGGCCAAATATATAAGAGGCAAAAATTGTGGAAATAGCCGATCTACAAGCTCACAACGCCTCGCAAAGTGAGGCGTTGTGAGCTTGTAGATCTGCTATTTTCACAATATTTATCTGTGGAACCGAGTCAAACAAAACGTAATGCCTACAATTCCAAGTGCTTGTCAGGGTGGGGGTCCCCAGTTCAAATATGATTATTTTGGGGGGTCCCCAGTTCAAATATGATTATTTTGGGGGGTCGCTGCCTGAAAAGGTTGAGAACCACTGCTCTATGGAGTCTGTCTCATGTTTCTCCAAAAGGATTACTGTGGTAATAATTAAGGTAAACTCACATTAGATATCACACACACCATACCTAAAAAACATTTATTTTTTACAATTCATTGAAAATCGACTTTAATCTTTACTTTAACTTTAATCGACTGAATTCTTAACGGTAGTTAATGGATTATAGATGAACCGTTAACATCCCATACCTGGAAGTCGTACCAGCGCTGCGCGGTGCACAGCTTGTGGCCGTAGCGGCCGCACATGGTGGAGACGGCGAAGCCCCCCGTGGCCGGGATCCGCACGTTCTTGCAGGACTGGAAGGAGCCGTCGGCGAAGGCGTTGGTGAGGAAGGCCTGGTAGCCCACCACCGCCTCCCGCTGCACCGAGGGCCTGCCCGGCACGCTGACGTTGGCCGTCTTGGTCACGTGCACCACCTGGGTCTGGTTGGGGCTGCAGGTGGTGATGCAGTGCAGGTGGGCGAAGTTGTCGGCGCACGACGGGCAGCGGTTCAGCAGCGTCCGGGACAGAGTCAGGCTCAGGCTCAGAGAACTGATCTGGTTCACCGAGCAGCAGGCGTACGTGTTGCCCTCACCGTGGTCCAACATGGGACACACCTGTTAGGGAGGATAACATCAGTGTTGATTTCGTCGACTAAAACTATGACAAACAAATGTCGTCGACTATCTTTTTTCACTGACAAAAACTAAATAAAAACTAAGCTGTGATGACTAAAACTAAGACCAAATATACTGACAATTTCATCAACAAATAAAAACTAGACTAAAATAATAATAATAATAATAGTACAGGGAGGATAACAGCTGTTGTTACACCAGTGGTGTGAACGACCCCCACATTTATATGTATTTAGCCAAGGACCCCCCATCTGAAAATGTTTTGTGCCAGGGGGGGACCCCCATAAGAGAAGATTTATGTTTAAAAAAAATCTTAATAATTTCAAGAAAAAAAGAAAAAAAAAACATTGCGATGGGAGAGTGGAGACCAAATAGAATAACATAAAAGAGCAGAGATGTGATTTATTCTCTCCTATGCTTCTTGTCCTGTTACTTTTGTTCTGTCTCTCTCTATAGGGACGATCCACTGACCTCTATGAGTCTCTGGTAGTGTCTTCCTGTGACTGGCCGGGCAGCGCTGTAGTTCAGACAGGGGACGATAGGAGGGATGAGGCTTTCCCCCTCCAGGGTGGGGTTCTTCCCACATTCTTCATAGAAGGCACACTGGCCCTCCTCAGCTCCACCCTCCAACACCACCTGAGGAGGAGACAGGACAACAATCAGACACATGTATATAGGCCTACTACATATATAGATAGGGTAGTACTCCAGTGTTCAGGACTCTTATCAGAGTGTACAAATAATACTTGCTTTATGAAAACGTATGTTTATATTTTTGGAAAACTATTAAAGGACAACTTTGTTTTTTTACAACCAAGGTTTATGTTTTAGATGGTAATTAAAGTAAATAAAAGATGAGTCTTAAAAAAATATATTACTGCTTTATGTATTTGTGTATATGTATTTTTTACACAACAACCCGGCGCTTTCTTTATTATTATTTACAGTAGCTCTTCTAGCCCCCAATAACTCACAACTGACCATCAAAGACCACAGGACCTTTTTTATTGTGTAAAAAATGCATATTTAGCCACCGGACAGAATGCCCCCGCCCACTGTAAAAAATATCACGAAAATTGCTAAAACTATAGAAAGCAGTAAATAAAAAAAATAACACTCATCTTTTATTTACTTTAAGTATAAGCTAAAATATAAACCTTGGTTTTAAAAAAACAAAGTTGTCCTTTAACAACCCAAAGCAACAACAACCGGTACAGCATTAGCATGATGGGTATAATAATCATCTGCTAACTGTAACATTACTTGTAGTTGTAGCTATAGTATACTCACACATTGTAGTGTCCACTTTATTCTCACTAAAACATCAGTTTCTTAAACACTTAAAGAAGACCAAGGGCCTCAAACAGGATGATACCAAATAAAACAATGAGCAGCTGGAAACGGAGGGAAACGTAGGACTCAAACTGGGATATTGTACTGTAAGTCTTCTACTTACAAAAGTCTTCTACTTACAAAAGCTAAAAGCTGATATTGTAGCCTCCTTGGTACGTTCCAATCTACTGTTAGGCTATATATCAGCTTTTAGCTCCCTTTTGTAAGTAGAAGACTTTAATAAATGAAAAATGTATGTGGTAAATGTAGATCCTAAAGAACAGTATGGTACTGTAACTACACCATGGAATTCCACAACACATTACTCAAGTAAATGTTTGAATACAGGCCTCTTACATGCAGCAGATTATTATTATATTGCTAATTTAAAAACCTGAGCACTTCTCCCACCACTACAGTGTCCTGTAAGGTCAGCCTGCTGACAGTTTACCTCCAGAGGCAATAAAGAGGAGGATATATGATCACTGTATGATCAAGGCTGAATTACAACTGCATGTTCTGTGCCATAAGATGTTTATAATGTTCTGTCCCTGTTTCAACTTCTCTGTTTAAAGCAAGACTTTAGTAACTAAGGCGTGACAGTTAGATGAGTAAATACACCCGGTAAGTTTCAAAGCTTTAAAGATACATCATAGATGTGTATAGATCAGGTGTGGTATAGCAGCAACAGCAGTAAGAGTGAAACACAGGATTTGCAAACTGTTAATAAAGTATTCAATCAACCAATCAATCAATTGACTTTGGGAGCATCTAAACAGTGTGCATCCCAGCAGTATACTGTACATCTCCACATAGACACAACTTCAATATTTGACTTTCCATTCCAAGCTTGTTATTAATATGGATACCAAAAGGTGATGTAAAATCACATTACATTTTAAGACAGAATACAGTAAATGGTGCATTTACTGTAAATAGCGCCTTTATCCAAAGACCTGTGCCTGTGTCCATGACATTCACCCAAACACAGCCATTCACACACCGATGGCAGAGAGAACCATAGGGAGGAGTCAGTGTTGATTTCGTCGACTAAAACTATGACAAACAAATGTCGTCGACTACCTTTTTTCACTGACAAAAACGAAATAAAAACGAAGCTGTGATGACGTTGTGAGCTTGTAGATCTGCTATTTTCAGAGTGCAACACCCGAGCGCAACCAAACATAAAATGACTTGTCTTTTAGTTCTACTGAATCTCTTCTCCACTAGTCCCTCACTAACGTTTTAGTCTAGTTTTTATTTGTTGATGAAATTGTCAATATATTTGTCTTAGTCTTAGTTTTAGTCATCACAGCTTAGTTTTTATTTAGTCTTCAGTGTCTTGCTCAAGGACACTTCCGACGGTAACACAGGGGGAGCCCGGGATCGAACCGGCAACATTCCGATTCCTAAGCTGCATGCCGCTCTACCTCCTGAGCCAGTGTGTCCATTCTACCACACAGGCCGTAGGCCTATAAATGTATTATTTAATTACGTTGTGTACTTTATAATAAACCAACTCCATCATTAATGACTTCACCAACACAAGGTACACCACCTCACCTTGTTGTGTTATTTATTATATCTCTGTCGGGTGGAAACCAAAACTTCCCGATTTCACGATTCAAATTCAAAAGTAGCAGATCTACAAACACGGCGCGAACCAGCTTGTAGATCTGCTACTTTCGCTGCTTTTGTGTGACGCTGTAGTATGATCAAGCAGGGCATTCATTATTATAATTTTATGAAAAAACACAAAAAAAGGTTTCCGCCTGACAGCAACGATATAAAGTATTTATTTTATTGCTTTTGTTAGAATGTCATATCTATGTTTGGTTTTTTTGTTTTTGTTTTTTTACATCCTTCAAATGTTCATTGACAAAAAACTAAACCTACAAGGAAACACACAGAACCCTGTTATCAACACTGTGAGGCAGCAGCTGATGGAGGCTTATTTACAGTATACTTAGTATACTTATTTTAGACTATAGTAAGCCCAACGTAACAGAATCCTTCACATTTCATCATAAATAAATAAAATGGACAAATAACTCACCAGGCAAAACAGCAGAGTGGACAAGATAGCAGCGGCATAAGCCATGATTAAATTCTACAGTGTGTCCCAACAGAGGAAGACTCCAAGTTTTCAAGTTCATACAAAACTGGAGTGTGTGTTGTTAGTCCACTAGCACCCTGTCCTGTACTTTACTGTACTGTCCTGTAACTGTCCTGCTTGTCCTGTAACTGTCCTGTAACTCCACAGAATCCCTTGGTGTCTCAGTGCCCTCCTGTCTCTGTCTCTCACACCGTATACGTCTGTCTCCCTGTGTGTCTCTCTCCACTATGAAGATCCAGCCTAGAGGTGGACCAAAAGACTAAAATGACACGGCGGGCGTCATAGGCTCCGTGTGATGTCACTCTGTGATGTTATCTGGCCTGATGTTCCCCAGTCCCAATCACATCTCTCCCAGGAACAATCTCTCTGATTGATCATTAACGGGGGCAATCAATGTTGACGACCAACGGACAACAAGCGACGGTCGTTAAGGTGCAATCCAGGAAAAAAGAGTATGATGTTCCATAAACAAATAAAGGAGAATCATCGATCGATCACACCCCAGGTTTCGCCCTGATGTCTTATCTCCCTCCAACGTACATTGTTGAATTCAAAACTTTTTTTGTGTGTGTGCAGCACTTTGGGATACTCTGCGTTTCACTGGGTATAGTAGTGCAAAGGTACAATCAGTGGTGGAAAGTAACTAAGTACTTCTACTTAAGTACTGTACTTAAGTAAAAATGTACAGGTATTTGTACTTTACTTGAGTATTTCCAATTTTCAATACTTTTACTTCTACTCCACTACATCTCAGAGGGAAATATTGTACTTTAACTCCATTACAATTATTTGAAAACTTTAGTTACTAGTGACTTTGCAGATATAAATTATTATATTATAAAACATACATTAACCACTTTAGCCCTCTTTATATGTAGGCTATACTTTAAGTATATTTTCATGCCAATACTTTTGTACTTTTACTCAAGTAACATTTTGAACACAGGCCTTTTACTTGTCGCAGAGTATTTCTGCGTTGCAGTATTGATACTTTTACTTAAGTAGAACATGTGAGTACTTTTTCCACCACTGAACAAACTAAGAGCCAATGTCCATACAAAAGTTAGAATACATATCACAGACAGACACACGTTGGGGGTGAGAGAGGAAAGGGTTAACCCCAGCTGGATATGAGAGAGTTTGTCTGCTGTTTATGTCCTTATGACGGATGACAGGCAGCTGTTTGTTTAACTGAATGTAAATACAATTGGATCGATGGCAGTTTCAATTCCTGTCCTTTCATAGTTCTGTGTGCAAGTTAACCTTATGTACTTTAATACTGGCTGTAGTGGAATATATTGATGTGCTTTTGTTCTTTCGGTTTCAGCACAACTTGTGTGGGCAGTATCTATCTAGCCTCGAAACCAGACAAATCTGTCAAAAACAAATAGCAAAAAAACAAATAGCCCTGGCAGTGATATTAATCTGACAGTATCACTCATGGCTCCACTCCTCTGCTGGTACTATATGGTTGAATTCAGACAAGCTCTTCAAAGCCAGCCCCCTGTGACCTCAGCGAAAGGTCACGCCAAACATGTTAAGTGCACATGTACATTATAACTGAGTGAGGAGCGCTATCAGGGCCTATATGGACGTGAAAGGTCTCACGTGAACCTTTAGACCATAATTTCAATTTACAATTTCTCTGTATGCATAGAGGGAGGCGCCTATCTCTGCATGCATAGAGGGCGGAGAGGGAGGAGCCTATCTCTGGGGAGAAGAGATGACCATTTCATGAATCAGCAACTGTTCTTCGGAACTGACCTGGCAAAATTCACTGTGAATGTATCACCTACATATAATAACACCATTATGATTGATGAGACAGATACTGTTGATTATATTGATAACGGTAAGGAAGTAGGTCAGAGTGGAGGAAGAAGGCCAGAGTGGCGTATTGTCGGTATCAGTGGAGAACAAGCCAGGTTGTCTATCCCCCTTTCACTAAACCAAGGGTGATGAAGAGGGGTCCATCAAATGGACAAACTTCAAGCACACTCGAGCAAGGACTTAGTTAAAAAAGCCTTTAATACGATGACAGGGCTACTACTCAAGACTAGATCACTGCATTCTGCAACTCTCTGTATTCAGGAGTTGCTAGCTCATCACTTTCCAGACTACAACTCCTCCAAAATGACGCTGGCAGACTCCTGACTGGCACCCGAATGTGACCTCCGTTCTAGCCTCCCTTCAATGGCTGCCAGTAAAATTCTACTGTTTGTTTTTAAAGCCCTACACCAAAAGGTCATGGGTTCGAATCCCGGGCACCGCCAACTCAGCGCATGAGTAGCACGGCTTGGGTGCGGCAAGTCGTGCGGTAAGTACTGGGAGCTGAGGATAGGTGTGGCGCTCCACCTCAGCAATCCATCTCCCAGGGGTCTAGCGCATTGTAACAGGGACAGACTCCTGCGTGTTACTCGGCTGATACCGACAATAAGCCACCTCCCGACCTACTTATACACGGCCTGGCTCCATCCTATATATCCGACCTAATCGAGCCTCCCGACTCCACTAGGCCACTCAGATCAGCTGACTGACGAGATGCTCCTAAAGGTTCCGCACACACGACTGAAACTAAAAGGTGACCGTGCCTTCTCGGTCGCAGCACCGAATCTGTGGAGCACCCTGCCTATAGACCAATCTGTGGAGCACCCTGCCTATAGACCAATCTGTGGAGCACCCTGCCTATAGACCAATCTGTGGAGCACCCTGCCTATAGACCAATCTGTGGAGCACCCTGCCTATAGACCAATCTGTGGAGCACCCTGCCTATAGACCAATCTGTGGAGCACCCTGCCTATAGACCAATCTGTGGAGCACCCTGCCTATAGACCAATCTGTGGAGCACCCTGCCTATAGACCAATCTGTGGAGCACCCTGCCTATAGACCAATCTGTGGAGCACCCTGCCTATAGACCAATCTGTGGAGCACCCTGCCTATAGACCAATCTGTGGAGCACCCTGCCTATAGACCAATCTGTGGAGCACCCTGCCTATAGACCAATCTGTGGAGCACCCTGCCTATAGACCAATCTGTGGAGCACCCTGCCTATAGACCAATCCACAGAACGGCATTCATAACTGCGGTGTCAAGCGGCTGCCGCTCTGTACAGCGACACCACAGCTATGGCAGCGCAGTCTAAATCCCAACAGTATTATGAAAAAACGTATGTTTCTATATCAGTGGTTCTCAAACCTTTTCATGTCAAGGACCCCCAAAATGATAGGATTTGGTCGCCGACCCCATCTCAAAATATGTTGTTCCAGGGACCCCCAGAAGCAAAGATTTGAGTAAAAGAAATCGTTTTAAAACAATATATATTCAAACATTTGCACACAATTTCACGATTTTTGAAAAGCCAAAGTGTAAAATAATGCTTTTTAGCTCTAATCACGAAGTGACACAGATGCGTTCCAGGTCTTAATGGGTTAAAACAAGAAAAAAGAAAAAAAGAACTAATGCCCCACTGCCTCCATGGAGTAAGTGCCTGGATTCTTATTTTTATTCTCTTATTTATTATGATATTTTCTTAGCTTTTAAATCCTCCATGCTCTCCTTCACCGTTCAATAAATGTGATTTTGTATTAAGTGTTGTTGTGTACACATTTTTGTGTACATTTTTTGTGTAATCATTGCTATTGCACTATAAATAAAATTGACTTGACTACGTATTAAAAAACAATAAAATGCCACCAGACGCTGACCGGTTTCAACAGACAATGTCTTCCTCAGGGCGTGGCTATAGAGGCTAAACCAGGGGTCTTCGCCAGGGGGTCCTCAGTGTTACTACAGGGGGGGGCGACACGGTCAAATATTCGTGTGATATGAACTTTTTCCGTTAACCTCATGAACCCTAGCATCCCTATTCTGGGGAGAACATTCGGCCAAAAATAGCAGATCTACAAGCTCATAGCACATTGTGCTGCGACACGTTGTGGGCTTGTAGATCTGCTTTTTTTGGCAAGACAATTTGGTGTAGAGGGAATAAAGAGCAGACCAAGTACAAAGCCAAAGGTCAAGTATTGAGGGTTTAAGCGGTCAAATGTCTGAAAATACACATAATAGACAAGAGATGTGTAATAGAAATGTGTAAATAAACAAACTAATAGACACATTTACACAAAACCGATGATAGTGCTGTTAACCAAATCTATGAAGTCTATGAAAAAGTTTCATCTGCAATACAATTTCATAAAATATGTAGTAGGGGTCCCTGCTTCATCCCTCTTTCTCAGCTAAGGGGTCCTGGGCCTGAAAAACGTTGAAGACCCCAGCAGCCAAAAGTCTGGGAAGCTCTGTTTTAAAGACAATGGCAGTGGCTCATGCCATAGCAGCATTGCTATGCAGTAGGCTCGAAACCAAGATTAGCTGCATAATTGGCACTGACTTACATGTTATTGCACACCAAGGTCATGTGTCGGATAAAGTCGACAGACCAAGGCTGTGTGTCAATGTCAAAGGGATATCCGAGCTATCAGGACCACAGTGATTAGGCATTTTAGACGTGATAAACTGATGGCCCAAAAGACAAGACGAGGAACCAGCCCTGTGTTCTGCTCAGATATGAGGGCTAGTTTACAACGTAACATAAAGTGGTGATAATTTTGCAACATGGCCGGTGCATTAAGACCTGCTGCACAGTCTACTTCTACTACAGTATGTTGTGTTATTTAAGAAAAACAGTCTACTTCTACTACAGTATGTTGTGTTATTTTAAGTGTGTTCTACTTCTACTACATTATTTTATGTCATTTTAAAACACTACAAACAATGACAATCCATGAAATGCTCCTGCACACTGTTTCTTGCTTCCAATTCAACAGTTAGTGTGCATTCGTGCGTGCGTGCGTGCGTGCGTGTTTTCTACTAATCTTGCAAACTACAGGACCAATCAACAGGTTTGTTTTCAAGCATTTTGTGCATGCTGCCTGAAGGCCATGGAAGACGTTCCCAGAATATTCTTCCAATCTTATCACTCAAACAGAGAGCGTCTCCTTTCAAACCCCAATGGTTCGAATCAGCCCCCCGCCCACAGGAGTGGCCCAATTCTCTCACAACTTGCTACAAAAATCCCTCATGAAAAACTATATAATCTCCTACCTTTCATTTTCAACCTTCACATGTGTCTCCTTCTCTAATAATCAAAAAGTGCTATATATTTCATCTCGCAATTTACTTCCGGATGGTTCGTTTTGCACTTTTTTTGCCACATCGGTCACGGGAAAGAAATAAGCGCTGCCGTGGTCTATGGAAACGAGCCCAAAAGTGCACCCAAATAAGCCCAAAATCGCTTATACAAACAGTCAGACCTGGCAACGCAGCCTACGCCAATCATGCGTGAGAGATCTACAAGCTATGGGGCAGAGACGCCACCGTATCTTAGCAACAACTACAGCGCTCACTCTCATTGGTCGTGTCACGCTAAGAGCAGTCTCCAGACAATGGCATCGCAGACACCTTGCTGTTACTGCTGTAGCCATCACAGTTAGTCCCAGCGACGACGGACAGGGCGCTGTGATAGCTGCCATGTCGCTAACGCTAACGTGGTTGTCATGCCTGCAGCGGCTGTGCAATCACTTTGTCAACAATGCACGTTCGTGTGGTGAATGTCAATATTGCTGCTCAGTTAGTCCATTGTAGATGGTGTATGTTTGTGTGTGTCTTCTGGAGAACTATTCCACAGCAACTACAGTAACTAACGTAATGGCAGGACCGCCCCGTGCAACGCATGTTAGGCTGCATTATGGTCATGTAGTAATTTCAGATAATTTCGCTCCGATTACAGCAGTGCTTATCAACCCTTTCACGCCGCCCCCCCCCCCCCCCCCAAATAAACGTACTTGATCTGGGGACTCCCCCATTCTGTTTGACTCCGTTCCACAAGTACAGTACATATTGTGAAAATAGCCGATCTACAAGCTCAAAACGCCCAACGTTGAGAGGCTTTGTAAGCTTGTAGATCGGCTATTTTCTACATGACTGCCTCTTTCTTACATTCTTTGACAATGTGGCCCATGTTTTCATAGTATAGTTTGTTGACTACTTTTGTTGCAGAAATGCTCATTTCCTTTACTTTCCTTTTTTTATTGTCTCCGCCAGGCCGAAAGGCATGGCGCAAGACTATGTTTCACCCCCTGTCCGTCCGTCTGTGATAGCTAATCTCTCACATCGTTGACTTGATCGCAGCAAAATAACAGCCCGATGAGTCAGTGAGAGCTGGATAAACGAGGTAATGTGTCAAAAGGAGTCTGTACGGCTGTCGATAAATGAACACATGACGTCGGTGGGAGAGGAGATATTGTGTCTTTTGGACAAACAGCAGTGTCGTGCTGATGTTTGTTGTGTGAAGCAGCTTAATGTCAGAGTGTTTGTGTTGGAGCGCCTCAGTGCGGCTGCAGAGTTCATGTGCAACCTCTTCCAGAGAGAGACAGAGACACTAGAAACTCTGCTGGGGAAAAAAAACACTGCTGGGCATTGACTTTCATATGGACATTGATCTACACACTGCAGGTATATCTGCTACACACACAACATCAAACTACACACTGCAGGTATGATGCAGCGTTTGCATTACAGCCAGCATGCCAGCGTAGTTCCCATATGGTTTCAAGGTGGGCTAAACCATATGGACCCCATGTCAGCAATGTCAGCGGCATCCACTTCAGTCCCAACTGCGATGCCCATGCAGGCTATAAGTAGCTTCTACCTGGCCCTTAGGTGGGCCCCAACTACCCATGTTTATGTGGGACCAAGGCGGGTCCTACCTGGGTTTGCCCATGCAGGATTTAACTGGGTTCTACCTGGGCCCTAGGTGTACCCTAACCAACCACAGTGCAGTGCCAATCGCTCCAATTGTTGTGACGTCAGGGCTCTCAATACTGCACATTGGTGGAGGAGGAGGGGCCGCAGGGCGACCGCACACATCGCTGAACCAATGGTAGCCCACGGATGTTTCCTCTGGGGATTTACAATCTGCCCCTCTATGCCACATATCATCCGCACTACAGGGTCTTCACTGACCGAGCCACGGCCCCACTGACCCTCATGACGCTACGCCACTTATATGAGTTGCCAAGTGGCCGCGGGCGCTACGTGGGCGTGGCCGCGGGCTAGACGCGAGCCCCCGCGTAGCGGGGGCGAGCTTCTAGTCCATCAACAACAGCTGTGTCATCTTATCACTCAAACAGAGAGCGTCTCCTTTCAAACCCCAATGGTTCTAATCAGCCCCCCGCCCACAGGAGTGGCCCAATTCTCTCACAACTTGCTACAAAAATCCCTCATGAAAAAATATATAATCTACTACCTTTCATTTTCAACCTTCACATGTGTCTCCTTCTCTAATAATCAAAAAGTGCTATATATTTCATCTCGCAATTTACTTCCGGATGGTTCGTTTTGCACTTTTTTTGCCACATCGGTCACGGGAAAGAAATAAGCGCTGCCGTGGTCTATGGAAACGAGCCCAAAAGTGCACCCAAATAAGCCCAAAATCGCTTATACAAACAGTCAGACCTGGCAACGCAGCCTACGCCAATCATGCGTGAGAGATCTACAAGCTATGGGGCAGAGACGCCACCGTATCTTAGCAACAACTACAGCGCTCACTCTCATTGGTCGTGTCACGCTAAGAGCAGTCTCCAGACAATGGCATCGCAGACAGCTTGCTGTTACTGCTGTAGCCATCACAGTTAGTCCCAGCGACGACGGACAGGGCGCTGTGATAGCTGCCATGTCGCTAACGCTAACGTGGTTGTCATGCCTGCAGCGGCTGTGCAATCACTTTGTCAACAATGCACGTTCGTGTGGTGAATGTCAATATTGCTGCTCAGTTCGTCCATTGTAGATGGTGTATGTTTGTGTGTGTCTTCTGGAGAACTATGTAGCTCCACAGCAACTACAGTAACTAACGTAATGGCAGGACCGCCCCGTGCAACGCATGTTAGGCTGCATTATGGTCATGTAGTAATTTCAGATAATTTCGCTCCGATTACAGCAGTGCTTATCAACCCTTTCACGCCGCCGCCCCCCCCCCCCCCCCCCCCAAATAAACGTACTTGATCTGGGGACCCCCCCATTCTGTTTGACTCCGTTCCACAAGTACATATTGTGAAAATAGCCGATCTACACGCTCAAAACGCCTCACGTTGAGAGGCTTTGTAAGCTTGTAGATCGGCTATTTTCTACATGACTGCCTCTTTCTTACATTCTTTGACAATGTGGCCCATGTTTTCATAGTATAGTTTGTTGACTACTTTTGTTGCAGAAATGCTCATTTCCTTTACTTTCCTTTTTTAATTGTCTCCGCCAGGCCGAAAGGCATGGCGCAAGACTATGTTTCACCCCCTGTCCGTCCGTCTGTGATAGCTAATCTCTCACATCGTTGACTTGATCGCAGCAAAATAACAGCCCGATGAGTCAGTGAGAGCTGGATAAACGAGGTAAAATGTGTCAAAAGGAGTCTGTACGGCTGTCGATAAATGAACACATGACGTCGGTGGGAGAGGAGATATTGTGTCTTTTGGACAAACAGCAGCGTGGTGCTGATGTTTGTTGTGTGAAGCAGCTTAATGTCAGAGTGTTTGTGTTGGAGCGCCTCAGTGCGGCTGCAGAGTTCATGTGCAACCTCTTCCAGAGAGAGACAGAGACACTAGAAACTCTGCTGGGGAAACAAACACTGCTGGGCATTGACTTTCATATGGACATTGATCTACACACTGCAGGTATATCTGCTACACACACAACATCAAACTACACACTGCAGGTATGATGCAGCGTTTGCATTACAGCCAGCATGCCAGCGTAGTTCCCATATGGTTTCAAGGTGGGCTAAACCATATGGACCCCATGTCAGCAATGTCAGCGGCATCCACTTCAGTCCCAACTGCGATGCCCATGCAGGCTATAAGTAGCTTCTACCTGGCCCTTAGGTGGGCCCCAACTACCCATGTTTATGTGGGACCAAGGCGGGTCCTACCTGGGTTTGCCCATGCAGGCTTTAACTGGGTTCTACCTGGGCCCTAGGTGTACCCTAACCAACCACAGTGCAGTGCCCATCGCTCCAATTGTTGTGACGTCAGGGCTCTCAATACTGCACATTGGTGGAGGAGGAGGGGCCGCAGGGCGACCGCACACATCGCTGAACCAATGGTAGCCCACGGTCACGGATGTTTCCTCTGGGGATTTACAATCTGCCCCTCTATGCCACATATCATCCGCACTACAGGGTCTTCACTGACCGAGCCACGGCCCCACTGACCCTCATGACGCTACGCCACTTATATGAGTTGCCAAGTGGCCGCGGGCGCTACGTGGGCGTGGCCGCGGGCTAGACGCGAGCCCCCGCGTAGCGGGGGCGAGCTTCTAGTTAAAACAATTCTGTGCATGCATTACTGCACTCCACTCGTCCCTCTAGTGGACATTATAAGAAGGACAGGCCTGTGCTGTCACTGTTCATACCAAAGTGCTTGACACACAGCACAACACATGCTTGACACGCCGCGTCAACAGGCCTCAATAGAAATCCTCTAAAAACGATGCGCATTTCAAAATGAAGAGTCTATGTTATCTATACTATTGGGCATTTGTAATGTGATCAGTCCAACACATGTTTTAGTTTGAAATCGAACTACTGGAAATAGAAGTAGCCTCGTTGAAAGTTAAACTACTTACACGCTATTGGGAAGAAATCAACTGCAACATTGTTTTAAAAAGGTCCATTTGGTTAGATTTGAAGGTAGGGCGTGCCCCGTTTCGGAGATGATATAGATAGATAGATACTTTATAGTCCTTGGAGAAATCCATTTTGTTCCAAGCAGCCATCAGGATACAAAACAATCACAAAACATAACATAAATACACAATACATATACAGATCACACAAAACATTGACAGTGCTACACAGCTCCTCTCTTACAGAATGTAAACTAGAAAAGGGTACCAGTCATAATTCAAGAGGCATCACACTACATGTTATGCACAGAACTGAGACGGGGCCTGTTTGATCAGGACAGGAGTCCTATACTTGTGGGGACAAATGATCTTGAAGCCCTAGCCTGCAACATTGGCACTGTGTACCGTCGTCCTGGTGGCAAAAGACGGTATTGACTGTATAATGTTCTATCCCTAGCAATAGCTCTCCCCTTCCTAAGCACCTGGGTCTCATACATTGCTGCCATACTCTCAAGTCGTACCCCAGCTATCTTGTTGGATACATTGATGATTTTATGGAGTTTGTTCTTATTAACCAGGGGGGGGGGACAGATGTCACGCTACTTTTGTTAGAGAGAGAGGGGGGGGGGAGACAGATGTCACGCTACTTTTGTTAGAGAGAGAGGGGGGGAGACAGATGTCACACTGCTTTTCAATTTGTTAGAGAGATAGGGGGGGAGACAGATGTTATGATGATGACTATCGGCTATTAAGACATTGTTGTTAGGGTGTGCCTCCTGGTGGAGATTTGCACTCTACTGAGCACACCTTTCTAGTTGTCACATGTACTTACAATACATCTGTACATCTGTGGCAACCGTCCAATCAGGGCTCTTCTTACTTAGAGTCTCCTCAGCACTATGGACACAAATAAAGTAAATGCAAAAAAGATTTTAAACAGTTAGAAGCAAAGTAGAAGATTCAAACTATAGTCATAATAAGTAATTCATACTGACATTACACCATACATTTTAACAATTCCAAACCTTTGAAAGGCATTTTCTTTTCATGTCTGAAGTTGCGTTCCCATCCATCTTAATCATCTATCTTACTTCTTTAGACTTCTTCACTATACTTTCAACTTGGCGTCCATTATGCATGTCATAGTACGTGAACATTTTCCAAACATCTTACCCCAAAAAATGTATATTGTAGATCTCAAAGTAGATCTACAAGCTTACATCCGCTATGATCGCCACACACCATCGTATGAAGCAGTATAACATGGTTAAGTGTTATCTTCACTAGTAGAAGACCTCACCACACCTGTACTGATGGAGGAGAGGAGAGAGCATGATGCACCCCTAGATGGATGTGTGTGTTCACAGACCCCCATCTGTAAAGAGCACAAGTATAACATAGGGTTAAAGTGGTTGAATTGTTCCCCCCCCAACACACACACACACACACACACACACACACACACACACACACACACACACACACACACACACACACACACACACACACACACACACACACACTTTGAGAACCACTGGCTCAGGGTACTGAGGAGAAAGGAGGAGGTTGGCTAGATTATGCAATTCAATTCAATTCAATTCAAAGGAGCTTTATTAACATGAGAAAACATACATTATACATTGCCAAAGCAAGTGTCAAAATATAATAAAAACAGTTGAAAATGGGGGAAGTATAGTTACCGCCACAGCCTGTGTCTTCCGTGAGGAAGAAGCTCAACAAACCCAGAGAGAGGCCTTTAAGGAGGGCAGGGACGTGCTGGGCCCCTAATTCAGCCTGGGAATCTCAGATAGAGAGGCCCGTAAGGTGCGCGGCCGTCGAATGTTTTACTTAATTTCTGAAATGGAGAGGCCTTTCTGTCCCACATTTCCCAGTGGCCAGCACGTCCCTGAAGGAGGGCCATTCAAGCAAGCCGCAAGTTGAGCCTGCAGTACCACCACGACCCATGACACCATCACGCCAGAATGAAATGTTTGGATTGGGGGGAATCTGGTACAACGCTCAGGTCCTGGACCTGATGAGACGAAGGAGGAGCCCGGCCAGGAGGCCATCCACAGAGCCTAGTCCCTCCACGGACTGAGTGGCCCTGTCTTTCCCTAAGAGGACTGACCGTGGGGTAGCTACTGGGACATAAGTCGGGGCTTGATCAACCCCGGCTGGGTCACCTGGGCGAGGGTGTATGTTATTGCGAGACCCGAAACACCCGTCGACCCCAGGCTACAACACTGATGATACGTCCCAGTTACATCCATGTGATGTTTTTCTTTATATTATACATGTTATATTATATACAGGGTATAAAACTCAAACAGGCTTTGAGTGTCTCTAAGAGGGTGAGACTGCCTTGTCAACGTCACATATTATCTGATCATTTACATAATATAACCTTGATCAGGTCACGGTGCCCTGGCATTCACACTTTATGAGTGGCCTATCTCCCACAAACCAAGGATGCCAACTGTTACAGCACAGGGCCTACGTATGCCACTGAAATGTTTCCTCCCACGCTAAGTATCACGTCACCAAAATACAGAGATATATTATCTACATATATTATCTACATATATTATCTACATATAGATAATATCATTATTATCTGATGGGCGCTCTATGTCTTAGAGTGGAACACAATGAAAACACAAGCTGCAGCCAAAAAACGAGATGCTGCATCTCAAGGGGCTTGTGGTATCCTGTATATGTCAAATAAATAATTACTTGCCAATAAAGTGTTCTATCTATCTATATCTATCTATTTAACTATGAAGAGGATTAAAAATGTACTTCAAAGATCCTGGGCCTGACAGGTAAATACAATCCACAAAGGACAGAATGATCGTGGCCATTAGTCAGTCAGTGCCTTGTTTCAGATATTAACCACCAGTTTGATGAATTAGCATAGCCGTATAGTCTGTTATGTTTGACATAATAAACAACCGTACTTGGATGATAAATATTGTAGGCCCCCAAATGACATATTGTAAGTAAGTAGCTTTGGTAACCAATGGTTACTGGGCCATGTGGCCCATAGGTCAGGAGCCTATTTCTAGCATGAAGCAGCTTCATGTACTTCAAGTAAACCCCTGGACATGATACTAGCATGATGCGGGAACTATATCCCCAATCCAACCTTTAGAACCTAGGGGGTCCTCAGAGTTACTACAGGAGGTCCGGCAAATCTTTGTGATAGGATTTTTGTTTGTACAATTAACCACTTGAACCCTACCATCTCTATCATGAGGAACATTAGCCGAATAGCAGATCTACAAGCTCACAACGCCTCGCGCTGCAAGGCGTTGTGAGCTTGTAGAGGCCTTCACTTTATCGACCCATCATGTAACAAGTGGGCTGTGGAAAAAAGTAAAGTTATGGTTATTGTGGTTAATTCACTGTATCGCTGCATCTACAACTTAAGCCTCTTCTGATGCAGATAAGATAGCAGCTGAGAGCCCCTGCTGGAGATTAAGGACTTTATCAAACTGCATTTTGTTGTTGTCGTACAGAAACCTCTCATCTCCATATTGTAACTTTTTGTGTTTTTTTCATGAATGAATGCCCCTACTCAATCATATACTACAGCGTCACACAAAAGCATCAGAAGTAGCAGATACGCGCCGCGTTTGGAGCTTGTAGATCTGCTACTTTTGATGATTTAGAATTTGAATCCTGAAAAGTAAGAGTTTTGGACATGAGGTTATGAGGTTTGCACCCGACAGAGAGGATTTATGGATCAGGTGGAGCATGCTGATAAGGGCTCCATGTTTCCTTGGACAGGTCTGTCCTATCAGATGACAACAGTGTCACTGAGATCTTAACCTTTATACCATGGAGATAATGGTTGGTTTAGTACCTGTGAACACCACAAGGGGGTCTGTCTGTCTGTCTGACATCAGTCAATTAATTACCTAACGATGTGATACCAGCTGTCCGTTATGTTGACAATGTCACACAGCCATGATGCTGATTGGCAGGAGACCCGACTAGTTGTTTTTTTGTCACTTAGAATTTGTATTCCTTTTTTTATACACACATACATACAATACACTACATA
This sequence comes from Gymnoscopelus microlampas, assembly GCF_963454915.1. Lineage (NCBI taxonomy): Eukaryota > Metazoa > Chordata > Actinopteri > Myctophiformes > Myctophidae > Gymnoscopelus > Gymnoscopelus microlampas. Next base: position 53,971,659 of record NC_139941.1, on the reverse strand, counting down.
AACAAGAAAACAAAGAAGGACGGAACAAAACAAAACAAAAAACAAAAAAAATCAATAACAAACAGACTTCACATACAACCCCAAAAGAAAAGAAAAGACACACACACACCGACTATTTGTTTTTTAACGTATTAGTCTAAAGCCCAGTCGTCCACGCCAATTATTCACAACGCAAACAACTTGCAGCAGAATTGGTCTTACCAATGATACCAATTAAGGCTCTGTTCCGTTTAGTGTAGCACAGTGGTTCTCAAACTTTTAATGTCAAGGACCCCCGTAACTCTGAGAGTATACAAATCGAATCCATGTGTACACTCTCAGAGTTACACACCCGTAAGGGTCCATTTGGAAACCCCTCGAGGAACCATGAGGGTCCCTGGACCACACTTTGAGACCCACTGGTGTAGTGTTTCCAGTGAGCCAACATATGCACAATATCAGCACCTTGACTCTGTTTCACCAGAATGGAACAGAACCTCCTTCATTAGTATCATTGGTAATACCTGTGAAGGAAGTAAGGAATTTCTTTCCAATAATGGTTGCTGTGCATAGAGCCTATAAAATTAAAAACGAATCAAGGGACCAGCTTTCCAGAGTACACATTGATTGCACTCTGACACACTGGTCAGTGTTGCCCGATTTTGCAAGAGAAATAAGCGGCCAGGTCTACGAAAAAATGCCCAAAAGACAAAAAAACTAGGCACATGATCTCACACACACACACACACACACACACACACACACACACACACACACACACACACACACACACACACACACACACACACACGGGGTCCCCAGCTAAATTAGTTAACATAGCATTAAAATCTGTTCCACCACTTGAATCGTACATATATGTAACATGAGCTTTTTGAAAATAGTCGATAGCTCACAACGCGTCACATCAAAAAACTGTGATATTTTATTAGGAAGGAAAGCTAAATAAGCAACTACACTAGAAACAGCCCCCCACCCCGACTTTACAGAAAAGCAAGCCTAAAGTCGCTTATAATAAGCAGACTTGGCCACACTGACACAGGCCCATGTATGTTACACTGATACCAAACCACTAACATTCATCCTGTCTACAGAAACACTGGTGTTTACAAAGCAGTGTGTGTACAGAGCTCTGTCTGTGTTTAGCCTCGGGTTGCCATGCATTGTTTTTAGTCTGTTTGGTTTTCATCATATGGTAGGTCACCTACTTTCATCCTGGTAGGTCACCTACTTTCATCCTGGTAGGTCACGTGAGGTGAAGTCCTTCATGAAACTGCCCTGTCATGGTGCATATTGATTACATCTGGGCTCAAATAGAAACCTGGGCGCAAATATTACCTTTAATTTTATGTTGTTAATGTCCAGAGCTTCCTGGAGAGCAGACTGTGACACAGCACCAGATAGCAGGTGGTTGAAACTTTACACAATCAGTGTTTTCCACGTACAATTAGTCATTTTCTGTGTTGTTCTGATCTGGTAATGTTCTTTATAGCCAATATTTTCAAGATTCTTTGAAAAATGTTCAAAAATAGCAGTACAAGCTCGTAGATCTGGTCTTTTTGAATTGATAACGTATAAATGGATAAAGTGGTTGAAATTAGTGTGATGCTGTATTAACACATTTTGGCTTTTTGGCTTCCTTTAAAACGGCCCTGAAAATTCACCTATCAGGAGGCCAATTGAGGAGGTAATTATCACTTCTCCCTCAGAACAGTCAACCCCCCCCCCCCTTTTTTTCCTACTCTGTACATATTGTGATATTATTTTTTTTTGGTGTTATTTTTATATGTTGATGAATTGAATACATAGGACCCCAATGGAAACAAGACCGCAAGGACTTTTTTGGTGTTATCCTGTTAGACCAAGGGCCCTATCTTGGGCGCCGCCTTACCCCTTATTCCTAAACGTATTAGCCATTTTTTAAAAACATTTTAAAATAGTTCAATTAGTACATCGACAGCTTGTGAGCTTGTAGATCGGCTATTTGAAATATCAGAATTTTTTTCCACAATAGTAAAAAAAATGGCAAAGACGTTTAGGGATGATGTGTAAGGCGGCGCCCAAGATAGGGCTCCAAGTGTTTGACTGTACTCGTGCTGTTTTACATTTCTGTCTAATAAAATATTCATTAAATCAATCTCAAATCAATCCACCACTCCTCCCCGGGACAGCAGTGGTGTGACTGTGACGTTTATCTCTAGACAGTTATCTGTAATAGACAGTGAATCATGGCTCCTGTCACCATGTAGTTATGTACAGGTGGGTGAGGGTGACACCTACAGGGTGAGGCTATTGATCTGACCAACAATGACACTGGCAATAAATTCTGCTTCTACAAAAAGATACAAACCTGACCATTTTGACTCTGTTTTACTGTCAGGTGGAAACCTTGTATGTAAAAAATAAATAACATTTATTTTCAAGAAATGTAAAAAATAAGCTGTGTTCCAATAGTTCCAAAGTAGTATTAACAAGCTCTTGTTCATACTTTTCATTAGTTCAATATTTATAAAGCCCATAGACAGACTGTCAAACTGGTGTCCCTATCTTTGGCATGTCACGTTTTCCAAAATAGCCAATATATAAGTTCAAAACGCATTGCGATGTGTAAACACTGTCATACATACTAATTATTTTTCAAATATATTAAATATGGAGATACAAAGCCTCTGCCCAAACAGAATACTGTGGAATTGTTCAGTTTGTTCCGTAATATAGTTTAAAAAACTGAAACTTTCATACAGTATATTCTAGATTTGTTTGTTTTAACATTGATAATTACGGCATATAGCTCATAAGTATCCAGTATATCTCAAAATAGTAGAACAGCACAAATAAGAACAACATAATGTGTCACCTCCACCTCCGTGCGTGGCATGGAGGTGATCAGCCTGAGGCGTTACTTTGATAGCAGCCTTCAGCTCCTCTGCATTCTTGGGTCTGATCTTCCTCTTGACAATACCCCATACATTCTCTATGGCAGGGGTCAGTCAGGGCCCTCAGAGTTACTACAGGGGGTCCACCAAATCTTTGTGATGGGGAACATTAGCCGAAAATGGCAGATCTACAAGCTCTGTGAGCCATTTTCGGAGATTGGTTTACTTTGGGAAAAAGAGCAGACCCACTACAGAGCCAACGGTCAAGTTGACTAAATATTGAGGGTTTATACGTATCAAAAAATACACATTCGCATGAATCCAACAATCTATAAAATCTATGAAAAGATTTAATCTGCAACACAATGTGTAGTGGGGGGGTCCCTGCTTCAGCTCTCCCTCAGCTAAGGGGTCCTTGGGCTGAAAAACGTTTAAGACCTCTCTGATCTATGGGGTTTGGGTCAGGAAGAGTTGGCAGGCCAATCAAATACACAGCAACACCATGGTCAGCAGACCAGTTACTAATAGTTTTAGTACAGTGGACCGGTGCCATGTCCTGCTGGAAAATAAAACCAGCATTTCCATAAAGCTAGTCAACAAGCTGAAGCATGAAGTGCTCTAAAACATTGGTCCTCAAAGTGGGGTACGGGGACCCCCAGGGGTACTTGAGGGGGTTCCAGGGGGTCCCCAGCCAAATGATGGATAGGAAGCAAATGGACCCTTATGGTTCTGTAACTCTGAGAGCGTACAAATGGAACCAAATGCACCCTAACGGGTCCATTTGGTTCCATTTGTACACTCTCAGAGTTAAATCTAACATTGATTTTACAATATAAATTGGGGTCCCAGGCATAGAAATGCCATTAAATGGGGGTCCGTAGCCTAACGCATGTCAAACTGGGGGTCCTTGAAATTTAAATGGTTGAGAATCACTGCTAGAGCCGTAAAAAAAATCTTCTCTTATCGGGGTCCTTGGCATAACTTTTCAAATGGGGGTCCGCGGGCTTATAAGTGTCAATTTAGGGTTCCTTGACATGAAAAAGTTTGAGAACCACTGCTCTAAAATCCTCTGGTGAACGGTTGCATTGTCGCTGGACTTGATACAACACAGTGGACGGACGGACCAACAGCAGCAGATGACAACATGGCACCCAATACATCACTGACCATGGAAACTTCACACTAGACTTTTTGGGGGTATTTTTCAGGAAGTCTGCATTTCTAAATTTTAAATCATTTTTTTGATTAGTCTTCCCTGATATTCTAATATTCTGAAAGAAAGATGATTACTTGTATAGCTCATGATGAAAAAAAAGGAAGAATGTTTTTTTCATCATGAGCTGAGCTATACAAGTAATCATCTAGATTAAAACCTTTTAAATATTTCACTTTGTGTAATGAATCTAGAATATGGTTTCACTTTTTGAATTAAATTATGGATAGAAACATTTTATGTACCCATTATTATTTATATATATTCTTAATTATAAGTAAATTCAACCCACTCAACTCATGGAGAGCGTGATTTCCTTTCCTTATTCCTTTTATTTTTTTAATCAAGAACACCATCATCATCGATAACAAATAAAATATATTTTAAAAAATCTCCTTGGGGAATCAGGAATTTATTGAAGAACAAGTGACAGTATAATGTAATTTATGACAGAAGAGAAAAAAAAACATTTGCTATACTAAAAACATCTCAATGAAAAAAGGACATCAATGTGGAGAAATTAATCACCGCTATTGTCAAATAAATCTGACATGTAGTTATGCTACTTAAGTCTCTTCCAAAAAAAGTACAAAACGAACCAACTTAAGTAAAAAATAAAAGTAACAAAAAAAAAATAACCCTCTCATGCATCATTTATCCAAGTTCAAAAAGTAACGCTCAACATTTGGACTTTAAAAAGTAAGAAGTATGAACAGAAATAGGGGGGGTGGGGGGAGAGAACAAAACAAAAACCTAGCTGGGGCACCGGCTTCGGATGATATCAATGCATTGAATGGGACATTATCACGTTTTATCAGACCATTGAATGGGCGAAGTAGGCAAGATTCTGACCTACCCACGATATTAGAACTCGGACGGCGCTGCGTTCAGCACGGCAACTCACTCGCTTTAGCTCGCTCTGTGGCGCTTCACGTGGCTCCAGTTCGCTTGAGACCGCACGCCTCCGTCCATGGTCCGAAACCCAAACGTAACTTTATCCCATTGAGATCTGGAACGCATCTTTGTCACTTTAGATTTCTTCGTTCAAAAATCTGTTAGGATTTAGAAAACATTTTAAGAATCGGACTCAAGCCTTAATGGGTTAAATAAGTCATCTCCGTCGGTAGGTCAGTATGTCCTGATTACACCAAATGAATGGTCTGATAGATCATGATAATGTCCCGTTCAATGCATTGACAGCACCCGAATGGGGTGGGCTGGGGGCCCTTTTTAAAATCTACGTTGCTTATTGGGATAATCGCCTTGGCCGGGTAGGCCTCTGTTGAAGCCCCCCTGGCCCCCCCCACCACCACCGGCGGGCATGTTGTTGTTCCCGGGCCCCCCGGGCATCAGAGGGGCGTTCTCAGCAGCGATGGCGGGGTTGCCAGTGTTGCCGGGGTTACCGCCGCCCCCACCACCGCCGCCGCCGCCGCCCCCACCACCACCCAGAGAGTTCCTGTTCATGGGCGGCCCCCCACCCATGCCCCCCATGTGCATCCTCATGCCCGGATCCCCCCGGTTCTCCTGGAAGTTCCCCCGGAAGCCTCCTTGCTCCTGCTGCCTCTTCATCATCTCCTCGTTCCTCATCCTCATCTCCTCCTCGCGGCGGCGCCGCTCCTCCTCCTGCCGGAGCTCCGCCTGCTTCCTCTTCTGCACCTCCTGGCTGTGGAGCTCCTCCATGCGCTGCAGCTCCTCCTGCCGGCGGAGGAGGTCCTGCCTCATCAGCATCACCTGGTGCTCGTGTCGGCCCGCCTCCATCTCCTGCTCCAGCTTCTCTGCTGCTTCCTTCATGTTCCTGTCCACCATCTCATACTGTATGAATAAATATACACATTAATATATATATATATACATTATATATAACATTATAATATATATAAACCTCCTTCATGTTCCTGTCCACCATCTCATACTGTAATATAATAATAATAACATTATTATATATATAAACCTCCTTCATGTTCCTGTCCACCATCTCATACTGTAATATAACATTATATATAACATTATAATATATATATATATAAACCTCCTTCATGTTCCTGTCCACCATCTCATACTGTAATAATAAATATACACATTAATATATATATACATTATATATAACATTATATATATATATATAAACCTCCTTCATGTTCCTGTCCACCATCTCATACTGTAATATAACATTATATATAACATTATAATATATATATATATAAACCTCCTTCATGTTCCTGTCCACCATCTCATACTGTAATAACATTATATATAACATTATAATATATATATAAACCTCCTTCATGTTCCTGTCCACCATCTCATACTGTAATAACATTATATATAACATTATCCTACTATAATTCTAGTAACCTGACGGTGGGTGGGTGGATGGAGTCCTGGGTCTCCGATCAAACTGCGCATGTGTTGCCAGGTTTCGCGAGAGAAACAAGCAACGAGGTCTATGAAAACGAGGCCAAACCAAACGAACCCTATACCACCAACATTGGCCTTACAGCGCTTACAGTCGGCCGACATGGCAACACCTCGACCCCGCCCACTCTCTCAGTACAACTCTTCCTGTGGAAAGTAAACACACCAGACGGACCCGAGGCGGCCGAGTAACATGCCCGTGGGGAGGGGTGACCGCGGGCCGGGGGGAGAGCCATATGAAATCCGTGTTAACGGAATCGCGGTCGGAATCGCGGAAATGACCAATAAAAATGGAATTGGAATAAAACACGGACTAATGCAGAATTTGGAAAATAAAAAATATTCGCGGTAAAATATTATTTTTTATCGCGAATTTTTACAAATCCACGGGCCACCACCATTTTGCATGGTCACATACTTTATAGACAGTAAAAAACACGTAGAAATAGTCTTACAAAGACGATAGAAATAATAATACATGGGCGACGCCATTTTTCGCATGCTCAGACCAAATTATTTTGGGAACATTTTTGCGTATAACACAACAAGGGCCATTAGCGTCCGCGCAGTTGAAACGTGACGTGAGCAGACCTGATTGTATGGGTAACACATTTAACACACGTGAATTAAAAATAAACTCTGATTAATGTTGTTAGTGGTGTAAAATGCCATAAAAAAATATACTCAAGCCTGCTGCAGGGCAACAGAAAATAGCAAGCCTACCGAATTATTTTGGGAACATTTTTGCGTATAACACAACAAGGGCCATTAGCGTCCGCGCAGTTGAAACGTGACGTGAGCAGACCTGATTGTATGGGTAACACATTTAACACACGTGAATTAAAAATAAACTCTGATTAATGTTGTTAGTGGTGTAAAATGCCATCAAAAAATATACTCAAGCCTGCTGCAGGGCAACAGAAAATAGCAGGCCTATTTTGCTATTTTATATAGCAACTTTTTTAATATATATATATATATATATATATATATATATATATATAGAACTATAACAACATAGTATTTATATGTCCGTTTTTATATTTAGCTATATTAAAATAGCAAGCCTATATTGGTGCTATTTAATGTACTTATATACTGTTCTATGTTTGCCACGACGGGACGCGCGCGGGGGAGAAACCGCGCGACAGGACGTGCATTAACCCCACGTTTGCAACGACTTTCGTCTGCGCCCTTCACCGGGTATGGTCTAGTAATATATATATAAACCTCCTTCATGTTCCTGTCCACCATCTCATACTGTAATATAATAATAATAATAACATTATTATATATATAAACCTCCTTCATGTTCCTGTCCACCATCTCATACTGTAATAATAACATTATATATAACATTATATATATATATATAAACCTCCTTCATGTTCCTGTCCACCATCTCATACTGTAATATAATAATAATAATAACATTATTATATATATATAAACCTCCTTCATGTTCCTGTCCACCATCTCATACTGTAATAATAACATTATATATAACATTATATATATATATATAAGTCCCATAGACGCATTTAATATCGCGTCAAATAAGAACTGTGTTCCAAAAATAAACAAATGACCCCGGCGGTTTGACTCTTATGGATACGAAGCATCAACTGACGGTGAGAAAACGATAATGTTACTGCGGCCAAATTAGTTACATTTTCGCCAGAAATAGACTTTATATCAAATATGAGTGACTGACTATCATAAACGATACAGCGACACCTCCCTGACAATATCGCCGGGACAGTTTGTTTATTTTTGGACCACAATGCTTATGAGACGATTCTAAGATGACCCTAAGTTATTCTCCATAGAGAAATTACTTCCGCAACCCAGGGGATGAACGAGTGACGTCAGGACTTCAGTACTCTATATAGATATACTACATAAGCCTCCTTCATGTTCCTGTCCACCATCTCATACTGTAATATAATAATAACATTATTATATATAAATATACTACATAAGCCTCCTTCATGTTCCTGTCCACCATCTCATACTGTAATATAATAATAACATTATTATATATAAATATACAGGGGTTGACACTAAGGTCTAGGAGGCACTTGCCCGTCTGGCAAGTACAGGTCATGCATGTTCTACTTGCCCAAAGGTCATACCCACTTGCCCGAAATGTAAATTGTGATAGGTAAAATTTGAATTACCGTTCATTCTAACATGTTTTATTTTTGCTTTACTTGCAAATTCTGGGGCTGATATGGACATACCTCAATATGTATGCCACATTTCTCAATAGCTATACAATATGACTTACTTTAAATTCCACAGACATCTCGTGTTGTGCGAAATAAAGACAAAACTCCCCAAATGGAACCAAATGCACCCGGAAGGTCGATTTGGTTCCATTTTACACTCCGGGTTATGAGATATGGGGGTCCAAACTGAGGGTCCTTCAAATTAAAAAGGTTGAAAGAATCACTGGTCTAAATACCTGCTGCTTCTCCATCTCCATCAGGGCCTTCCACCGCATGGCGTACTCGAACTCGAACGAGCCGGGCTGGGCGAAGCGGGGCGGCTGCTCCCTCTCCTTGTGGTACTGCTGGTTCTTGTTGACCGTCTTCTCGGCCAGGCCCTCCTCGTCGTCCAGCTGCTCCATGGGCTCCACGGTGATGGGCCTGGGGAAGGCCGTGAGCAGGAAGGCGCCGTCGGCGCACTTATCCAGAGCCTTGCGGGCGGCCGGCTTGGACGTGAACTCCACGATGCCCTTGCCCGTGGGGCGGCCCCGGTCGTCCACCACCACGATGGCCCGCTCGATCTGCCCGAAGCCGCCGAACGCCTCCTCCAGCAGCTCGTTGGACACGAACTCGGGCAGGTTCTTGACGGCCAGCGCGGCGCCGTGCGTGGCGAAGCGCACGCGGACCTGTCGACCGCGGAACGGCGTGTCGTCCAGCTCGGCGCGGGCGATCTCGGCCAGGATGCGCGTCTCCAGGCGGATGAAGCCAAAGCCGCGGTCCTTGTTGATGAAGATCTCCGAGGGCTTGCCGTACTTGGAGAACAGCTTCTCGACGTCGTCCTCGCTGGTCCCCGCCGGCAGGTTCCCCACGAACAGTCTGCTGCGCTGGGTGTACAGCTTCTCCCCCGGCCTCCGGAAGCTCTGCAGGTCCAGGGTCAAGGCCTTGTCTTCTTTCTGGTCACCTGCGGTGTGGCCATAGTTTATGATTATGCTCATGGTTTCTGGTTGTGATCATAGTCTCTGGTTATGATCATAAACTGCCCACAAAACAGTTTAGAAAGTTAACTTCGGTCCATTATTTCTCCCCTTTAGTAATGCCATATTGGTATGGTGTTCATTTTAACGAGGTACAGCTTGTAAGGATCGGGCATTCGTGGAATGAACACAGCAAAATGTGTGGGTAGCGCCACTATTTATTTGGACAATAACTCCTACAATATTGTTTTGTTGGCATTCACTCTTGTTTTGAGCTTCATGTGCTGCCAAGTGTGTGCCAGTCATAGGTGTGTGCCAGTCACAGATGTGTGCCAGTCACAGGTGTGTGCCAGGCACAGATGTGTGCCAGGCACCTGAGCATGGGTCCTGCTCTCTGGTTATGCTCATAGTTTCTGGTTCTGTTCACAGTTTATGATTATGCTCAGTTTATGGTTATGCTCATAGTTTCTGGTTATGCTCAAAGTTTTTGGTTAAGCTCATAGTTTAGTTTGGTTATGTTCATAGTTTATGTTCATCTATGGTGACCACATTTTTAAGAAACCAAAAACCGGGACCCCTTAAATCACTTAAACCCCATTTCAAAAATAGCCGATTACAACCCACAACACATGCAGCAGCCTGTTGTGGGCTTGTAGATTACAGATCTGCTAATTGTGATTGTGGATCTGTACCTTTGTTTGTATAGATACATCTGTGATTGTAGATGTGTACCATCTGTAAATGTAAGCCAAGTAATCATTCATCTGCCATTAGATTTGTATATCTGCATTGTGCACTTGTAGATCTGCTATTTTCGCTACTTTTGACAATTTCTTTGACCTCATTTTCACACAATTATCACAATTTCTTTAGCACACCTAGTGACTGCACCATTCAACACAACACAATGAACTGCACTCAAAACAAATAGTTTCATTAGTGGTGAGAACCTAGGGTGATCGTTCAAGTTTATGTTCATGCTCATAGTCTCTGCATAATGGTGTATATTTGTCTGTCATTAAATGCTTCGATGAATTGAGTACAAACTACAAAGGACCCCAATGGAAACAAGCCATGGGCTTTCTTGGGTTTAAAATCCTCTTAGCAGACCTTGTATTGAACTGTACTTTCCTGTGCTTTTTCAATCACCTAGTGACTGCACCATTCAACAGAACACAATAATGAACTGTATAAAGCACTCAAAACTGATATTTTCATTTGTGGTGAAAACCTGGGATGATCATTCTGGTTTATGGTTATGTTCATAGTTTATGGTTATGCTCTTAGTTTATGGTTATGTTCATATGCTCTGGTTATGCTCATAGTTTAAGGTTCTGTTCAGCTACGATGATCATATTTTCAAACAGCCTTGCCCCTTTCGGAACCCAGTGAATAGTATTTGAGAAGGCGGTATTCACAAATACAAAAACAAAATGTATTCGGGATCCCGTAGGGCAGTGGTTCTAAAACTTTTTCATGTCAAGGACCCCTAAATTGATACTTATTAGCTTGCGGACCCCCATTTAAAAAAATACGCCAGGGACCCCATAAGAGAATTTTTTTACAGCTCTAGTCGTAAAAATAATAATTTCAAGGACCCCCAGTTTGACATGATTAGATTAGATGTACCCCTGGGGGTCCCCGGACCCCACTTTGAGAACCAATGCCGTAGGGGGGGCTACAAAAAGCCCCACCAGGGATGCTGAAGTCAGAGTTCAAAAACATCTAAAATGGCCTCTTAGTAACAGAACCTCCAGCTCTGGGTCACAACAACATAGAGCATCACTTATTTTCAATACTTTAGAGCAGTTTATTTATACATGTTTCATTACATAATGGTGTTTTCATGAGGCTGGAGGGACAGCTATGTTATGTTAGCATTTAGCAGCATTTAGCATCAGCACAGAACAATAACCCTCTATCAATGGAAGCGTTCAAAACAAAGACGTGTTCATTCATTTAACTGTGGGTGAAAACAGGGATATTTTAGTGTATTTTAAATGGTTATTTTTTAGCTTAAAGACTCACCGGCATGTTCTGCTGGATGCTGGCCGTTGGCGTTCATTCCTCCCCCGGGGTTCTTGTCCTCGGCGGCCGGGCCTTGAGGCCCTCTGGGCGGCGGGCCTCTCTGCGGCGGGCCGTGGTTCTGCTGCGGGCCTCGGGTTCCATGCATAATGTTAATGCTGCTTCTGGAAGATTCTTTTCTTTCTCTTTCTCTTTATAGTCTTTTTTCTTCGCAAACGTGTGTTTTCTCTTAAAGCACAAAGCGGTGTTGCCTGTAGATAAATAGATAAACTAGAGACAGAGACGGGAGTCTCTGCACAACTGTTATAAAACACAAAGAGATGAAAATGGCGGCCGCCGCTCGTGCAGAGCAAGAGCATAGAGTAGTAATATATTTAGAGAACGGACCGCCCCGGCCCCCACCTATGCGTTTCAATGAAAGTCGCTCACGAGCGCAAAAGCACCCCTACTTCCTGGATTGGCTCCAACGTCGGAGCCAATGGAGCAAACGCACTAGCGTTTTTAGACAGTTGACGCACGCGCAGTATGTCCCAAATGCTCACATTCTTGCAATACCGGGTTTAGCCACCAGGCTTTTGAGGCTTCAACTATTCTCTGCGGGGTTCTGGGGGCGTGTTGTCTACGCTGCTTTTGGAGGTTTGAAAAGAAGCGGAGAGGCGCCTAGTGGACCGGAGGGCGTGGAGCAGGAGAGTAGTAATCATGCAGTAGAACTGTGGTTCTTTTCAGGCCGTGACCCCCCAAAATAATCATATTTGAGCTGGGTTCCCCCCCAAATAATCATATTTGAACTGGGGACCCCCCCAAAATAATCATATTTTAACTGTGGACCCCCCAATATAATCATATTTGAACTGGGGGACCCCCCCAAATAATCTATTTGAACTGGGGGACCCCCCATCCTGACAAGCACTTTTTGAATTGCAGGAGTTAAGGCATTACATTTTCAGTTCCACTATATTGTGAAAATAGACGATCTACAAGCTCACAACGCTGTGAGCTTGTAGATCTGCTGTTTTCAAAATGTTTGCCCCTTTCTTACATTATTTGACAATTCATTTGACCAGTTTTTAAAGTATAGTTTGTTGATTACTTTTGATGCAGTCATTTTGAGGTATTAAAAAGGTATTAAAAGTGCTTAAATTGACACTTCATTCATAATCTTGAAAGATTATAAATAAAGGCTTATAATGGATCAATGTGGATTTATGTAGGCCTATATGAAATGTAGCTTTCAATAATTTGACGAATGAAGGGAATTGAATGTTTTGTCTACAGCGAGTATGTGACCTCGAATGAGAGCTGAGAGCTGCCTTTCAGTTTAATGTTTCTTTCTTTGCTTAGTTTTTTCTGCCTTTTAACTAGTTCTCTCTTAATAAAGTTGTTTCTTTTATTTGTTGTTTTGTTGTAAAGTGACTCTGAGTACCAAGAAAAGCGCTTTATAAATTGGATGTATTATTATTATTATCATTATTATTATTATTATTATAAATACACACTATCTTTTTATGATTGCAACCTTTGTTAATTGGTTCAAGGTAAATAAAAGAAGACGTATCATTGCTATATATTTGTGTTGAGGTAAAGGAGCACTACACAGAGTAAGCTTGTGTGACTGCAGCTGTCTTGCCTGTGCTGCCAGATGGTCATTGATCCGGCCCCTGAGGGCCAATTATCTTTGAGGGCCCTCCCATGCTAGTACCCAGAATGAGCATTCAGGTGGCTGGGCTCACAAACACTGCATTTGGATTGTAAGACATTTGTGGGTCAAGAAAGCACCCTGTAGAGCAGTGGTTCTCACTCTCAGGGGTCCGCCCTCGGGACAAGGGGTCATTGTAGGCTACATCTGCTATTTTTGAAATGTTTTGAAAACTAGATTTTTATTTAGATTTTTTTTAAAAAGTTTTTTCTCTTCTGGGGGGTCCCTGGCACAAAACCTTTTCAGATGGGGGTCTGCGGCCAAATACACAATTTGGGGGTCCTTGACACGGAAAAGTTTGAGAACCACTGCTGTCGAGACCTGTTTACAGGATTGACAAAAGGGTCTAAAAGGGCCCCTATAGGAAGGCCAGGGGCCCCTATAGGAGTGGCAAGGGCCCCGTCACAGCCATAGGAGGGGTTTTGTACTGTACAGGCTGAGGGACCCACTTTTTTTTTTACACCTGTAAACCTGTGATGTGACAGTAAAGCTGATTCTGGACCTACATATGTGAGTGTTAACCAATATATACATTTTAGTACATTTAGAGCCTTGTGGCCCCAAGGCTGCCCAAAGGTCCCTGGTATTCAGGGGCCCCTGGGAGCTCTGGCTCCATTAGCTCAGTCTATATGGGCCTGGTTTTCAAGATACTAAACGTCCACAGACACAACATCAGAGGGAGATCCACATGGGGATGAATTCATACTACTATAATTATGCCAGCAAAATGTGGAATGTCCCACCAGCCATCAAAAGGTGTGACTCCCTCCTCTTTCAAAACCATAAGTGCACCTGTTACAACTGGATCTAGACAAATCTTCTAGCTTTCCAAAGGAAATGACCCCCCACTGTTTTTCTGTAAATATACAGTAATACTGCTCCTAGTATTGATGATTTCTTGTAGGCTATAGTATTGTATGTCTTTATATGTCTTGATGAATTACATACACAAGTCAGGACCACAATGGAAAAAAGCCCTCAGGGCTTTTTGTGTTATCCTTTAAGCATTGTTGTCTAACTGTACCTCAGTACTTTTTTTTTGGCAAACTGTTAACAAAGTATTCAATCAATATAATCCCTCCATGGTCACACTCACAGACACTAATCACCACAAAAGACAGAGTCGTTGACCTAGTAACAGCAGCAATTGCAAATGAAGTGTTTTAAGTAATAAAGTGGTATTTCTGGTAGTTTTAGAGGAGGATGCTCAAATGCAGGGGCTGAGCTAATATGATTTACATGTTGTAACCTTTGTCAGCCACTTGGTGGCAGTAGATACTCACCCATTGTGATAACAACGTTATAACATATCTGTTCAACAGCCAATGGCCTGCAGTGAGTTTGTGACGTCGTATTCAACGCGACCAGACTTTTTATTTGTGCGACACAGTAGCGGGTATTTCGCGGGAGATTCTGTGGCTGTATGGATGATGCTCTGCAGAGGAATCTGATCATCATTAATAACTATATAATAATAACATCATCCCGTCCGTTCATTCTAAGCAGGTAAGACTTGTCTAAACATGAGTTTATTTCTATGACAAAGTCTGGATTTATTTATTGTGCACATGTTTTAAATGAAAATGATCTCCTTCAAGCAGTTGAAAGAAAAGCCAAAAACGTGAGCTTGTAGATCTGCTGTTTTCGGCGAGCGACACTGTGGTACGACGGGATGACTGAAGCATCATGCTGTCAAAACTGACCACAGTATCTGATAAAACATGCCAGCAGACATGTTTAGATAATAGACATGTTTATTAGATAATAATGATGCAACATGTAAAAGGTTTGGAACATGCAAACCTTTTACATGTTGCATCATTATTATTATTATTATTATTATTATTATTATTATTATGGCCAGAAAAATATGAAATAATAATACATACTTCAGGTTCTTGTGCAGCCCTAGCTGGAAATATATTATATATATATATTTTTTTTTTGGACTAGATCAGTTTTTTTCTAACTCTCTGGGTTCAGGGCATGTATTTCTTCATCCACAGCACCCCTAAATTACGTTGTTACTCTTCACACTAGCACCTTATATTTATGACACATATTGTACTACTTTGACATTTTAGTTTTCATCATAATCATTATGATACGATTTATTATTATTATAAGATGATGATGATGACCACAACATTCAAATGAATGCACACAGTTGAACACATACGTTCACTCTGTCATTTTGTGATTTAAATTTCTTAAATATTCACAGTCTTTTTGTATCCTGGATAGCTAAAGATTCTTGAGAGAATCATCTGTTTCAGTTGAACAGTTTGAACTGACTGAACATAACTTTGTACTTGATGTTTAAAAGTCATAAAAAGATATTTTATAAGTGAGATTGTTAAATTCAAAAAAATATTATCAAAGTATTCCGTGGCACCCCTGGACTGGGTGTCACGGCGCAGCACCCTAGGGTGTCACAGCATCCACTTTGAGAATTGTGAGAATGAACCGTAAACTAAATGTCATGACGTCTCTGTCGGATGGAAACTGTTACTTTTCAGGATTCAAATTCAAAAGTATGAAAAGTAGCAGATCTACAAGCTCAATCTGCTACTTTTGATACATCTCCTCTCTCCTCTGGTCCTCCTCTTGTCTCCTCTCTCTCCTCTGGTCCTGACTGGTCCATACAGTCATGTTCTCAGACCTGAGCGTCCAGAAGGAGGGTGTGTCGTCCCTGCTGTGTGGTCCAGACAGCGGTGAGGAGCATCAGGGTGCTGAGGTGTTCCAGAGGGTGCTGCCGGCCTACAGCCCCGGCTGGGAGGCCTACCGCCTCGGGGAGAGGAACTTCAACCGGCAGTACGCTCACATCTACGCCACCAGACTCATGCAGATGAGGCCTCTGCTGACGGAGAGGGCCCAGCAGAGATGGGGTGGGTTCTGGTTCTGTTCTGTTCTGTAGCTAAACCACAGATCCTTCACATCTGTGGTGGTGGGGGTGCAACGGTTAACCCAGGGGTCTTCAACGTTTTCAGGCCAAGGACCCCCTAGTTGAGAGAGAGATGAAGCAGGGACCCCCTACTCTATTATTGTATAAAATTGTGTTTCAAATTCAACTTTTTTTAAATTTACTTGGTCTGCTCTTTTTTCCCTCTACACCTATAGCCTCTTTGCCAAAAATAGCCGATCTACAAGCTCTCAACGCCTCGCGCTGCGAGGCGTTGAGAGCTTGTAGATCTGCTATTTTCGGCTAATGTTCCCCTCAGAAAAGGAATTCTAGGGTTCAAGTGGTTAATGTAAAAAAAAACGAAATCATATCACACAAAGATTTGGCGGACCCCCTATAGCTCTGAGGACCCCCAAGGGGTCCCGGACCCCCTGTTGAAGACCCCTGGGTTAACCCATTATAACCGGGAACGCATCCGTGTCATTTTAAGATTTCACTAAATTTGCTTGTTATAGACCGTTGAAAATAGGACGACTCGTCCAAAATACATAGTAAAACACAGGAGGCGAGATGCGGACGATTTCCCAAAGACGTTAAACAGGAAGTCAATGGAGCAGTTAATCTTGGGATCACGTGATCTCCTGGATCTGTGTGCATCTGGGGATGAAATGGTCACTCATGTGTTAGAGAAAAGCGCCATCTAGTGGAAAAAAACACAAAAAGTCGTAAAAGTCGTCCTTGGCAGTGAAAGAGTTTATGGCTTAATGTCTTTGTGTGTGTGTGTGTGTGTGTGTGTGTGTGTGTGTGTGTGTGTGTGTGTGTGTGTGTGTGTGTGTGTGTGTGTGTGTGTGTGTGTGTGTGTGTGTGTGTGTGTGTGTGTGTGTGTGTGTGTTGCAGGAGAGGACGTGTGCATCAGGAAACTGTGTGACCTGCTGCAGGGGGAGCAGTGTTGCATTGTGGGAACTCTGTTCAAGCACATGGAGCTACAGCCGTCCATCCTGAAGGAGATCAGCGAGGAGGTCAGAGGTCAACTATATAATATATAGTTATAACTATAACGTCCAGAGACGTTATAGTTAGAGAGAGGAAAACTATCAATCGCTAAATAACCCCAAATCCTTTTTTTTTTTTCATGATTATGTAGTTTGTGAAACACCTTACAGCTGTTGCTGTTCCTTCCCCCTCGTCTCCTCACCAGTACTCACCCAGTGAGCCATAGTTGTCTATTAGACCTCGTCTATATTATAGACGTCATTTCAGCGGCTATAATATAGACGGCCTATAAATAGACGCTTAAAAAACAGCTAATCAACATCTAGGCTAAGCCTAGACGTCTAAAAAACTTTCACTGTTAGACCAATTATAACCTCGTTTTAGCCCTTAGACGTATTTTAGACGTCTAATAGCCCGAAAAATGCTCACTGGGCACAGTTTAGTGTTTAGCAGAACGTTACAAAACCCATCCACACAACCCTCGCTCTCGGACAGAAACCTCTCCGTAGTTCAACTTTGTATTGCTGTTGTTCTTTTCCGTAAACGAATGCCCTTCTTTGACAACATTATGAAGTAATAATTTGTCAGATTTGTTATTGAAGGGATAACCCCCCCTGCAGCATAACATTTTCGAGTGGGTCCCATAAAAACATGATCAACAGTCATAAATACATACAATACAAGTATACAGATACGTTCATACACAAATAGCTTGCTCACCCTCTCCCACCAAACACCATCACACCATCAGCTGTTAAACAACAGAAGAGAAAGAGAAAGAAGGGCACAGTGCATGTACACCACTGGTTGAGTACATAACATAATGTATATAATGTGTCTGTCATGTTGTTTCCAGCACAACCTCCTGCCTCAGCCCGCTCGCACCAAGTACATCAGTGAGACAGACGAGCTGATCCTGGAGGATGAGCTGCAGAGGATCAAGCTGGAGGGAAAGATAGACAAACATAAATGTGTCACAGGTCAGTCTGTTGTTCACATCCCCTCACAATGGTACCTCTGTGGGCTTCATTTGATCAGCACCAAAGCCTTATTTATCATTACTCTCTCTCTCTCTCTCTCTCTCTCTCTCTCTCTCTCTCAGGTAGTGTGATTGCCATATATGGAGCAGAGAAGGACGATGGGAAGTTTACAGTAGAGGATTACTGTACGGCTGATCTCCCTGTGCAGACACCTAGACCTGTCCTCACTGCTGACAGGTACACACACACACACACACACACACACACACACACACACACACACACACACACACACACACACACACACACACACACACACACACACACACACACACACACACACACACACACACACACACACACACACACACCCACACACAGGTACACACACACACACACACACACACACACACACACACACACACACACACACACACACACACACACACACACACACACACACACACACACACACACACACACACACACACACAGGCATGTTTGTATTACTATACTGGTGAGGACATTAACATTTTAGGGCACCCGTTTTATGGGTGCCCTCTCTGCCTGGCCTACTTGTTGTTAACTAGTTGTACAAACGCTTGTTTTATTGTTGTATTGTTTATTGGATCTTGTTTAGTCGATACACTTATTTGTTTTAGCTCTTGCTCATTAGATTTTGCTATTTTGTCTCATCTGTTTAAGAAAGTAGGTACAGTAGCTGATATATTGCACTTTTACCTTAGCGCTAGGTATACTCTTGGTTGCTTGTTTTTGCAGAAAATGCACTTCAGACTTCTGGTGATTAGTAGTTTTTGTTCCCTACCTATGTTGAATGCACTTATTGTAAGTCGCTTTGGATAAAAGCGTCTGCTAAATGACTGTAATGTAATGTAATGTTTGTACGAAACAAATACATGAGAGTAAGTAACAAAGAAATGTCTAGTATCGTAATGCAAGCACAGACACACATATATTCTGCTAGGTGTTCAGAAACTCAGTGGTTAGGACCCGCGGGTACCGTGGGATCCTGCTCCCTATGCAGGGCTCTACTCAGTAGTGACATAGTGTGTGTGTGTGTGTGTGTGTGTGTGTGTGTGTGTGTGTGTGTGTGTGTGTGTGTGTGTAGGTTTGTGGTGCTGGCCTCAGGGCTGGGTCTGGGCAGTACTCACGCTGACAGCATGCTGGGTCTTCAGCTCCTGGTGGACATGGTGACGGGTCAGCTGGGCGGGCAGGGCGAGCAGAGCGAAGCGGCAAACATCTCCAGGGTCCTGCTGGCCGGAAACCTTCTGAGTCGAGACACCCAGGACAAGGAGGCCACCACTAAGGTGAGTGTTGTATTCCTTCTTTTTTTTAATGACTAGACAACAGACAATACAGGACAGTACAGAAACATTACAGAAAAACTAAACAATATTGCCAGGGTGTAACAGCTACAGTTAACCTCCACAACACATTCTAGGGTCCTGACGTCAGCTCAGTCCTCAAGATATACGCAGTGGTGTGTTCTACCGTGTTACGCTCTATACGTGGTGTGACCTGCAGAAATGTTTCGTAGCCAAGAGTAGCCCTCTACTTACCATTTCATCCATTGAAAGTGCTCAAGCGTATCTCCAGGACCACGCGCATGTCGTGCAGGGAATGATTATCGCATCCCTCCGAAAAAAAACCTAGAACACACCACTGGATATACGGTATAAGGAGTCCAAACGTTGGCATAAATGTCTAAACTTTACTCTCATTTTATAATGCAAATAACCAAGAGAGATGTCACTAGATATCTCTGACTTCCACTGAGACAATGTTTGATTTCAATTTAGAGCTTTTTTTTTGGCAGCAATAAATGCAAGTATTGACATTTGTGTGGAAGTTTTTACATACATAAACAAACTGACTGCAGAAAATTGTAATAATTGAATAGAAATGAAAAATGTGCCTTATCAAAACCTGAAAATGGTCCACATGTGCACTCTAGTGTTCATTTACGAGAACTGCTTAGATGTCAGCTTTCAATCTGGGCTCTCTCTCACTCTATCATCTCATGGTCTAGAGCAGTGTTTCTCACTTTTTTTTCTTGAAGCCCCCTTTTCTTACATCTGACAAAAGCTAAGACCCCCACATACACACACACTTATTTATATATTTATTTGTTATTAATATAATAAAATGGTTAACAGCCATGTTAAACACGCAAGCCCTATATACTTCTCATACGAAAAATTGTGATTTTTTTTTCTAATCTACAAACTCGCAGCACATTGTGGGTTGACGATCACATTTATTCCATGACAACTTCATGTCAAGAAGAAGGAACTTCTGATTTTGGAATGATGACACATAAAGCAAGGCTCAGGAGGATGCCACAGTCCCAACGCACCACACAAAGAGTCCTCGACACACACAAACACACACAGTAGCCAAGGCATTAATCCGTCCGACATGCAGCGTTGGAGTCAGTAATTTAAGTAATTTAACAGCGGCAGACACCTGCTGTGGTGAGGAAGGCCAGCTGGTCAGTAATAACAGGGTTTATTTGTGTGATTGAACACAAACCGGTCCTCTGAAATAAGGCTGAGAACATCTATTAAAGTCCTCAGTCTGTCTTCAGTCATTCGGATGCCATAAAAGCCACAGCATGTCTTCTATGAAAGCTTGTCGCTCACCGAAAATAGCAGATCTACAAGCTCACAAGGCTATTTTTGGTCATTAGTTATATTAAGGTTAAAGCATATTTGTGGTCAAACTAGCAATAGAATCCAAGTTTAAAAGCATCTTCCATTTCATAAATGCCAGAGATATAAATGCCATTAAATGGGGGTCCGTGGGCTAATAAGTGTCAATTTGGGGGTCCTTGACACGGAAAAAGTTTGAGAACCACTGGTCTGTAACCGTTTGTTTGTCTTCAGCCCAAGTACCTGACTAAGAAGATCCAGGCTGGCAGTGTGGAGGCCATGCGTCTGCTGGATGAGATGCTGCTGCAGCTGGTGGTGAGGACCCTTCTTTCATTCATTCATTTAGTTTAGAGAGTGATTTATTTATTAATTTATTTAGTGAGCTATTTTTTTATTTAGTGAGTTAATTTTTTTTGTGAGTTATTATTTAGTGAGTTATCTGTTGTTTAAGTTTTCACTTACTATTTAACCCAAACCTTTTTTTCCGTCATCTTTTAATTGGTTAAGCCAACATGTGTGTTGTTCCTCCTCCTCAGAGCTCAGTCCCAGTGGATGTGATGCCAGGACATTATGATCCCACCAACTACACCCTCCCCCAGCAGCCCCTCCACCGCTGCATGTTCCCCCTGTCCTCCGTCTACCCCACCCTGCAGCTGGTGTCCAACCCCTACCAGGCCACCGTGGATGGAGTGAGGTGAGACACACGCGCAGTGTGGATTTCGTCGACTAAAACTATGACCAAAAATGCCTTTTTTCACTGAAAAACTAAGCTATGATGACTAAAACTAAGACTGAATATATTGACAATTTCGTCAACAAATAAAAAATTAGACTAAAATGTTAGTGAAGGATCTAGTGGAGAAGAGATCCACTGAACTCAGAAAGTAATTTTATGTTTGGTTGTGCTCGGGCGTTGCAACGCTTGTAGATCTGCTATTTTCAGCATGCAACCAAGTGTAAAATCAGCCATTATAACGCTATCAAGGCACCACCACAATACATTTTAGTCGACTAAATCAACTGTAGATTTAGTCGACTATAATCTGATGATATTTAGTCGACTAAAACATTTCAGATGACTAAAATATGGCTAAATGGAATTCTATTCAAAAGACTATGACTAAAACTAAATCAAGAGTTGCTGTCAAAATCCACACGCACACGCAGGTACGCATGCGCACACACACACACACACACACACACACACACACACACGTTTGTATTACTATACTTGTGAGGACATCAACATTTTAGGACAGGAGTTTTATGAATGATATTTTCTTTTTTTACATTTAATTTTTAACTATAACCTAAAGCCGAAAAATGGCTGATCTACAAGCTTTGTGTTGCGCGTTTCGCTGCGACCCCAACCTGAACCTTTTTGTAATGTAAACGTATCTCTAAAAATGTTTTCAAAACAACCATTCCTCGACCAGGAAAATGGTTCTCACAATGGTTTGACACTTTCTGTTTATGCACATTCTTTGTTGAGCTTCGTTCTACCAGACCACGTGTCCAATTTCCCCCCAAAAAAATCACCAAAAACTATCATGCCTTTGCCATTGCATAGTCTACTTTAAATTGTTCAGCATACATTTGTATTCGCTTTTTGGCCCATATTCGACGCACTAGAATGAGTGCGCAACATTTCTACAACATTACGCAACATCTTTAACCGGAAACGCTCCAACGTGCACAGCGCATGAGTGCGTGCAGAGTCAGCAGACACACACTGTTGTTATTAGCACACGTAGCTTAGCTGGGACTAGCCTTGGAGAGAGCGCACATCCC
The DNA here is from genome assembly GCF_963454915.1 of Gymnoscopelus microlampas. Taxonomy (NCBI): domain Eukaryota; kingdom Metazoa; phylum Chordata; class Actinopteri; order Myctophiformes; family Myctophidae; genus Gymnoscopelus; species Gymnoscopelus microlampas. Next base: position 53,948,915 of record NC_139941.1, on the reverse strand, counting down.
CGGGCAGCACAACGGAGCACAGCGTCGCGGGTCCCCCGCGAACCAGTCGCTGGGGTCCGCAACTTCTCTCTGTGAATCACAACGTGCAAAGCTGCCGTGTGTGTGTGTGTGTGTTGTAACTGTCACCAGGCAGACATCCACTCATAGGAACACACGTCTTGCCCACACATAACTAAAAGTCTGCAAGTGTGTCCTCTGTTGTTGCATCGCGTTTGTCATTAAATATGTAGCCATGTGCATGCACACAATAATTGTAATAATAGTATACATATAGCTTCAGAGATGCTCATAGGCCTGCGTCCTGCGTCTCTGACGCACCATATTGAAAAAGGACGCATTCACGGCACCCTCGTTGCGTCCATGGGACGCACTGCAATTTAGCGGAAATTACCGCGGATTTGAAGGCCATCCGTGGATTTCAAAGCCGTCCGCGGATTACAAGGCATAGTGCAGAAAACAAGAAAAATCTCGGTAAAACACCGCCGTATGGAGAAGTATTCTCTCTCTGTCTCAGGGCATTGCGAGCTGCTGCTAGAGGGAGAGAGTGAAAGTGCTGCGCAACTTACAGCCCAACTTCAAAGCAAGTTAACGATGGCTCGTTGACCCCAATTTGACCACTAGGCAATCAACACTGAACAGCACTCATTAATGGCAGCTGTGATTCTTGTGTCTTTCCGTGCTGCCAGATATCAAATAATTCCCTGTAGAGCAGGGGTCTTCAGTGTTTTCAGGCCAAGGACCCCCTAGTTGAGAGAGAGATGAAGCAGGGACCCCCTCTATATTGTATAAAATTGTGTTTCAGATAAACTTTTGCTGCTCTTTTTTCCCTTTACACACCTATAACTCCAAAAATAGCCGATCTACAAGCTCACAAGTGTGAGCTTGTAGATCTGCTATTTTTGGCTAAAGTTCTCCTCAGAAAAGGGATACTAGGATTCAAGTGGTTAATGTAAAAAAAAAAATCAAGTACTACAAGTACTACAAGTACTAGTTGTCGGATTTGGAATTGTGTACTTTTCTTTCAGATACATGTTCTACATGAATATAACCATATAAGATGAAACACGAGTTAAACGCTGTGCATTTTTGTGGGACCCATAAAATGTCCCTGGGACCCATCTAAAAGACCACCCTTGCATCCCAGGACCCATTGCATTGAAAACCTAGCAACATCACTGTAGCTTGATAGCTAGATGTGAGGGCCAGGCTACTAGATGTAAGGCCCGCAAAGCGGCCCGACCCTCTAGTAGTAATACAAACACACACACACACACACACACACATCCTGCAGTTCCCTCTCATTTACGTCTGTGGGTATTTGTGGTGGTTTACAGGTTCTTGGGAACATCAGGCCAGAACATCAGTGACATCCAGAAGTTCAGCAGCATGGACGACCACCTGGACATCCTGGAGAACACTCTGAGACTGAGACACCTGGCCCCCACCGCCCCCGATACCCTGGGTAAATATTGTACTGTAGCACACCTTATGGTACACCCCTGATCAGTGGTGTATGTCCAATTTCCAATACTTTTACTTCTACTCCACTACATCTCAGAGACAAATATTGTACTTTTACTACACTACAATTATTTGCGTTACTTTGTAGATTTGAATTATTATTACAAAACGTACATTAACCACTTCAGCCCTATTTAAACTTTGTCTATTTAAAAATAGCCAATCTACAAGTTCACAACGCGCCGTAGCTTGTTCAGCAGACCACAAGGGGAGGTAGATTTTAAATCTAAATCAATCCATATATTGGTGTTTTTGATGCCGTTTGACTTTATTTTTTTAAGGTAGGGTGCATTTTCGAACGTAGCTGATTACATTACATTACATTACATCACATTACAGTCATTTAGCAGACGCTTTTATCCAAAGCGGCTTACAATAAGTGCATTCAACATAGGTAGGGAACGAAAATACTAATCACCAGAAGTCTTAAGTGCATTCTCTTCTAAAACAAGCAACTAAGAGTATACCTAGCACCAAGGTAAAAATGCAATATATCAGCTACCTACTGTCTTAAACAGATGAGACAAAATAGGAAAATCAAATGAGCAAGAGCTACTGTAAAACAAATAAGTATATTGAATAAACAAGATCCAATAAAACAATAAAACAAGAGCTTGTACAACTAGTTAGCAACAAGTAGGCAAGGCGAAGAGGAAGGGTAGTGTTTCCTGAAGAGGTGGGTTTTCAGCCTGGGGTGAAAGATGGGCAGTGACTCTGCTGTCCTGACATCAGTGACTCTGCTGTCCTGACATCAGTGGGGAGTTCATTCCACCACTGTGGGGCCAGAACAGAAAAAAGCAGAGAACAGAAAGAAGCCGATCTACAAGCTCAGAACGCAATTTGTCAGGTTGTGGGGCTGTGTTGACCATGTGTGTGTTTATTCTGTCAGGTTGTTACCCGTTCTACAATAAAGACCCTTTCATCCTGGAGGAGTGTCCTCATGTGTACTTCAGCGGCAACGCTCCTTCTCTTCAGAGCAGAACCGTCCAAGGTCAGTGACGTTGACCTCCATGTTTGTCATGTTGGTTCTACCTGGTGTCCCCGTGTCACACATTGACAGCTCTCACCAAGTATTTAGTGTATTTCCATAGACATATGACCAGGTATGACCACCATCGCTACACTTGAGTAAAAATAAAGAATGTAAGTGTGCTACTCACCGAAACAAAGGTCATTTTATGATGTTGAAACAATGACTGTTCTCTGCGATGGGAAGCCTCTCAGAACCCCACCTTTTGCGTAAAATCCACAAAAGTTCACGAACCAGTGGATTAAGGCGATACCTTAACCAGCGTCCTCCAAAGAAATCCTAAATTACAAACTCCCACCAGTTCCACAAGTGAAGTCTCCAAACAACACGCCACACCGGGTTCCCAGACGAGACGCACGGAGGAGGAATGTTCACCGTCTGTGAATCCACTGCTTTGTGAAATGTTTAATTTAACTCCAGTCACTTTCACCATGAAATGAAAAAGCTAGACAACTATAACTGAGGCAAGCCTGCTGCTGCCCTCCCAACATACACACACACTCTGAATCACACACACTGAATCACACACACTGAATCACACACCTGCACAATCTCAGTGATGAACCAGGAGATGGCTTTGTGATTGTCTTTGTGTCCCTCTGCTCCTCCTCTGCTCCTCCTCTCAGGTCCAGATGGACAGGAGGTTCTCCTGGTGACCGTCCCAGAGTTCTGCAGCACTCAGACCGCCTGTCTGGTCAACCTGCGCACGCTCGACTGCCAGCCAATCAGCTTCTCCGCTTTCTCCGGCAATGACGACGACGAGGACAGTGAGATGAACGTCAGCCACTGATGAAGGGGTTACTAATGGGGGGACTCCTTGGAACCCCCTCAAGGACCCCTGGAACCCCCTCAAGGACCCCCACTCTGAGAACTACTGTTGTAAACGACACGCCAACAGTCCTGAGTGCCGTCTGGACCACAGCTGATCACATCGTTGGCCTAAATATCATCATCGTAAACGACACATGCTGACATTTATTGTTCCATATTATGTGAGAACGGCTCTTAAAACCAACACATCCAGTCTGTTCATCGTCCACTTGTCTCGAACCACTTAAACCCTCTTCTTAGTCAAAATGGACCCGACTTGCAACTGTACTTGGTATGCTCTTTAGTTTTTTCAGTCTACACCGAATCTCTTCACCAAAGATAGCAGATGTACATGTTTGGCATCCCCATATAGGGATGCCAAACATCTATGTTTGTATTCTGGTGTTTTGAAGAGGTTTACAGGAGTGATATTATCTACACATTTACTACCACTTCAATCAACGTTTCTAGCGTTGTCAATGAATACACGACATGTTTTGTTTTATGAGCCTTTTATTAAAAAAAACAAAGAAACAATCTCCAACATCCAACTGCTGACTCTAAACGCTATACAGGATATCTGTCTGAATTCTCTCCTCAACTTTGAACCAATGTTCTATAGACCATGTTGTGTTTGTTTATATACTGTACAAAGGCTTTGTTGTCATAATAAAATATGTAAATATAAATTCTGTGTGTTTGTGATTGGTCAAAATTGGGTGGGTGGGTGGGTGGGTGGGAGGGATGAAATATGTTTATTTGTAATGATATGAAACCAATATAAATGTCTCGTTCATTCAGCCCAGTACATTTACAAATTGCCGCGGTCTGTTGGAAACCTCAAATATCCACATCACTTACTTTTAACTTTCACTTAAAAATAAATGTCAAATAGCAGATCTACACGTTAGGGTATTAATAAAAAAAGGACATTGAAATGTGGAGACATGAGGTTCCTGCCCGACAACAACAAAATGTAACCCAGTGTTGGCTTTGAAACTGAAATGGTGACATTTTAATTTACAATTTACATTCCAGGCAGTTTCATCTGTGCACTGTGTGGCCCTGATCCATCATAGTGATCATGTGATCATATGTGCACTAGTGATCACCATAGATATAGAAACCTAGATACCTCATTGGCCTCTGCAGTTCATTGGAGCGACCTGTATAGCAGGCCGCCATTTTGGAGAAGGCAAGCTTCCTGACTACTGGCCAATCACAGCGCGTCTTTTCTGGGACTTGTCAGAATCTAGTTGTATAAAAATATCTTTTTATATTTATACAGACAGACGCTATACAGACACCTCAGAGCCGGAGGAGGCGTCTACCTTTACATGTCTATGGTGATCACGTGTGCACTGGTGATCATGTGATCACGTGTGCGTTAGCGTGTACTTTTCAATAGTCATCTATCTTGTACTCGTAGTTGTAATCCAAGATGGAGTCCGTGAACCCGCCGGGCGTCGACGACTGCCCCTCCCCTATGACCCACGAGTCGTACCAGGACGTGGTGGTCTGTGGCGTGGTGGGCACCGTGGTGGTGGTGGTGGGGGGCAACGTGGTGGTGGTGGACATCATCAGTCGCTGCCGTTGCCTCAGACGCTGCATGCGGGCCATCTTGATCCTTCTCACGCGCTCGCGGCGCGCCTCAGGGTCCGTGGCCTGTCCGCCGCTCAGCGACACGCGCCTGTTCACCACGTTGGACGTCTGCTGCCTCCTGCCGTTGCCGTGGCCGTTGCCGACCAGACGGATGGGCTTGTTGCCGTGCAGGGCCATGATCTGTTGGGCAGGTTGGTTGTTAAGAGACTGGCAGTGAAGGAGGGGCTAATGCTGGTCTGTTCAGCATCAGCATCAGATTCAGGGTTACTCGTTTAGGTTCTCTCTCCCTTTCACCCCCCCCCCCCCCCTCTCACACACAAAATTGATGATGCTGACATGATTCCAGCCATGATACTGACCACCTGGCATGATATTGACCATGATACTGGCATGATACTGACCATGATGCTGGCATGATACTGAACATGATATTGACCATGATACTGGCCATGATGATGGCATGATACTGACCACCTGGCATGATATTGGCCATGATACTGGCATGATACTGAACATGATATTGACCATGATACTGGCATGATACTGAACATGATATTGACCATGATACTGGCATGATACTGGCCATGATACTGGCATGATACTGGCCATGATGCTGGCATGATACTGGCATGATATCGACCATGATACTGAACATGATATTGACCATGATACTGGCATGATATTGACCATGATACTGAACATGATATTGACCATGATACTGAACATGATATTGACCATGATACTGGCATGATATTGACCATGATACTGAACATGATATTGACCATGATACTGGCATGATATCGACCATGATACTGGCCAAGATACTGGCATGATATTGACCATGATACTGAACATGATATTGACCATGATACTGGCATGATATCGACCATGACACTGGCCAAGATACTGGCATGATATTGACCATGATACTGGCTAAGGTGCTGGCATGATACTGACCATGATACTGGCATGATGTTTATGCCAGGTTTCACTATAATAGTCCTCATAGGGAGGGAGTAGGGGGTAGTGAAGGAGTGAGTCCATTGGGACACAGCCCAGGTGTAACAGACTCACGGCTTTGATGCGGTCCCAGTTGGACTTGGCCAGGTTGAAGCTGCAGGCCGTGGCTCCAGGCTCGTAGCCCACCACACACAGCTTGGTCATGGAGGAGAAGCCCTCGGCGCGGACCGTCACTTTGTACTCCCCAGGGTTCAGCAGACGCCAGTAGTCCCCGGTTGGAGCTAGAGATGCATAGAATGAACAGAGAGGGTTTGTACTGGTTCAGAAAACAATAAGATCAAATAAAACTTATTTTTAAATGTTGTGAGAAAACGATGACGGCTTAAAGTTAAACAGTTTAAATGATGGAACTCTCTCTAGATGGAGAAGGCTCTGGCCCCAACAGTTTGCATTCTGCTGTGAGGGATAGAGAGGAGAAATAATGCCCCATATATCGGCCCAACCAATACATAGTATTTTCTACATATTCTACATCTACGTGTCTATTTTGTGTCAGCATTTATTTACAGACAGACAGACAGACAGACAATTGATAGAAGGATAACTAACATGTGGTGACGTCATGGTTGACGCCCTCTACAGAGATGGTGGCGTTTACGATGGCGTGGCCGTCCTGGTCCTTCACTATGCCCCGTATCCCACGATGCACCTGGGTCCAACGCACAAGGAACAGTAGGTCAGTTACAGAAGTGACAATAACATCTGGAACAGTAGGTCAGTTACAGAGGTGACTATAACATCTGGACCAGTAGGTCAGTTACAGTTAATACACTCTAACACTATTTTCAGACATTTAACCACTTAAACATTCAATACTCCTCACCAAGCCGTAAATAGCTAGCCTGGCATGGCCAGACTATTATCACTGTGTAGATATTAGTCTGGAATCTCTGTGTGGAACCTGCAGGGCAATTCTTTTTTGCAATGGCAGATTTGTCTGGAACCAGGCTAGTATATGGCCGACCTAAAAAAAGTTCACACAAAGATTTGAGGACGCCCTAGGGGTCCCGGGCCCCCTGTTGAAGGCCCCTGCTCTCTAGCAATGATTACTATTATTAACAAAACATTTGACTTACTGCACTTTGGACCAAAGGTTCAATGCTAGTGTGAAGGTTTGTGCATTAGGCTCATTACTGACCCACCTGTTCTATGAAGGTTTCTGCATTAGTCTCATTACTGACCCACCTGTTCTATGAAGGTTTGTGCATTAAAGTTCATCACTGACCCACCTGTTCTATGAAGGTTTGTGCATTAAAGTTCATCACTGACCCACCTGTTCTATGAAGGTTTGTGCATTAAAGTTCATCACTGACCCACCTGTTCTATGAAGGTTTGTGCATTAAAGTTCATCACTGACCCACCTGTTCTATGAAGGTTTGTGTATTAAAGTTAATCACTGACCCACCTGTTCTATGAAGGTTTGTGTATTAAAGTTAATCACTGACCCACCTGTTCTATGAAGGTTTGCGCATTAAAGTTAATCACTGACCCACCTGTTCTATGAAGGTTTGTGCATTAAGGCTCATTGATGACCCACCTGTTCTATGAAGGTTTGTGCATTAAGGTTCATTACTGACCCACCTGTTCTATGAAGGTCAGCATGGCCTCTCTGTTCTTGGCCCATTCATACGACAGCTCACTCTGATGAGGAAACTTATCACAGCCCAGGAACACAGACAGCTCAAAACAGTTTGTGTGCAGGTAGCTGAAATCATTCATACCTGAGGAGACAGACAGACAGACAGACAGACAGACAGACAGACAGAGGGAGAGAGAGAGATAAAGAGAGATACTGTAGTTAGACCGCCAGGGAGGCACATCCTAGCTTCAGAATTTGCACTGCACAAACTGGACCACGCAATTATACATTTTTAGCTTTTTGTTTGTTTGAGAGGGAAAGTGCATGTATTAACTAGAAAAAAATAAATGGCCTCCTTACTGCCGCTGACTGGCTTCCACTTGGCCCGCTGCACGATGCCCAGGCCGCCGGCGGCGTTGTCTCCGTGGCAGGAGCCGTGGTAGGTGTGTGTCATGGTCAGGTGGGTGGAAGCATAGGAGATGGCAAGCCACCTGAACAGAGACTCGTCTGGGATGGCTCTGGGCTCGTCTTCAACGGCCTCCGTGCGTCCTTCTCCTCCTCCTCCTCTCCCTCGGTCATCCTCCTCTTCCTCTCTGTGTCCGTAGCCTTGTTGTTCGTGTTCGTACCCTTGTCCGTGTTCGTAGCCCTGTCCTGGATCCTGATCGTACCCCTGTCCGTGATCGTACCCCTGTCCCTGTCCATGGTCGTACCTATAATAATAATAATAATAATACACTTTATTTATATAGCACCTTTCATGACATAAATGCAGCTCAAAGTGCTTTACAGGGTGAAATACATAAAATAAAATAAAGCGAAAGTACTGTACAGAAAAAAAGCAACACAAATCAACAACAAAGCAGAGAAAAAACATCAAAGCAGTTTAACAATGGCGAAAACAAAAGGCAGTGAATCAAGCACACAGCGATGACATAATCAGCAACACAGCGACATAGGAAAAAGATCAACTAAAAGCAAGGGTGAAGAAGTAAGTCTTGAGCTGTGCTTTAAACCTATCCACAGAGGGGCCTGTCTTAGGTATCATGGGAGTTTATTCCAAGCAGTCGGCCCATAGAAGCAAAATGCTGCTTCACCGTATTAGGGTTCAATCAAAAACAAAAACAGAGAGGACACATTCTCTTTATACTTCTGCATATGGCAAATAGGCATGCAGCCTTTCTACCCCCGGTCTCAGTAGCCTCGCACAGTAGGGCCTCGTAGGGGCCCTACTGGACGGGGCGTCTTTCACTCTACATTAGAAGAGTTGGGAACGGTGGGCGTTGTCACATTCTAATACAGCCCGAATACCCAATCTCAGCACCGGCCTCAGTGGCGTGCCTCGACATCATTAGAATCCCAATCTATACCTCTTGGGATTGACTCCCACTATCGACACTACTTTTTCCAACAACAGCAGACTTCTTTTTCTTCGCCTATAAAGTATAGTTTTGGACCGCGACAGAGCGGCGAAGTCTCAAGCAAACTTGAGCCACGAAAGGCACCATCGAGCGAGCTAAAGCGCGCGAGTTGCCGTGCCGAACGCTGAGAAGTTCGCTTGAGCCTACTCATCCCCCTCCGAGTTCGAAAATCATCGCAGTGACGGCCATTTTGTTTACCAGCTCTGGTTCCACAGATATCATTCATTTCAGCCCATATATATATATTTATTATATTAAGCCTGGAACCAAGCTATCCAGGAATCATTCATGAGTCTGTTCATGACTATTAAACACTTCATTCTGTGTCAAAAAATATATATATTATTTGTAATTATTTATTGTCTCCGCCAGGAGACATTGTTTTCACTTTCCACATGTCAAGCTAACATTGGTCAAGCCTCACGTGACACGTGACAATACGGTGAAATAGTGTGATCTGATTGGCTAGTGACGTATAGCGGCCTATAAATACATGTGCACCTTCAAAGAGTCTTAGCCTCTTTCAAAGTGAGGTAAGACAGGAATAATCACGAAATGGCTGAGATATGGCGGACACTTACACAGACAGGACAGATAGGACACTTACATAGGACACTTACATAGACAGGACGGATAGGACACTTATACAGACAGGACGGATAGGACACTTATACAGACAGGACGGATAGGACACTTATACAGACAGGACGGATAGGACACTTATACAGACAGGACGGATAGGACACTTATACAGACAGGACGGATAGGACACTTATACAGACAGGACGGATAGGACACTTATACAGACGGATAGGACACTTGTGTCATGTTACTATGACACAGTAACATGTTCTATTTTTTGTAAGAATTAGAACATAAGAATTAGAACATTCCCAACATTCCCAAGTCTGCTGGCGGAGACTTGTGCTCCGAGGAGCACTTTTTCTAGTTTATTATTATTATTCCTGACACATTAACATTTGCCCTAAATAGGGACACCAGGGTTATTGAGATTAACATACAACATACAAAAACCTGTCCTTACCCCTGTCCCTGATTGTAACCCTGTCCTTGGTCGTATCGGCGGTCCTGGTCGTAGCCGCGCCCGCCCTGGTCGTATCGGCGGCGTTCGTAGGCGGGGTCGTAGCCGCGCTCGTATCCTCGGTCGTAGCCGCGCTCTCGCCACTCCTGCTCAGGATCCACGTAGCCTCTGCTCCTCCAGTCCTCCTCGGGACGCTCCTCGTCGTAGCCCCTCCCCCACTCCGTCACATCGAAGCTCTCCTCCTCCTCGTACCTGAGAAGAAGAAGAAGAAGAAGTGACCAACCACTTAAACCCTATACTTTGTATGACAGGGGTCCCCCAGGGGTCTCTTCTTGGACCCCTCCTTTTTTTCCCCTGTGCTGTTTTTGCTGAATGTTTGCCTATTATGACATACAGGTCCAGAATAGGGATGTTAGTCTCTCATAGCCAGAATACCAGAGATTTACACCTACCGGGATGTATGGTCAGACGTCTATCTACATTCACATTGATTAAAACTGTAATCTGACTGAAAGATGCGTATGACCAAGTCCTAATGTGTGATTAGTGAAACAGTGTGAAAGCTTCACTGAACCAATATGCAGACTACAGGGGCCATGCTTCATATCAAAGGGTATCAGGTCTGTTTTTCAAAGCTTTGTTACTGCTGGGTTTCTCTGGCATCCTGGAGCACATTCAATGAATTTAGATGTACCAGATGTATCACCAGGCGGAAATCTCTGATCGTCTGGCTATATACGGACTAACAGACCAGGATGCTAAGGTGCATGTGGATGCTAGGGTTCATGTAGACAGACAGACATACAGTGTTATGGAAACATGACAGACATGTAACAATATCATAGTCAGAGTGGCTTTGGGGCCTGAGCACAGGATAAAGGAAGGGACGATGCAGTCGTAAACAGGAGCAATGAAAGGCTTTGAACGTGCACCAGAAGGATATATTTAGCCAAGCACATCTCTGGGAGAGAGATGGATGACATGATGTGGACCAACGGGTCAGGCCGACTTTTAGGGCTAAGGAACTGGCAGGGAAAGAGGACATTCTCCTTAATCCGTTGCGATATTTGAATGATGTTGTAATAATTGATGATGTGTTTCCTGCAACATGATTTGCTTCATACAGTGGGTGACCATTGACTTTGTCGCTTTTCATAAGAGAATCACTTCACTCATTTGCCTCACCCGCTTTGCAGTAAATTTAAGTTCCAAATACTACCACAAGGTGCCGCTTTGGAGTCACTTTTTTGTGTGACAGAGAGACAGACAGACAGACATACAGACAGACAGACAGACAGACAGACAGACAGACAGACAGACAGACAGACAGATAGATGTCTTATATTAATAATAATAATAATAATAATAATAATAACTAGCAATAATTACGTGTGCTTAGAGCGTTTAAATTGGGTTTTCTGTTCAGCGTCGGGCAGTCAGGAACGCATCTCTGTCATTTTAGAAATGTTCAGACACACATTGGTTTCTGTCTGTCTGTCTGTCTGTCTGTCTGTCTGTCTGTCTGTCTGTCTCAAAAGTCCGTGGAGAGAGAGAGAGAGAGAGACAGACAGACAGACGTCTTATATGTTTTTTTTTCTCGCATCAATTTCTGTATAGTATCATTTTACCTCTTTCCTCTGTACATGAAATAGTCTAGTTAGTGTAGCGGTTAAAACTGATGTCGCGTGATTTTACGACCCGGGTTCGAATCCCACGCTATAAGCATGCTGATCTGCTATTTTTACTTTTACTTCTACTCCACTACATCTCAGAGGAAAATATTGTACTTTTACTCCACTACCATTATTTGAACGCTTTAGTTACTAGTTACTTTGCAGATATAAATCATTACATTATAAAACATACATTATTTGCCCTATTTCACATAGTCTATTTGAAAATGGCCGATCTACAAGCTCACAACGCATTGCGACGCATTGTGAGCTTGTAGATCAGCTATTTTCAAATATTTCAGTACTTTAAGTATATTTGCCAATACTTTTGTACTTTTACTTTGATTGAACTCAAGTAACATTTTGAGTTCATCCATGACCGTAACAGACGACCGTCATGTGATCCATGGCCAACAGCGAGGCGTTTGTTTTCATTCTTATAAAACCGCGTGGCTCATTTATATGCACGTGAAAGTAACTAAGCGGAAAGTAACTAAGTACATTTACTCCATGTCCACTTGTTGCTGACGGTGCGTGGTAGTGTAGGAGCAGCGCTGTAAAAGCCCCAAGCGTCATCGGTGCAGGAAAGATGCGTATTTGGTTGTACACACGGAGACGCAAGGGTGGCGTTTTCAGTCGGAATTCAAATCATGATGCAACACTTTGTGAGCTTTTATGGGACACTGTTGTACAACAAAGTAGAATTCATTTGTGAAGAAAGAAAAACCCATTAACAGTTGAAAATAGCCTACACCCTACACCATTTCTGCCCATCCCTCTAACTTCATGTAGGCGCATTAAAAATATCAAAATTGGCCGCTCTGAATTTGTATCTGAACAAATACTTTGATAGAAGAGATAGGCCTACAGAGGTACTGTAGGGGGGAGGGGGAACCTGATAGCAGAGTTCCTCACTTGGCTTATTTGGAATAGGCTGCATACATTAACATAACCGGTTTGGCAAGAGACTGGGCCAGTGTTGTAGGCTAGTGCTAATTTTGGAAGTGGGGGAGCGCGGTTCTTGAGCGGATTGGAGTTTTTTTTGTTACTTTATTTCGGTTTTAGGGTTAAGCTCTGATCCACCCGTCCCCCCCTCCCACGAAAGCCCCCCGACCCCCCGCACGCAACCACTCCGCCGCGCTGCGCCAGGCCGCGCTGCGCTAAAACGCACTGTCTGTGCCTGTGGTGGCCAACTGAAAGCTATAATAACATAGTATGACAAGGGTGCCATTATATTCAATGATATTCAATTGTTTTGTGGAAAACACATGGCTCATCATGCTTAATTAAAGAGAGACTCACTTGCCTTTTCTAAGTGCTTTTCATTGTTTGGACAGAAGAAATTGTAAACATTTAGCCAATATTCGATCATCATTAAATAACAGACAGTGAACTGGTAAACTGGTGACAGCATGTCATGGATAGCACATTAATTCTTAAACAATATTGAGGAGGAAATAATTATAAACGAGGAAATAAAATAAAACAAACCAAAAAGACGCCAATAACCCCTGTCTTATAAAAACTGCCAAAGTGGCTCGGGGTTATCTGACATGACAGGCTGTGCCACTTTGGTTTTTGTGCTTTCTGCCGTGCGATGTGCTCGCAGCCAAGTCTTGACATAAGGCTCTGGATTCCAGGACCTGAGCGGAGGTCCATGCTGTCTAATAAACATCAGAGCCGACACACGTTCTGTATGCAGTCGCGAACGGAGTGATGTTATTATGAGGTTCAATGTTCATCAAACTAAAGAGAGAGAGAGAGAGAGAGAGAGCAGTGTCCCATAAAGTAGTAGTGGAAATAGCCGATCTACAAGCTCACAAAGTGTTGCACCATTATGCTTTGCGAGCTTGTAGATCTGCTATGTTTTAAAATAAAAGTCTGTCTGTTGGTTTTATGAATATTAATCCATTATACATACATTATATATATATAACGCACTGGCCAATACAAACTAATAGACGAGATTGAATAATTTGTATGCTCATCGCGTGGGATTCTAACACGGGTCGAAAAATCACCGGACATCAGTTTTAACCGCTACACTAGCTGGGCTGTTTCATTTATGGAGGAAAATGTTGGAATATTACTACACAACAATTGATGCGAGAAAAAAAAAACATATAAGACGTCTGTCTGTCTGTCTCTCTCTCTCTCTCCACAGACTTTTGAGACAGACAGACAGAAACCAATGTGTGTCTGAACATTTCTAAAATGACAGAGATGCGTTCCTGACTGCCCGACGCTGAACAGAAAACCCAATCTATTGGCAAGAGAAAAAAATACGTTTATTTTCCCGTCTCGTTTTATCAATTAAGACGTTAAAATTAAACTAATGTTAAGCGCAGCATCATGCTATCTAACTTTATTTGCTTAATATTTTGCTTAATATAAATGTCACATCTTGTACTGTAAGCAACATACAGGATCTTTCTCTGTCTTTCTAGGAAAAACAGTGCCTAAAAACCCCAAAACAAACAATTTTGCTATTCAAATGAGCTATTGGCATGATAAAACATACGTTTACATTTTCCAAAGCAAGTGTCAAAACATAATACAAAAGTGTAAAGTAATGTATGTACAGTTTGGAGAGGATATACAGTAACTAGTAACAAATATATTCTTGCTGTCTGCTGTGGGCTGTAGGCAGTAGACCGCTGCTGCCCCTAGTGGCACAGAGTGGAAATCATACATGCCCTGCATGAAACGCATGAGAAGAATGAAAAAAAACGACAAAGTCAATGGTCACCCACTGTAGGTCAACATCCAAATATTGTTCTGGTTGTTATGTGTGATTGAGGACATAAAAGAAGGGAAAGGCAGGCAGGCAGACAGACACACAGACACACAGACAGACATACTGTCTCTTCCTGCGGCTGTGAGGTGTGCGTGAGGCGGTGGTGCTGAGGCTGAGGCGGTGGTTGTCATAGGGATAGGCCACCAGCCTCTCTCCTCCCTGCAGGTTGGCTCCCAGGACGAAGGGGTGGCTCTTCATCCAGGAGATGATGGCTCTGGTCTCCACGGCGATCTGTGGATGGAACACCATGATGCCTGACAGGTCAGCCTCCATATGTATGTTACATCTGTCAACAATTAGGCCTACTGCATAATCGCCTAATCGCAATTATTTGAGATAATCGTAATCGTTTTTCAATAATCGCTTCCATGACGAGAAAGCTTCATCCGACAAGCTTGTAGATCGGCTATTCCACTATTTTGTAACAACTTTTGAGTGTAAAATATTAAATATGTCGTATTTTGGCCATAATACATTATTTATTTTGATCATTGGTATCAGTCATTGTCATTCATTTCTTTGTGTATTTCAGTTCTTGTCATATCTGCCACCGTGCAACTTTAGTTTACAAGGCCTAAATGCCACACAATTAAATCGTTAATCGCAATTACTTGTATGACAATTAATCGTCAAAAATAATTCATAATCGTGACCCTAACCGTATACTCACATAAACATGCACGCACGCACGCACACACACACACACACACACACACACACACACACACACACACACACACACACACACACACACACACACACACACACACACACACACACACACACACACACACACACACACACACACACACACACACACACACACACACACACACACACACTCTCTCTTACAGAGCTGTTGGTCTCCAGGTCCATTGGAATGGGCACATGGTGGTTGGCGACGAGTTTGGGCACCATGCCCTTGTCCTCGGCGTCCCACAGGGTACTGCTGAGGTCAGGGAAGTTCTGGAAGATGTCGAAGCCCTCGTTGGTGAAGTGACCCGTGGACCACCCACTCAACTCTGACCCCTGGAACAAAAACACATGACCAGCAATGAATGAGGGACCTATCTAACTTTTTGGGGTATTCGAAATAAACCGATCTATACAATGATCTCACAAGTTCATAGGGTTAGCACACCGCTCCACTGAACAGCGTGACACTGACGTGGAAATCCTTGCTAATAATATTATGGACTCCATTCTAACATTCTAGCAGAATTGAAACTCTCAAAAGATCAGATAATACCTTAGACTCAGATGTAACATTAAAAAAGAGTTTTAATTACAGGGCTACAACAGTCACACAACATAAAACATTCACCAGCCAAGGTACACGGATAGACAAGGAGAGTTGTGTCACCTTCTACAGAGCCCTGAACCGGAGGTTTATGGAATGCACTGTAGAGTCTATGAGCGTTTGTCACTATTTCCAGTTTACATGAACCATGTGACCGACACCGTTTTCTGCCTCCGAGGTGACGCAACTCTCTAATACAAGGCCCTGGATAGACTGACCCACTCTGCCCTGACTGTCAGTTCATACTAAACCATACTATAACCATACTACTACCATATTAAACATACTATATACTAACCATACCATACTATAATCATTAATTCTCTCCTCAGCTTGCTAGAGCTAACTTCTCACCATGGTAAAACAAAGGCCATCTCTTCGTCCTGCAGCAGTGAGCTGTGAGATCATATACTCCTTGCATTCCAGCCATTCTAAACAGATAGTAGTCTAAGCTCTGCTTCTCAGTTCTGAGGTTTTTAGCAAAACAAACTGATCGATGCTAAGCCAGAGTCTTCAATGTTTTTCAGGCCAAGCCAAGGACCCCTTAGCTGAGAGAGAGACGAAGCAGGGACCCCCACGACATTGTTTACAAATGTGTTGCAGATTAAACCTTTTCATAGATTTCATAGATAGCTTCATCATCAGTGTTGTGTAAATGAATGTTTGTTTAACCACTTAAACATTCAATACTTGTAAACTTCAGTACTTGATTTGCTCCTTTTCTCTCTGTACACCAAACCTCTTAGCCGAAAATAGCAGATCTACAAGCTCACAACGCCTCGCAGCGCGAGGCGTTGTGAGCTTGTAGATCGGCTATTCAGCTAATGTTCGTCTAATCAGAATAGGGACGCTAGGGTTCAAGTGGTTAATGTACAAAAATAAATCCATCACACAAAGATTTGGCGGACCCCCTATAGCAGCTCTGAGGACCCCCTAGGGGTCCCGGACCCCCTGTTGAAGACCCCTGTGCCAAGCAATATAATTTGCTTCTCGTCTCGCTTCATCAAAAGAAAACTCCTCTAGTTTATCGTGGCTCTCACACACTGACCGCTTCAAAGGCCTCCTCGTGCCCGTCGGGGTTGAGCGAGGGCACCAGGTGTATGCGGACCCCCTCCACCAGCCTGGTGACGCGGGGGTTGCGGTCCTTGTACTCCTTACACAGATACTGCATGAGGAGGAGGAGCATCTCACGGCCCACCGCCTCGTTGCCGTGGAGACCCGCCGTGAAGCGGAACTCCGGCTCGCCTGAGGAGGAAAAAAACACACGTTGTGGTCACATGGTGGGAGATGTTTAGTTTAGTTCATCTGAAAAGTCATAACGCAAAGATAAAACAATTGCAGGCAGGCACTAGGACCATGCGGCCGCTGACACTCCAGAAGCGACCACCATATCACCATATCACCAGCCAGCCAGCCAGACAGCCAGCCAGACAGCCAGACAGCCAGCCAGCCAGACAGCCAGACAGACAGACAGACAGACAGACAGACAGACAGACAGACAGACAGACAGACAGACAGACAGCGGCAAAAGATGGGCAGTGACTCTGCTGTCCTGACATCAGTGGGTAGTTCATTCCACCATTGTGGGGCCAGAACAGAAAAGAGCTGTGACCGTGTAGAGAAGGACCAGAAGGACCACTGAGCGACGAAGCAATCAGTCGCCCAGAGGCGGCAGACCGAAGTGGTCGGGCAGGGGTGTAGGCATCGACCATAGCCTGGTGGTAAGAAGGAGCTGTTCCTTTCACTACCCTATAGGCTAGCACCAGGGTTTTAAACTGGATGCGAGCCGCTACAGGGAGTCAGTGTAGAGAACGGAGAGGGGCAGTCAGACAGACAGACAGACAGACAGACAGACAGACAGACACACACCTATCTCATGTTCTGTGGGGTTGCCAGAGATCACCATGGCGATGATGTCCAGCCCCTTGGAGCTCCGCCCCAGACTGTAGATGCTGGTGATGTTTGGACACTCTTCATTCACCGCCTTCATCAGCTGCAACAACATTCATAAACATGTTTTAGCTTATAGATCTGATACTTACACACTCCCTTTGATGTGACAATAAGTTGAGTTGAAGTCATGAATAAAAGTGTTAAGATAGCATCAGAAATCAGTTCAACCACTCTAACCCTATTTCATACTTTGGCTGTTCAAACATATCAGATCTACAAGTGTCCTACTCACCGTCACCATGTCTGTGTAGCTGTGGTGTTTGAACTCCAGATAGTCCACTGGAGTTACCTCATTCTGTCTCCAGGGGGCGCTGCTGACTGGGTCTGAGAGGGACGAAACGCAACAACTTCTAAACACTTCATATTGCTTAGTGAAGTTCATGTGTACATAATGTGTACAGTGTGGATAACAACACACACACCCTCATCTGGAGGTTAACAACGTCATTAATAAAACCATAAGCAGGTAAAAGCAGTAATACAAATAATAATAAAATGTCGGCGGGCTCTGTATGGTCATCCTAAGAGGGCACAAGGTAGTAACACATTAGTTTTACAATAAATAAGAGTAGCATCAGCAGTTTTGTTGTTGTCAGACAGACAGACAGACCCACCAGGTAGAGGACAGCCCAGGACCTCTAGTCTCATACACAGAGTTCCATTCCAGCTCTGAGGGATTATCCTGACGTAGCGAGCCAACACCGGCTCAGCCAGCTGGTTCATCACAGGAGTGTCCCTGTCACTGTTAGCGAAGAACAGCTGCTCACACACACACACACACACACACACACACACACACACACACACACACACACACACACACACACACACACACACACACACACACAGGTTATACACAGGCCCACAGGTTATCACAGTTTTCATTGTGATACAATAAATGTATTGATTGATTGATTCATTTAATATTTTACAGTTTAAAAGTACAGCAGAATGTGCTCCTCAGAGCACAGGTCTCGGCCAGGCCAGGTAGCTTATTGTGGGCCAGCAAAGTTGCACGGCAATCACACGCTGCGTTCATGATTTGAGGCATTTTGCTCAAAGCGAACCTGCAAACTTTGGAAGCCAATCTTACAGTCAGAATATGAAAAATCGGACAGATCCGTCTTAATCCCATGACTACTGTGTACCGATTTGCGTGATGTTTGGACAAAATATGCAGGAGTAATATCATTTTTTTTTTTTTTTTTTTTCAAAAACTGCCTCCTGGTGGCGCTTTAACAGACCGATGTGAATGATTTGGGTCAGAGGTTCTTCCTTTGGCCTCCAGGGAGTGTGCGTGCATAAGTTCCATGCTCTGAAAATACACCCATCTGACCACTTAACACGGCAGCACACACACACACACACACACACACACACACACACCCCCCGAAGGGTCAGTCTGTTTTATATACAGACATAAACATAAACATCTCTCCGTGCTTTGTTGTCCATGTTTCTTCCTGGTTGTGGTTTCAATGTGTGTGTGTGTGTGTGTGTGTGTGTGTGTGTGTGTGTGTGTGTGTGTGTGTGTGTGTGTGTGTGTGTGTGTGTGTGTGTGCGTGTGTGAACCCACCCAGTCAGAGTATCCATCATGGATGGTGGTCCACTCTCTGCTGTCATTACTGAAGGCCAGGAAGTATGATGTCACATAGTCACCCCCAGTCCTGAAGAACACACACAACCACAGTGAGTGAGTGAGTGTTTATGAGACAGACAGACAGACAGACAGACAGACAGACAGACAGACAGACAGAGAGTACAGTATACATAATGTTTGTATCGTACTCATTCCTGGAGTCTCGTCCCTGGGTGATGACCCCGGTGAACTCTGTGACCACGCGGGAGTCCACCTCAAACCAGTGGATCCGGTCCTCTGCGTTGGCGCACCACGCCCCTCCTCTGGAGTCCTCCTCATCGTCAGTACCCTGGAAGACACGCCCCCTTTAGTCTTCTGCTCCAATCACACTTCAACCACTTCTAATAGGCTCTATGCACAGCAGCCATATTGGAAAGAAATAGGCTCTATGCACAGCGCCATATTGGAAAGAAATAGGCTCTATGCACAGCACCATATTGGAAAGAAATAGGCTCTATGCACAACTAATGAAGGCTCTGTTCCATTCTGGTCAAGAGTCAGGGTGCTGATATTGGAAACACTCTGCTACACCAGTGGGTCTCAAATTGTGGTCCAGGGACCCTCATGGTTCCGTGAGGGGGTTCCAAATGGACCCTTAAGGGTGTGTAACTCTGAGAGTGTACAAATGGAACCATATTGACCTGTAAGGGTCCATTTGGTTCCATTTGTACATTCTCATAGTTATGGGGGTCCTTGACATTAAAAAAAGTTTGAGAACCACCGTGCTACACTAAATGGAACAGAGCCTTAGTTAACATCATTGGTAAGACCAGTGAAGGTAGTAAGGAAGAGGCCCAATTTCTTCCAATATGGCTGCTGTGCATAGAGCCTATTGGGCCTTGTGTGAGACTGCAACACAAATACCATGTCAGTCACACAAGTCCTGCAAAGCATCGCTGTCAGAAAGACAGTATATATGTATCTCTATAATATCTCTCATCTTTAAAGTTTTTATCTCTGCCAGGCCGGACAGCTGGAGGCCAGAGATTATGTTTTCGCGCCGGTCGGTCTGTTTGTCTTTTCAAAATGTCCTTTTGTGTGATTTTGAGCAGCTAATCTCCGGCACCACCGCTGCACTGTTCAGCGGGAAACAAACTTTGCGTGCGGCGCACACTCCCAGTAGGTCAAGGAACAACCTACGCTCCAAATATGTAAAATCGACAATGGTGCGTTTATGTGAACTTTATGCCGTCGGTAGCAGAGCAAAGTATGAACTTTGGGGGAATGTTGTGAGAATGATGTTTATGTCCTGTTGGGTTGTCTTGTCACTGTTGTTAGGTTGTCTTGTCACTGTTGTTGGGTTGTCTTGTCACTGTTGTTGGGTTGTCTTGTCACTGTTGTTGGGTTGTCTTGTCACTGTTGTTGGGTTGTCTTGTCACTGTTGTTGGGTTGTCTTGTCACTGTTGTTAGGTTGTCTTGTCACTGTTGTTGGGTTGTCTTGTCACTGTTGTTGGGTTGTCTTGTCACTGTTGTTAGGTTGTCTTGTCACTGTTGTTGGGTTGTCTTGTCACTGTTGTTGGGTTGTCTTGTCACTGTTGTTGGGTTGTCTTGTCACTGTTGTTGGGTTGTCTTGTCACTGTTGTTGGTTTGTCTTGTCACTGTTGTTAGGTTGTCTTGTCACTGTTGTCTTGCTGTATGTCCTGTCATGTCATGTCTGCTCCACACACCTGTTTTTGTCCTGTTGTTTGATTGTTTTTAACCACATAGATGTTCTCCATGTGGGAGAACATAATTAATCACAGACTTATTCTCACTGTCAGAGTCAGTCATCAGCGTACAGTTTTGGCCTAAACCTAAATATCGGGAACAGATGCTAAGGCAATGCACATAATATGAACTGTATGGTTGGCCAGGAAGTCTGGAGACAGCTGGATGCATGTATTTACATGTGGAATGAGAATTTCAGCAACACACAAGAATGTAGTCATTTAAATGCTTTCTAACTATGTACGCCTTTTGAATGTAAGCCGTCCACAAGCCGGGCTGCGTGCCAAAGCATTTAGAATGATATTTGTTAATGAGCAGCATGTGGCTGCTGTTAAGGACCATATGCATATGTTCAGGAGTCAGGACCCTGAATAGTATGTTCAGGAGGGCATAGTATGTACAGGACCATAGCATAGTATGTACAGGACCATAGCATAGTATGTACAGGACCATAGCATAGTATGTACAGGACCATAGCATAGTATGTACAGGACCATAGCATAGTATGTACAGGACCATAGCATAGTATGTTCAGGAACATATCATACATATGTTAAGGACCATAGCATAGTATGTTCAGGACCATAGCATAGTATGTACAGGACCATAGCATACATATGTTAAGGACCATAGCATACCTATGTTCAGGACCATATATGTTCCCTCAGCCCTATGTTCCCCCAAAACTAACCCTAACTCCTAACTCCTAACCCCGTCCCAATGTGGTCCCATTCTTCGCCACAAGGTGCAAAATGTTACACAAATGGTTTCCTAAGTGGGCGTCAGATCTATGTTTACTGGTGGTGCTAGATGGATCTCACGAGAGAGTGTGTCTCTGGGACAGAGTGAAGGTCAATGTCAAAGTAGATTTTCTCCTGATTTGTCTCTCTAGATTGTTAGATATATTATTGGATTGTGTGGTTTGTGAAGAATGGCTCCAATATTCAGTTCAGTGACCGTGGGGCTGTGTGTGTGTGTGTGTGTGTGTGTGTGTGTGTGTGTGTGTGTGTGTGTGTGTGTGTGTGTGTGTGTGTGTGTGTGTGTGTGTGTGTGTGTGTGTGTGTGTGCGTGTGTGTACCTGCATGTTGAGGCGTGCTCGCTGCGGTGCGTAGCGGTACCCGGCCATGGAGGAGGCCAAGAACTGGTCTGGTTCAACTTTATGAGACTCCATGCCAAGAGGAGGACACTCTGACACACACACACACACACACACACACACACACACACACACACACACACACACACACACACACACACACACACACACACACACACACACACACACACACACACACACACACACACACACACACACACACACACACACACACACACTATTAGATTCCACATTGTTTGTGTTTAAAGACCCAGCAGAAGGATGTTGTTCCATATGAGAACAGAACAGGGTTATTATTGCAGTATAAAACTATAAAACTATAAAACTAACACTGTAACATAAACACTAGAATTTTGAAAAACATTGCAGTTAACTGAGATAAAAATAATGAATAAAAATGCAACGCAAATAAATAATGAGCTTGATCAGAACTTACTCTTTGGTTCTTTGAAGACTCGTGGTCTGTTCCTGGCTCGCTCTTCTGCCTCCTTCAGCCTCTGTGTTCTCTCTGAAAAACAACTTATTATAGTTAAATAAAACTAACCAAATATAACATCTTATAATAGTTAATAGTTAAAACTAACCAAAGAAATAACTCCTCTGTGCTCTCTCTGAGGAAGTCCAAAACCGTTCCTTTCTTATTATTATTTTAAAATCAATTTAAAGTAGAGATAATAGCCCATAACTCTTGTATGATGAAGTAACACATTAATTTACAACGGCAACGATAGGAACAAAACAGTGACGGAACGGACTCTCAGTCTATGTTTATATGATGCTTGGCTCATCTTTGCACATTAGATTGAACACTGCTGCTATTGATTAGATATTGTATCTGCACATTACCTGCACATTTTATAAACTGCTGCTAAATGGCTATAGTACCTGTTTAAGACAAGATCCTAAACCTAACTCTTCTTTACATTACATCCAGTATTCGTCATTATTGTATATATATTATTACGTAGATTAGCAAAATGTTGTCCCAACGCCATTTCGCAGCTTATACTTATAAGTATACTTATAAGTAAAGGGAAATGCTATGCTCCCCCCCAACAATCCGTCCTTTTCTTGTACTATTATGCCTGAACGGCACCTACTGTACCTAATCTGCTGTATATAGAACATTGGTTCTCAAAGTGGGGTCCGGGGACCCCTAAGGGTACTTGAGGGTGTTCCAGGGGGTCCCCAGCTAGATGATGGACAGGAACCAAATGGACCCAAATGGACCCTTATGGGTCTGTAACTATGAGAGTGTATAAGTATACTTATAAGTATACTTATACTTATATATCTATAAGTTAGTGACAAAATAAAACCTTCTTGATTCTTGACTCTCTGTAACAAAACAACAACAAACAGAGTGAAGCGGACCCAGCAGAGCCTACAGGACCAGATGGCAGTAAGATGTGTTAGAGTCCCACTGGGCCACCAGAGCATCAATCAAGCCGCCGCTGTTTTGACGTGTTAAATGTAAGACAGACCACACGATGACTTCTATCCAACGGCACATAAATTACACTGTGACTTATTATGGTAAATTACACTGTGAGCGCCGAGCGACACACTGGATGACAGAGCTACCAGAAACAACATGAGATGAGACCGCACGAATCTCAGCATCCATAATCTGGGGGGGGGGGGGGGCAACAGCCATCTGTAGATCGTCTGTTTACGGCACAGAGATTTGGTGTAGACTCTACACTGTAGAGCATATGGGACTTCAACAACGGCTCTGAGACCCCT
Source organism: Gymnoscopelus microlampas (assembly GCF_963454915.1). Taxonomy (NCBI): domain Eukaryota; kingdom Metazoa; phylum Chordata; class Actinopteri; order Myctophiformes; family Myctophidae; genus Gymnoscopelus; species Gymnoscopelus microlampas. Next base: position 53,924,961 of record NC_139941.1, on the reverse strand, counting down.
AGGAGGTCCTCAGAGTTACTGCAGGGGGGCTGCCAATTTTTATGTTTCTTTTTTTTTTTTTTTAACCTTAACCTAAAGGCAGAAATAACAGATGTATAAGCTCTCAGAGCTCATACAAAGCTTGTAGTTATTTACGGTGTGCGGCCACTGGCTCACGACTAATGTTTATTAATCACATTCTGTCTTTGGCACCTCTGGCTCCCAGGGGCTACTTACTTTACTTTACTTTACTTTACTTTACTTTACTTTACTTTACTTTACTTTACTTTACTTTACTTTACTACACACACTTGGACATTTGGCCCTCACAAGTGTAGTAATACTCACACACGCACACAGGTATTTTTACTTTATTTGAGTATTTCCAATTTTCAGTACTTTTACTTCTACTCCACTGCATCTCAGAGAAAACAATATTGTACTTTTACTCCACTACAATTATTTGAAAACTTTAGTTTCTTGTTACTTTGTAGATTTTGATTATTATTACAAAACATACATTAACCACTTCAGCCATTTGAAAATAGCAGATATACAAGCTCACAATGCGTCGCGATGCGACGCATTGTGAGCTTGTAGATCGGCTATTTTCAAAAGATGTTTATACATTGTAGCCATATGTTAACTTGTGAAACAGGACATTCTGCACAATGAGTACTTCTAGGTTTGGTACGTTAAGTACCAAAAGTTGTACTTTCACTCAAGTCAATTTTGAATTCCAGACTTTTACTTGTAACTTATACATAAGTACAAAATGTGAGTACTTTTTCCACCACTGACACACACACACAAGCACGCACACACACACACACACACACACACACACACACACACACACAAGCACGCACACACACACAACTGAGGAGAGAGACACACATGTGCTTTCATATTGAAGAGTCACAGTTGGATGGCATGCTGTGACAGAAGGTGCTAACCTTGAGCTCTGTGAGCAGCCCTGGCTGCTCACAGAGCCGTGTTTAACCTCTTCCCCCCTCCTGTCTGTCTGAGTTGAAGCGTGGATGAAGGATACGCTCTGGTGACACTTGTCTTGACAATGTCACATATATCATCATCTGGCTCTGAAGCCGGTGTGAACCAGCGGCTAACCTCTCTCTCTCTCTCTCCACGCTGCAGCCCACAGAGCAGGAAGGAGAGGAGAGCAGAGACACGTGGCAACCAGGGAACAATCTCGCTGGCTGTGATCTGAATACTTTGGATTTCTTTTACACCCAGAAAGTCCTCCTCCAGTGTTCAACATCTCCCCTGATGTCTCCTTCACATTCCGTCTATCTTTTCTCCCTGGTGTTTCTCTTGCTGGACCCTCCTCCCCTGCTGGCCGGCTCACCACAGATTAAACACAAATGTCTAACAAGCGTCTCTTCACCAGGCCAACATCTCTGTCTGATGTTAGGCTGGTGAACAGCCAACAGCAGAATAAACTGATTTATTCTGCTTTTACTGGATGACCTTTTGTCCTCACCCCCCCCACCACACACACACACACACACACACACACACAACAGCCCACGCTGCCACATGTTTGCGTAGTGAGCAGCGTTGCCAGATTTTGCAAGAGTAAAATAAGCCCAAAAGAAGCGACTAGAGGTCACATGAGCATTTTAACATTAGCCGATCTACAAGCTCACAACGCCGATGCGACGTGCTGTGAGCTTGTAGATCGGCAAAATTTCTAAAAAAAAAATGAAAAGGGGGGTCCCTCCCTGGCACAAAATAGTTTTAGATGGGGGGGTCCGTGGACAAATACATATTCATTTGGGGAGTCCTTGACCTGAAAATGTTTGAGAACCTCTGGTTTAAACAACATTAGGAAACAAGCCCCAATAAGCAACTACAATTTAGAAACAAGCCCAAAAAAACACAACCCGCAATATTTACAAGCACTTTACAGTAAAACAAGGCCAAAGTCGCTTATAATGAGCAGACCTGGCAATACACATCTGCGTCTCCTTATGGCTGTAATATGAGCTCCTATCAGGGAGTGATGCTCTATCAGTTCATAACGGGGCCGGTTTGACTCATGGTCATGGGGTCGTGTTCTCTCTCACTGGCCGTCACAGAGACCCTGTGCACTATTATGTAAGGCAGTGGTTCTCAAAGTGGGACCCGGGGACCCCCAGGGGTCCTTGGGCGGGTTCCAAGGGGGTCCCCAGCAAAACGAGGAACAGTTTAAACATTTACACCCTGTTTTACTTTATCTTCTACTTGAAAATAGTCGATCCACAAGCTCACAACATATCACGTTGTGAGCTTGTAGGTTGGCTATTTGTGAAACATTTTGAAAAGATTCAAATACTTCTGAAAACACACAAATCTTCTCTTATGGGGGTCCTTGGTACAACATATTTTTTAGATGTAGTTCCATTCCCAAATACATGAAGAATAGATGACATGATGTCTCATCTTACCTCTCTCGTCCCTCTCTGTTTTCGCCTGCCGTTCTTTCTCCAGCCTCTCTCTCTCCGCCTCATCTTCTTTCCTGCCTGTGGATCAGTCAGTCAATCAATCAACCAATCAATCAACCAATCAATCAATCAATCAATCATGGACCACGTTCCAGAAATATCCACTAATTACTAATCAGCTCCATTATAAACACTGATTCTCATTAGGAGTGACAAGGAAGGACATGATCAGAAATGACTAGATTAGAGGATCAGAATCAGAATCAGAATCAGAATTTATCATCACAGGTTTACAGAAGTAAAAAAGTGGGTGAAATTAGTTTTCATGCATAGCTCACATCGTATCGTTATTTCCATAGTAAAAAGAAGGGGACGAAGAGGAGGGGGGGGGGGGGGGGGGGGCAAGGGGGAAGGGAGATCAAACAAAAGGACAAAAAGAACCAAACAAGTTATCTACATATGTACACATGTACCTGAGATAAGGTATAAAGGTGCCTGAGCATAGCAGCAGATGTCTACTGTCACTGTGCATGATATACTTATGGACGTTAGTTAAGGTGATAGAAAAAAACAAGTCTGTGCGTTGTACATGGGATTAAGGCAGGTTAGAAGGTTTGGGGATGAAACAAGAGAGGTGAGGTTGAGATGGTTTGGGGACGTGTGCAGAGGAGGGATGATGAGGGGTACACTGGGAGAAGGATGCTGAAGATGTATCTCTGTAATCTGTGGATCCCCTCGAAAACGAGATGGTACGTCTCAAGGGGTTATTTCCAATAAAAGAATGTCAATGAACTGCCAGGAAAGAGGAGAAGAGGAAGGCCAAAGAGGAGGTTTATGGATGCTGTGAGAGGACATGCGGTGTGAGAGAGGACATGTGGGTGGCTGGAGTCACCGTGGAAGATGCAGAAAACAGAACCAGATGGAAACAGATGCTCTACAAGCTCACAACTCGTCACAAGTTGCTTGTAGATTGGTTATTATCTCTTATTATAAGAGATTTGGTGTAAAGGGAGGGGATGAAGTAGACCCCAAAGAATAATATAGGATTCAAGAACATTGTCTGGGGTCAGTGGGGTCAGTGGGGTCAGTGGGGTCAGTAGGGAGGCCAGAGTACACATAGTGAAAATGATCCCAGAAGTGTTTTAAAGTGACATTGTGTACTTACTTTGCCCATAGTCATATTCATCATACCAGGTGCTCTCATCAGGCGGAGCGAGCGTGGGCTCGTCTGTATAAGAGAGGAGAGAACACATGATGAGTCACTCCTCCTCATAATGACCAGTCACTCCTCCTCATAATGACCAGTCACTCCTCCTCACACGTTTTACCAGCTTGTTGATCTGCTATTTTCAAAAGATTCTGACACATTTTGAAAACTTTTGAAAGGATGTGTGAAATTTTAGTTTTGGCATTTTATACTGTTTATACTGTATATTTTGATGCCAATACTTGTGTACCTTTACTCAAGCAAAACAATCTGAGTACTTCTTCCATCACTGACAAATGCATCCCGTGTAGTTTATAGAGTTAAAAAAAAGGAAAGAAAAAAAAAGAATAACTTCTTTGGCCTTTGGAGTTTTCTTTGGCCTGAGATGATGCAGAACTTGCATAACACCAGATAAAGATATCTACTTTGGATGCTAATAACTAAAATTCCTCTGATGGAAATCAGATGGGGCTTTCGTAACATCTTGAGCGTAACCGAGCATTCCAAATTGCAAACATCAGTGTCGAAAATGAAAAATTAGACCGGTCTGCAAAAGTAACGGAAAAAACACACACACACACGCGCACGCACACACACACACACACACACACACACACACACACACACACACACACACACACACACACACACACACACACACACACACACACACACACACACACACACACACACACACACACACACACACACACACACACACACACAAGCACGCGCGCACGCGCACACGCACACGCACACGCACACGCACACACACACACACACACACACACACACAAAATCTAAGTTAGGTGACTCATGCACTCTCAAAATGCTCTGCTCTCCAGCAGCAGCAGCAGACACAAGATCTTCTGCAGACATTGTAGGAGATTATACGTCTTTCTTGAGCTCTCCAAGCTGTACAAATAACGCTCTAACGCGTTAGCACCGCCTTGATTCCTGCGACCACAACAACCCGCTGTTTGCAACCGGCATAAACTCTGGCTGTCGCATTGCAGCAGGGTGTCATTAAATGTACAGCAGTTAAAAGTTTTAATTCACATTTACAAGAACTACCGTATAACAGGGTTGTTGCCTGATGACAGGGTTTTTATGCTCTCTTATGAAACCGCGACGGCTCTGTGTTGACTGTGTGGGACGCAGACAGTAGCAGCTAGACTGCAGCCACTCTAGTTAAAAAGTAGGGCAGCTTAGCTCATAGAAACATGACTCTGTTCCCCATGTGCTGCTGAAGTGCTTAAATATGAACTCTCATACCGTTCCACCCATGCTGCGTTCACACTGGCAGCTACATAGCCCCTTTCGGAACCCTGTATACCTTTTTTGTATTTGGGAAGGCAGGGTCCCTTGAAAGTTAATGCCTTCTCCCATTCACTCGCTGGTACTACTGTCTGGTCTCTGACAAATATAACGTCTCTAATGTTGACCCTGGATACCGCCTTCCCAAGTACAAAAAAGGTATACATACAGCGTTCCGAAAGGGGCTAGCAGCTACAAAGATACAGGCTACCATTCTTTTTCAATGTAAGCCAGCGAAATGAAGATACAAAGATACATTGGATGTTTGTAGCTGCTATAAAAGCTACAACAGCTACAAAGCTACAAAACAGTTGAGCTGGTTTCAACTTCAGCTACACAGATACAAAGCTACAAATATGCTATGCAGCTTTGTATCTTTGTATTTTTTAAATGTTTTGTATCTGCCAGTGTGAACGCAGCAGGAGTCAGATTAATATTTCATAGCGTAAGCCTATACCGCACTTCCGAATTCCCTCCTTTCAGGATTCAATTTGTTACAAACAGAGGGGTGACAGTCTACATTTCTCAAAAAGGAAATGCATGTATTTCATTCAGTCTGACCAGAAGCAGGGACAAAACATATCCCTACCGGCCATAAAAATGAATAACCAGAGATTTAAAATTGACTGAATCTCTTTGACTGATTGATGGTTTGTGTGAAACATTCACATGTAGCTACTAACTACAACAGGTACTTACTGTACCTCTTTCTATTATCATATTATGTTATATTATGTAATATTAAGTTATTATATTATATTATTATAGTTTCTATTGAGTAGTTAATTACCTGTTACAGTTTCTATTATTATATGATATAATATAATATTATATTACATTATATTGTACTAAATTACATGATATTGTATTATATATTGAGTAGTTACTTACCTGTTACAGTTTCTATTTCTATTTCAGGGCTGACCTCTTTGCCGTCGGGGAAGGGAAGCTTTTCTGGCACTTCATCTACAGGAATGGAGACAACACATTGATTGATCTGATTAATTGAATGAATACTTTATTAGCAAGTACTGCAACCAGTACAGTTACAAAAGCTTTGCTAAAAGGATAACACAAAAGGCCCTCAGGGGCCCACAATGTTTCCATTGTGGTCCTGCATGATGAAATGAAAACAGGAAAGATAAAGACTGTGTTGCGTGGAGATGTGTTCCCCCATCATGATGTGTTTCCCTGGTTACGTTTAGGCATCAGGTTAGAGAGAGTGGTGGATACATACACTAAGGGGGAACACAAATCCGAGGGGGAACGAATGTCAACACGACACAGGGATCTGGAGTATGATCCAAGTTATATGAGTAAGTAAGCCTTGCCGAGCCATGTGGGAGGAGCCTATCTCCTGTTTCTGTAGCGCGTCATCCCAAAGCCTATACCACTTGTGCAAGTGGCCAGTAGCCACTTTAGATGCAGTTCGGGCAAACGCTCTCGCCAAAACATGATTTACGATTCTGTCCCTATCGGTACATAACTCTATCGGTACATAACTCTATCGGTACATAACTCTATCGGTACATAACTCTATCTGTACATAACTCTATAGGTACATAACTCTATCTGTACATAACTCTATCGGTACATAACTCTATCGGTACATAACTCTATCGGTACATAACTCTATCTGTACATAACTCTATAGGTACATAACTCTATCTGTACATAACTCTATCGGTACATAACTCTATCGGTACATAACTCTATCGGTACATAACTCTATCTGTACATAACTCTATAGGTACATAACTCTATCGGTACATAACTCTATCTGTACATAACTCTATCTGTACATAACTCTATCTGTACATAACTCTATCGGTATACATAACTCTATAGGTACATAACTCTATCTGTACATAACTCTATCGGTATACATAACTCTATCTGTACATAACTCTATCGGTACATAACTCTATCGGTACATAACTCTATCGGTACATAACTCTATCGGTACATAACTCTATCGGTACATAACTCTATCTGTACATAACTCTATCGGTACATAACTCTATCGGTACATAACTCTATCGGTACATAACTCTATCGGTACATAACTCTATAGGTACATAACTCTATCGGTACATAACTCTATAGGTACATAACTCTATCTGTACATAACTCTATCGGTATACATAACTCTATCTGTACATAACTCTATCGGTACATAACTCTATCGGTACAGAACTCTATCGGTACAGAACTCGGAAGGCGCTGAGTCGGCTCAAGCGAACTTCGCAAAGTTCGGCACGACAACTCGCTCGCTTTAGCTCGCTCGGCGGTGCCTCTCGTGACTCAAGTTCGCTTGAGACGGCCCAAAAAATTGTCTGCAGTTGTTGTAGACGAGAGGCAGTTCCGCCTTCGTCACAGAAGCGGGCCGTAAAGCACAAGTGGTATAGGCTTTGGTACTTATTTGAGTGGGTTGTGTCATTTCCGAGCCCTGTTTGCTAAATAAGCTTTAAAGCCACAGTACAACGCATCGCAATGCAAAACATTTTGAAAGAAAAATATTTTTCAGATGGGGGTCCGTGGTCAAATATATATAAATTTGGGGGTCCCTGACATGAAAAGGTTTGAGAACCACTGCTCTAGAAGCTGGACCATCCACTGGGCTGTGTGGGAGGGGGGGGGGGGGGAGTGTGGAAAAGGATGAGGTAGCAGTCCAGTGGAAACCCAGCGTCATAAAAACATCATCATCATCTCCTCTCTATCAGCAGTAAAACATGTGTCTGTCCAGTAGGATGAGAGTCACATGTGACTGACAACATATTTCCATAATCAGACCTGCTGCTGGAAACACAAAAAACCTAATCCCCTGTAAATCTTACAGGGGATTAAGTGCTCTTAAAGTTCTTAACCCTTCTCTAAATTCTTAACCCTTTCTCTTAGTTCTAAACCCTTAGAGAACTGGACTTACAACTGTACTTTGACCACTTTTTCCGTCTGCATCAAGTCTCTACCAACGAATCGATGTGAAAATTATTCTAATTAATTTATTTTATAAATCGACCAAATTGATTAGTGTGATTGACCACTTAAGCCCTATTTAATTAATACTCTGTCGTACATGTACAGTGTATCAGTGTATAACGTGTCGCAATAAAAAAACTAAACAAACAAAAAAACGTACATTTGGCGTCCCAGTATTCTCTTAAAGACGGGGTGCCGTGATTTTCAGTGATTTATTCCCCCCCTAAAACATAATCATCAGGTATTATGGTTATACTAGTAGGAAGATTTTTTTTCAAAAAAGTGTACAGAAAGTGTTAAAATTATGTTTTTATGTGGACACGCCTCCAGTTCATTAAGTATACCTGGTTCTCACCTTAGCACCTCCTCCACCACCTTAGTACCACCCACCTGTCCTAGTCCCTCCTCCTCCTCATGCCCACACCTGTCGTGTTATGATAATGAGGGGGAGGGTATGTTTTTACTATGTCACTAAAGCGCTGTTTTTCTATTGGCACATTTGACCCTCAAGGTTTCAGCCTCCAGGTAGAAACTCAAAATAGTCAGAGAAGACATAAAACACCATAAAAACACCACCAGGGGGCTTAATGAAGTTCTATCAACCTCATAGACACATGAAAAACAGAAAAAGTGCAAAACCCATGGCACCGCCTCTTTAACATGGTGTCATACGTACATTTGGCGTCCCAGTAATCTCCATCGTCCGTGTCGGCTTTCCCGTCCACGTCGGGGGCCGGCGCCGTGGGTTCCACTCCTCGCCCGTAGTAGTCGTCGTAATCGGTCACGCCCGCCTCCTCGGGGCGGGGGGGCTCGGTGGGCTTCTGCCGGTCATAGTAGTCGTCGTAGGCGTCCGGCACGGGGGCCGCCGCCTCCGGGGGAGGGGCGGGGGGCGTGGTGGTGGTGGGGCGCGGCCGTGCCGGTGACGGTGCCTGGTAGTCGTAGCCCTTCCAGTAGTCGTCGTCACCTCCTCCCGGCTGAGGCCCCTCCCCCTCCGGGTTGTAGTCGTCGTAGGGGGCGTCGGTGTACGGAGCCTCGGGGGGCGGGGCGGGGGGCGTGGTGGTCTCTGGTGTCTGGTAGTAGTCATCGTCGCCTCCCGGCTGAGGCTCCTCCTCCTCCTCCTCGGGCTTCCAGTAGTCATCCTCTGCAGCACAGAACGTGATGATGAACAGGGACGTGCACAGATAGACTCTATAGGTGGTGCTATAGAGCACCTGCCCTTTGTCTTCTTGACCAGAAGTGCCCTTTTTTTCAGTTTACAGCAGGGGTCTTCAACAGGGGGTCCGGGACCCCTAGGGGGTCCTCAGAGTTACTACAGGGGGTCCGCCAAATCTTTATGTGATATGATTTTTCTTTTTACCATAACCACTCGAAACCTAGCATCCCTTTTTCTGAGGAGAACTTTAGCCATCGGCTATTTTTGGCAAAGAGGTATAGGTGTAGAGGGAAAAAAGAGCAGACCAAGTAAACAAAAAAATGTATAATCTTAAACACAATTTTATACAATATAGAGGGGTCCCTGCTTCATCTCTCTCTCAGCTAGGGGGTCCTTGACCTGAAAACGTTGAAGACCCCTGGTTTACAGTATGTAGCCCTTTTTTCTGTTCTGGCCCCACAGTGGTGGAATGAACTTCCCACTGAAGTCAGGAGTCACTGCCCATCTTTCACCGCAGGCTGAAAACCCACCTCTTCAAGAAACACTACCCTTCCTCTTTGCCTGGCCTACTTGTTGTTAACTAGTTGTACAAACTCTTGTTTTAGTTTTGTATTGTTTTATTGGATCTTGTTTAGTCGATACACTTATTTGTCTGAGCTCATTTGATTTTGCTATTTTGTCTCATCTGTTTAGGAAAGTAGGTAGCTGATATATAGCACTTTTACCTTAGCGCTAGGTATACTCTTGGTTGCTTGTTTTTTGCAGGAAATGCACTTAAGACTTCTGGTGATTAGTAGTTTTCGTTCCCTACCTATGTTGAATACACTTATTGTAAGTCGCTTTGGATAAAAGCATCTGCTAAATGACTGTAATGTAATGTAATGTAGCCCATGGTGACATCGATCAATTCTGGATTAAAAGCTTCTAATATATTAACAATTCCCCAAAATGTGCGTTGCAATTTTCTTCTATAAATCTCACACTACTAAGGCAGCCGGCGGTTCCACGCGCCGCGCAAGGTGCCCTTTTTTTTTTACTTGAGCACCTGCCCCTCAAAATGTCTGTGCACGCCACTGGAGATGAAGATGAAACAGAGGTGGAGGTAGAACCCATATGGGTCGTTATGGGACATTTGTGATGACATCGGTATCGACATGCAGCCCAGACAGTCACTATTCTAGCTGATCTACAAGCATGTAGATTTTAGATTTTTTAAAATGTTTTCAAATTAATTTAAAGTTGTTCATGTATGTTTTTGCACTTTCTGAATATGGGTAAAAACATCACTAATCAGTGTGTGTGTGTGTGTGTGTGTGTGTGTGTGTGTGTGTGTGTGTGTGTGTGTGTGTGTGTGTGTGTGTGTGTGTGTGTGTGTGTGTGTGTGTGTGTGTGCGTGTGCGTGTGCGTGTCACTCACCACCGCCCTCAGGATAAGGGTAGTCTGGATAGTCAGGTTCAGCGGGCGGTTCGGTGGGGGGCTCTGAAGAGACAGACAGACAGACAGACAGACAGACAGACAGACAGACAGACAGACAGACAGACATAAGTTCAGGTGTAGCAGAGTGACTCAGAGTCTCTGCCTGAAGACCAAAAAGCCTAATACCTCCCCCAGCCATGGAGGAATTCCCTCTTAGGCTAGTGGTTCAGATTAGTGATGCACCGATATATCGGCCACACATCGGTATCGGTCAACATCTGCATTATTATTTTTTTTGCTGGTTAAAGTTACGGGAGATAGGAGGCAATTATGTTGTGTTTCTGCATATTCTGAACCATTGGTTCTCAAAGTGGGGTCTGGGGACCCCCAGGGGTCCTTGAGGGAGTTCCAGGGGGTCCCCACCTAAATGATGGATAGTTAGGAGCCAATTGGACCTTTATATGGGTCTGTAACTCTGAGAGTGTACAAATGGAACCAAATGGACCCGCTAGGTCCATTTGGTTCCTTTTGTACACTCTCAGAGTTAAATTAACATTGATTTTACAATATAATTTGATTTTACAATATAAATTGGGGTCCCAGAGATAGAAATGTCATTAAATGGGGGTCCGTAGCCTAATGCATGTCAAACTGGGGGTCCTTGACATTAAAATTGTTGAGGAACACTGCTAGAGCCCTAACAATCTTCTCTTATTAGGGGGTCCCTGGCATATCGTTCCAAATGGGGGTCCGTGGGCTAGTAAGTGTCAATTAGGGGGCCCTTGACATGAAAGAGTTTGAGAACCACTGTTCTGAACAGTTATTTCTTATAATGAAGATGTATTTGTTTCCATGGCACAAAAGGGAGAAATAATTACACCAAAGAATAAATAAACAAACATCTGTATCAGTATCTAACAGCTAAATTGTTATTTTAAACATCGGTATCGGTGCATCCCTAGTTAAGATGTTTGGCTTTAGTGTCCCATCCCACGTGGATATGAGTCTGGTGCTTCTATGAGGAAGTTCTTTTTCCAAGGGGCGGGATCAAAACAATGGCTCTGGATGCAATTGGTTAGACCTACAACCAACTACCAATTGCAGTCTCCCATATTTGAATACTGGGCC
>NC_139941.1:53875838-53908338 GCF_963454915.1 Gymnoscopelus microlampas | reverse complement strand
GGGGCGTGACCCATTTTTATGGGTTTATTAAATACAATTTTGTTTCTGGGTTTTTTAGGGACAAATACATATTCATTTGGGGGTCCATGACATGAAAATATTTGAGAACCACTGGTTTAAATAATTATTGTTGTTTTAGTTTTTTGGAAGTAAGCCCAAATAAGCAACTACACTTTAGAAACAAGCCCCCCCCCCCAAAAAAAAAAAACACAATTGCTTATAATAAGTGGACATGGCAACACTGCTTGCATCTCCGGGTTCAAGAAAAGGAGAGAGATAGAGAGAAGGTCAGTGCCCTCTGTCTGTCTGTCTGTCTGTCTGTCTCTGTCTCTCTCTCTCTCTCTCTCTCTCTGATAGTGATGCATTCCTCCAGACTAAACGTCCTCCAACCAAAGCACCACCAGCACCGACCTTAATGGGACACACTCCCACCACACTGAATTCCACATGAGGGGGAGGAGGGAGGTGTGTGTGTGTGTGTGTGTGTGTGTGTGTGTGTGTGTGTGTGTGTGTGTGTGTGTGTGTGTGTGTGTGTGTGTGTGTGTGTGTGTGTGTGTGTGTGTGTGTGCGTGTGCGTGTGCGTGTGTGTGCACGTGCTAAGTTAAACAATATCAAACTTTAGTACTCATTAGGGAATGGAATTCATTGAAGGAAAAATGAAAACTATCTGCATGGAAAAGAAAAGAAGGAGAAGAGGAACATAAATCCCTCTCAGGGTCTATAGCAGCGTTGTGTTTTGATTGGTCTATAGCAGCGTTGTGTTTTGATTGGGTCACGCTGCTCTTGACTTTGTGAGGAGCTCTGCATGGTGTTCCTGCTGAAGAGGTTTGTTCTGTCTGTCTGGAGAACAGCTTATGAGGGTTCAGCAGCAAGGTTACCAGGTTGTGTGAGAGAAACAAGCAAGCAGCTGGTCTATGAAAACAAGCTCAAAAGAAGCGACTATTACAGGCCACACGAGCACTTTAAACCTATATCGGCTATTTGGAAATAGCTTGTAGATCTGCTATTTTTTTAAATAATCTTGAAATGAAAATGTGAAATATTTGGATGAGTTTTTGAAACATTTTAACAACACTAATATAGTGCGGGGCTCCCTGGCACCTTTTCAGATGGGGGTCCGCAGACAAATACTTACTTATTGGGTCCTTGATGACATGAAAATGTTTGAGAACCACTGGTTTAAACAACTTTTAGGAAACAAGCCCAAATGAGCAACTAGGCCTACACTTCAGAAACAAGCCCCCCCAAAAAACGCAACCCGAAACTATCAATATTTACGAGCCACTTTACAGATAAACAAACCCAAAGTCGCTTATAAACAGACATGGCAACACTGTTCAGCAGCATGGTGGAACAACAGCACGCACGCACACACACACGCACACACACACACACACACACACACACACACGGGACAGCACAAGTGCTTGAGCAGATGACCCACTTATAGCCCCAGACCCAAAACAGATATTTTCTTGTCTGTCTGTCTGTCTGTCTGTCTGTCTGTCTGTCTGTCCGGGGGCCAGGACCCAAACTACAGATAATATAATCTACCATTCTGGCAACCCATCCAGTTAGAAGGAAATCTGTCTTGAGAAATGATTGTGCTCACAACACATCCTATCGCGACACGTTATGTGAGCATGCAGATCTGCTATTTTCACTACTTACATTAGATGTTTTAATTTTATTTATATATATTTTATGTATGAAGTTGTTTTGAACTGTTTTTATCTTTTGAAATAATTACAAAAATATTACTCACAACCCCAAAAACAAAACAAAAAACAAAATGGGTCCCGACCAAGTGTTAGGGAAACCCTGTTTTAGACCCCCCCCCCCCCCCCTCCAGTGTCTGAACAGTGTCCTGGGCTCCAAACAGAACAGTGGACACATGGTATAATTAAGTGCTAATCCCCTCCAGACAGGGTCTTTTAACCACCTAAACCCTATACTTAATTGACCGTATTCTCATGGCACACCTATACTTAGTTGACCTGTTTTCCGAGGGCTACGCTAAATATCTGATATCCGATCTACAAGCTCACAAGATCTACTTTTATTCAGTGGTGAGAAAAGTTACTCGCGTTTTTTACTTAAGTAAAAGTATCAATACATGTAGAAACACTCTGTTACAACTCTGTTAATGAACACAGCAACACAACTACAGGGTAAATACACTGAAGCTAGCAAGGATGCTCATATTCATTCTGAATCCCTAACATATGACAACGAAACCAGATATAAGACTAGAAAAGGTGCTCCTCGGAGAGCAGGTCTCTGCCAGCTCAGGTAGGTTATTGTGGGCCAGAAATGTTTGGAATTCAGTCTCTGTAGTAATATAATTATAATATTTTTGGCAAAAATCGGCCTGCTGGTGGCGCTATAATCGGCCAATGTGAAAAGGGTGGCATTTCTTCCCTCGGCCTAGCGGGAATGTGTGTGCAAAGTTTCACGGCAATCGGACGCTGCGTTTATGATTTGAGGCATTTCGTTCAAAACGAGACACTCCTGCAAACTTTAGATGCCAATCTTAGCCAATCAGAATGGAATATGAAAAATGGGACAGATCCACGTTGATCACATGACTATAGAGATAATGTGAACCGATTTGCGTGATGTTTGGAAAATCAGTAGGAGTAATATAAAAAAAGAAAATTAGCAAAAATTGGCAGGCGGATGGACACACGGATGGACAGGGTGCAAAACATAGTCTCTTTCTGCCATGTGAACTCAAACGACGAAGACCAATGAAAAACAACGAGAAGACCACAACAGTGCAACAATATAAAGTGCACACATGTATGGTAAATAGAACCAAACTCTACGTCTGTGTTTAAGACGTTGTGTATGCAAACAGTCAACTCTGTATGTGCAAAGCTATTTATGTGCAAATCTTTCTAAAGATGATCACTGGTCTGGTTCTGTAGCAGACAATATGTTGGACATTCTCTACAAGCTTGCAGATCGGCTGCGAGTGGTCAACTGCTCAGGTCTTTCCCTTATTGTTAGAATATGGACCAGCCTCCCACAAATCCTCACAGAAGGAGTCTTAATCTTGAACTTATTTTGATATTTGATCTTCTCTTTGTGAATGTTGTGACTCTTTTATATAATGCATAAATAATGGTTAACACTAGGGTGTAACCCCCATGTTATTGTAATGAAAGAGTCAGCAAAGTTATCATTAGTGCTTCATGCTTACAGATCAACATATTTATTCACCAAAAGAAATGGGACGACTGCTGCATCACATGTGGCTCATGAAACCAATTATTCTGATCTCTTTGTTTTGTTTGTAGGATATAAATGTACTCTGATCAAAATCAGACTGCTTTCTGGAACAGAGTTCCATATTGCAAGCTTAAATGTGAAAAAAAAATGAACAGTTGTCCTGCAAAGAAATTCTACAACCTATTAACTAGAAAAGCACCAAGATCCAGGGGAAAGCTAGTTCATAATGTACGTTGTTGTCAGCCACAGCACATGCCTATGCCTATGCATAATGTAGCAGGTATATATATTGAAAGCATTCCACACCACATGTCTATGAATATGGTATGTGCTAAAGTAATTTCTTCATACCTCTTTCTCTGAAACCAACAGAACAAAATTAAGCCAATGCTGACAAAAGTCAATAATATGTCATCATCACGGTGGATTGAACCTGTAAAAGGGTCTGTGTGTGTGTGTGTGTGTGTGTGTGTGTGTGTGTGTGTGTGTGTGTGTGTGTGTGTGTGTGTGTGTGTGTGTGTGTGTGTGTGTGTGTGTGTGTGTGTGTGTATGTGTGTGTGTGTGTGTGTGTGCAGAACCCAGTCCAACAATGAGTCAAGCTGCAAAGAATCCAGAGTAAAGTGAGGTCAAACAGAAAGGTCATTCTATTTGGCAGCTAGGGCTGTGGAAGCACAGTGGGGAGTTAGCTGACATATATGCCTTCATACCCCCCACAACTTTTGAATTTGATTCAAAAGACTATGACTAAAACTGAATCAAAATTTGCTGTCAAAATCAACACTACAGCGATGACTGCTATCAGAATATAGAGCTATTTAACACTTATTTGAACAAAAGAATATATGTAATTACGCATCATTTATAAAGAAATAATAATAAACGTAATTCATGAAGCGCTTTTGTAAACATGGTTACAAAGAGCTTTACAATGACATTTATACTCCCTTTAATGAAGACATATCACACCCCTTTTTAACGAACAATGGCTATAAAGTATAAACCAGTGGAAAAGTACAGTTGTGTGTGAGATGTGAGAGAAGCTCTTCTACAAGCAGTGGTTATGTGTGGAGGTTTGAACGACCGCCCTGGAAAAAAGATAAAAGCAGTGAGGAAACAATATGTGGGTCTTTCTTTCTTGGTGATTATGTGTCTGTCTGTGACAGGAGGAAAAAGACTGAAGACCTGCCAGGTCCAGATAAGAAGAACTATCAGTTGGTAAAATGTCTCAAACATCTGACCGTCGACACATTTTAAATCTTAGACATGTCTAGGATGGAACTACAGAAGATTTTATTAATACATGTTGAGCTGCACCCAAAACCTTTCCTATTAGGTCTTTATCCAGCTGGCCACAAGATAAATTAGATCTATGTTTATTACAAGCAAAAAGGACTATTACTTTATCATGGAAAAAGATAGGCAAACCAAGCGTCGCTCAGTGGTTTAAGGGGTTAACTGTGTGCCTTCCTTTGGAAGAAATGACTTGCACTCTGAGAGATAAACAAGAGTTGTTTAAAAGAATATGGGGACGATTTATTCAGTAAGGACAATGATCTATCTCATCTAACGGATGAGTCTGGAGCTGGGTAATTGTACTCTCTGCAGATGTTTGGCCCTCACACCTACGTTGCACCACCGATCTGACTGATATGCCCATATATGGAGATCTCTGTATCCGTCAGTCCTTGTCCCTTTTATGCCCACATATAAATGATATCCCTGATGTCATCGGTATATGCCCACATATGGGCATGCACCATTTTGTGCCCATATATGGAGCTGACAGATTTGTTTGCTGATGCCATGACAACACATTGAGTTTAGACAACGCACTCCATATTTGGGCGTAGCTGCATTGGGAGCTCCTAATATGGTTAACGCTGAGTCATGGTGACATGAGCGTGACGTCAGAGGTCCATCCTCCCTTTTTTCCTCCCTGTGCCCTTCACCCATCTTCAACCTTACATCCAGGTCCTCAATAACGCTCGTAATATAATAAGATCATAATTTCCGTCTACTCACTGTGTGTCTCATTGGTGGGCTATGTACAGCAGAACCCTTCCTCCAGTGACATCATCCATGGGGATTCCAAACTAATGGAAACTACAGCCTTTCTCTCTTTCTTCCATTTAGCTGAAATAGAATAATAGCATATGTGGATTATGCGGTCGACACGCACTGACATTTTTCACCTTAATCCCATGTCTTTTTTATTGTGTTTTTTTCTAGCACCTTAACTAACGTCCATAAGTATATCATGCACAGTGACAGTATACATCTGCTGCTATGCTAAAGCATCTTTATATCTTATCTCAGGTACCATGTGTAAATATGTAGATAACTTGTTTTTTGTTCCCTTGTTTGATCTCCTTTCCCCCTTGACCCCCCCTCTTCTTCTTCCTTTTCTTTTTTCTATGGAAATAACGATACGATGGGAACTATGCACGAAAACGAATTTCACTCACTTTTTTTTACTTCTCTAAACCTGTGATGTGACAATAAAGCTGATTCTGATGATGTAGAAGCCATTGTTCTTGCATCAATAGAAATGAGCACAGATAAATGTTATGGGAGGTTTCAGAACCTCCCTCTAAATGACACACAGTGAGCAGACAGAACTGGTGGTGTATTATAATAAGCATTAGTGAGGGACAATTATATGAAAGTTAAAGGTGAAAATGGGGTCGTCCCCTAGGGAGACAGACATGTGGTAATAATTTGATGACAGACGGAAAGATGCTAATGACTCCCGTAGGAAACTCCGCACTCCACCGGTCATCAAATTATTGGCTTAGGAATGCGACAAAAACAAAAATAAGCTCCATGAATTCAAGGCTTCATGGGGGTATGTAATTGATAGTAAATAAGTCATTTATTTTGTTGAACTACTCCTTTAAACATATTCACCATCCTAAAAGCAGCCAAGGACAAAATGGGGGAACAGTTTCCATGCTTAGTGAGGACCTGATTTTTTTGGCTTATGTAAATGTCTTCAGGTCGGCCTTGAGCTCAGCCGTGTGTTCTTACAGACCCTGAACACACACACACACACACACACACACACACACACACACACACACCCTTCAGCTAAGAGTCAGCGTCTACTGAGCAGGAAACAATGACATCAGAGAGAGAGAGAGAGAGAGAGAGAGAGAGAGAGAGAGAGAGAGAGAGAGAGAGAGAGAGAGAGAGAGAGAGAGAGAGAGAGAGAGAGACACACACACACACACACACACACACACACACACACACACACACACACACACACACACAAAGAGAAAGAGAGAGAGAGAGAGAGAGAGAGAGAGAGACAGAATTTCTGTATCCAGAAGGCTCACTAGGTACAAATGGAAGCAGATTTATAAGACTTGGTTTGCTTCTGGTATTCTTTCTCTCTGGGCATTCTTCTCAAAGCCCTAAAACACATTGTACTTGTAGTGAATATAATTATGACAACCTGAACCTGACTGAGACGGGAAGAAGGAAGAAGGAAAAACATCCTCATTCCTTCATTAAAAAAACAAAAGTCCACTTTCAGTGATTTAAGGAGTCAGTAGAGCATAGTCTGTTCATAACACCATGACACAGCACACACACTTAAAGGACAACTTTGTTTTTTTACAACCAATGTTTATGTTTTAGATTGTAATTAAAGTAAATAAAAGATGAGTGTTAAAAAATTTAAATTTACTGCTTTCTATAGTTTTAGCAATTTTCACAATCTTTTTTACAGTGTTTTCACAGTGGGCGGGGGCATTCTGTCCGGTGGCTAAATATGTATTTTTTTGACACATTAACCCGGCGTTTTCTTTATTATTATTTACAGTAGCTCTTCTAGCCCCCAATAACTCACATCTGGCCATCTCAGACAGCCGGACCTTTTTTATTGTGTAAAAAAGGCATATTTAGCCACCGGACAGAATGCCCCCGCCCACTGTAAAAAATATCGCAAAAAATGCTAAAACTATAGAAAGCAGTAAATGAAAAAAAAATTACACTCATCATTTATTTACTTTAATTACAAGCTAAAATATAAACCTTGGTTGTAAAAAACCAAAGTTGTCCTTTAAGAGGAAACACAATACTATTCTAAGAAATGAAGGATTTTCGCGCCAGACGACTGATAGAGGTTGGATCAGGTTTTTTTCTTTTTTCTTTTTCTTTTCTGTCGTTGTTGTCGGGCAGAAACCTTGTATCTCCATATTTCAACTATTTTTTTTCTTTCCATAAATGAATGCTCTACTTCGTCACATTGCAGTGTCACACAAACGTAGCAAAAACAACCGATCTACAAGCTTGTAGATCGGCTATATTTTTTAAAACAATTTCAGTTAAAGCACATTGGATCTTCTGTAACACAGGTTCTTTTTTCTTTCTTTTTTTTAAGCACATAACAGTTTTGGGCAGTGGTGTAAAGTAACTAAGTACATTTATTCACTGTAGCCTACTTACAGTAAGTAAGTAATGTAAGTAACATTTTGAGGGGTTTTTACTTTATCTACAAGCTAACAATGTGACGCATTGTGAGCTTTGTACTTAAAGTAAATTTTGATACCAATACTTTTGTACTTTTACTCATTTAAATGTTTTATTCCAGACTTTTACTTCTAAATTGCAGTATTGATTCTTTTACTTAAGCAAACAATTCGAGTACTTTTTCCACTGGTTTGGGGACATACGAGCTTCCCACCATGGTTTGGTTGTGGTAATAGTGGTATGATTCAGCAGGTCCAGTCATCTGGCTCTGATGAGGCCCAGATGATGAGGCCCAGATGAGGCCCAGATGCAGAGCAGTGGAGGTGGATCACAGAGAGAAGAGAAACCTCTTATTTCCATATTTTTACTTTTTGTGTTTTCGTAAATTAATGTCCAACTTGATCATACTACAGCGTCACACAAACACGTCAAAAGTAGCAGATCCACAATTTCGAAACGCAGTGCGAAGCGACCCGTTTTAAGCTTGTAGATCTGCTACTTTTGATGCTTTTGAATTTGAATCCTGAAAAGTATGAGTTTTGGACATATGAGGTTTCCACCCGAAAGAGACGATTTGCTCAAAGACGTTGACAGGATTCCAAAGCAGTCTTCAGTACAACATTCCTCCTGCGGTGGAAAGTAACTGAGTACATCTACTCTAAGTACTGCACTCTAAACGACCACATCACCCATTTTCAACCTATTTTCATATAATTAGTCCTCTCTAATACTCATTATAATATGGGGGAATCGAAGATGATAGAAGCTGTGGGCTTTTCTCTTCCTGGAAAGTTAGCGGGGTATAATTCAATTTGTATAAATAACATTACATAAAAATGTTGAAATCTTGTTTGAAATTACAAAACATGCCAATCAATGAAGTCATATAAAAGTTATGATGATGATGACTGGTGGGTGGCTTTCTGAACTGTCCACAGCCCTCATCTGAGACACAGAGTGAGCAGAACAGTGGACCGTATTATTATAATGAGCATTTAGCAAGGACCAATTATATGAAGTGGTCCTTTAAGTACAATTTTGAGACCTTTACTTTACGCGAGTAAGTACATCTTTTTAATACGTTATACTTGTACTCCACAACATCTCGGAGTAAATATTGCACTTGTTACTCCAGGCGCTGCGAGGCATTGAGAGCTTGTAGATCGGCTATTTTCAGCAAAGAAGTTTGGTGCAGAGGGGAAAAAAGAGCAGACCAAGTACAGAGCGAAAGGTCAAGTTTACTAAGTATTTAGGGTGGTTTAATTCAAGTGGTTACATGTCTTAAAATACACATTAACATGAATACATGAACACTGGTGATAGTAGCTGTCAAACAAGTCTATGAAGCTATCTATGAAATCTATGGAAAAAGTTTAATCTGCAACACAACTTTATAAAATATGTAGTTTGGGTCCCTGATTCTCTCAGCTAAGGGGTCCTAGGCCTGAAAAAACATTTTTTTAAATTATTACGGGGAAGAAAAAACGTTTTCCGTGATAGGCCTACATATATTTTTGGATCCTGTGTACATTACAAGCAAACTTTGGTAATTTCTGGCGCTGTCAGAGTCTGCCTTCTAGTGGCTACAGTGAACACCTGCACCTGGCAGATCCCTTCTCATACTGGCATAGTATCATCTCTGTCGGTAGGGTAGCCCCATGTGGAACCTTTCCCTCTGCTGTAAATTGGCCACTATGCATGATTCTTACCTTTTTCCACACATCGTATCCAAAAAGTAAAGTTCGGCCCCCCTGCTCTCAGATGTTTTACATTGTAGCGCTCAAGAAGATTCTACAGACGGGTTGAAACAAGCGTTTAAATGGCTTGTTTAGTCAGCCTGTGGCATGTTTTCCCGATGCAATCTTACAGGAGCAGTAGGCTACAGCACGCGGACAGGGGTTGACCCCGACTAAAAAAGCGATTTAAACGCTCATTCAACCCGTCTGTAAAAATGTAATGTGTGCTAAAATGTAAAACATCTGAGAGCAGGGGGGCTGACCTTTACTTTTTGGATACGATGTGCGGAAAAAGGTAAGAATCATGCATAATGGCCAATATTTGCCGGTGTCGTCACCTGCCGACACCCGGCGCTGTGGAACCTCATCTCGGAGCTATACAGCGGAGGGAGAGGTTCTGATTGGTTCAGGTGGAAACCAAACGGTTACATGATGGTGACAACCCTAGGTGTGAGAGAGAGGAGTCGTGGTTTCACGTCCAAAAACACAAAGACGCATAACTTATTTTTAAATGTCATTTAATTATTTATTCATTTAGCTTTCTCCATACAATACAATGTAATGTACACCAGCACATATTATTATCTCTGAAATAACTCTCATTATAAAATAGGGCTTCTTCTACAATCAAGGTACAGTCATCAAATGTTTTGTTTTTTTAGGGACAAGACGACAACAGCAACAGTAGAACAACCTTTATATAAAGCGCAGGATATTCAACAGGAAGTGATTGTGTTTACCGAGCTATAACCCAGGAAGCTATATGTATGACCACGCCCCTTTTAGAGCATCTTACATCCTGCACACTCCCGCACGCACTCTCGCATACACACACACACGCTTATTTTATTCTAATTCATTTTATGACGTCAATGTGTGGTTGGGCCTATATTACATGATGTTATTATAATGTGTACGTGTGTTCTGATAGATAGTACAACGCAACGCTAAACCGGCTCACGCGTTAGTCCATTATTATTACGCAACGATTCGGGTGTTGAATAAACACGATAAAAACAAGCCATTTGAACGACACGAGGCCTAAGTCACCACAGGACGTCAAATGTAAGAGTCAACATACAACCGACAGTCTGTTAAGTCATCTCACACGTCAGGAGAGAGAGAGGGAGAGAGAGAGTAGAAAGGGAGAATAGAGAGAGAGAGTCGAGAGAGAGAGATTTGTGTAGAGTCTTGAGGTCAGAAAGGTGTTTCAGTAATAATGCCCTATACCTACAATCATACAGTTACAATCATTTATTCTCTATTTACAAAACGTCCTGATTCACATACACTCGTTCCTGCTCCCCCTGATTATTAAAACATAAACAAAAATAAACAACTTAAAAGGGATAGTTCATCCCCGAAATGAATTATTTTCAATCGATTAGTCACCCCATAGAGACTTGAATTCATGGATACTGTTTATTTTATGTCTCATTCCTAAGACAATGATTTGATGACCGGCAGCGGTTCCGGTAGAAGACACAAAGAGTCTCCTTTGTGTCTCCTACCGGAACCGCTACCTACCGGTCCGCTGGTCATCAAATTATTGGCTTAGGAATGCGACTAATCAATAGGAAAAAAGTCATTTTGGGGGTGACCTACCCCTTTAATGAAAACCAAAATGTAAGATCACATGAACAAGAAGGAGTAGAAGGGGTCTGGGGGGCTCTGAGACCATGAAGCGTGGTTGATGATGATGACGGTCATTATGGTCTCGGTTACAAAACACACTCCAGGCTCATGTTAGTACTTTTAAGCCTGTATTTTAGACTTGGTTGTGCGGCGGTATCGTGTGCTGGAACTAGCCGATCTAGTCTCACAACGGGCTGCAGACTGTCGTTCTATGACTCAGCACAAACCACGGTTACTTATGTTGCAAAAGTCTTTCACAAAGTGAAAAAGACTCGTCTCAACACTACAAAAGTGTTAAGAGACACTTTTATTCAGTTGAAAACTAAGTATAAAATAGCCTTAAAGGACCCCCCTCCCCCCTTGTTATACATCTCATACATACGTATTATCATCATCATTCTGAAAGAGTGCAAATTCTGCTGATCAACGGAAACACTTGCAAAACGCTTGGCAAAAACAAAGGATGGTGACAAATAATATAAACAAAACTCATAGGTGTGTTGATGTTGTACAATAATATCAGCCCTATATTTTATATACATCCATACAGGCCTTCTTGTTTGTATGGTTAATGTTTCGGGGGCTCAAATCAACTGTGTTTTAGGGGTTACAGCTTCACGTGGAAAAGGAGACCTGACACAAAGCAAAGAAAAAACAAGTCAAAAGGAAGTGAAGCTCAACCTCTACCCTACAACACTGACCATATTCACACAGCGGCCATTTTGCACTTACTTCATACTAGTGCTGGGAAACCGAAATATAACCGACTGAATCTTGGTCATGTAGGTTAATTGATTCATCAAGAAAGTTTCTTGTGATCATTTTTTAAATGTCTTATGAATAGACAAGACATTTTCTTTTATATATTTATTTAATAATGGACTAAATGGATTAGGAGGAGGATGCTACAGTACTAGTGCTACCTGAATGATGCTACACAATGACGCTAGGGGGCGACGTTTCGCCTCGGCACAAAACAACAACCAGCCACCGTCGGATTTGTCCGACACAAAATGATAGGATTATGGAAACAAAATAACATGTTTGTTTTACGTCAAATCTTATAGCTCTTTTCGACTACGTAGGGTTAAAACCCAGAACCTTCCCGTAACCCGAAAGTTTACTGAACTTGTCAAGTTGTCATAAAGGGACGTCATAAAACAAACCTAAAGCTAAAATAGACGAGCTACGAGCTCACAACACGTTCAATTCGCACTTTTTGGAAGTCTTTTAAAATAAATGATAAATTCCCGCCGGAAGAACCGCCTCCTGAGCAGAGGGCCCAATGAGGTTCTCTGAAATCCAGACGTGGCATACGGACAAATCCAGAACCTGTGAGATACTGCAGAATGGCTCGGTTCAATTAGTTGTTGTAGTGGAAAACAAGCCTGTTATTTTACCCTCTGAACTTCTGTACACCCATAGATTAAAGCTCTGAAGTTCTGATTAAAGATTAAGAAAATTGCACGACTATAAATTGTTGTCAGGCCAAGTTGTGATTAAAGATAAAGTTGTTGGGGCCAAGTGAAGTCCTAATCTGTGATTTGTGAAACAGCGTGAAAGGAGCCCCACCGCCATAGAAGACATGCTGACATGGAGACTGAGAACTTTAATCCATGTTGTACCATGAGAGCAGAGACTCTGTACAGCCTGTTGATGGAGCAGGTTCTGTTTACTGTAGCTGGTTTTATCATGTGCCTCACAGAAACACCCCCAACTGGAGTCACTTACTGCCATACCACACTCACTCACTCACTCACTCACACACACACACACACACACACACACACACACACACACACACACCCTGAAGTATAGGTATTCAATCGCCACACAGCACGATCGTTTTTTGATTATCCATTTGAGCGAGAGCTGGGATTACATACTGTGCCATAAATCTCTGTGGACAGGCACCCTCTGGACAACATCAGCCCACACGCACACCCACACCCACACGCACACGCACACACACACACACACACACCCACTCTAACAATAATATTAACGTTTTAATTGGTCAAATAACATTACAATCTCATGCTCTATAATGGAATGTATAGAAAGCCCAAAACCAGAACTTTGACTCTAGTCGGGACATAGTCCAACAGATACACACTGTGGTGAAATATGGACTCACATTTGACTGTGGTGTGGCGAGTCAAAGAAGGGTCAAAGACCTGTTCACGAGTCAAAGACCTGTTCGTAAGACCTGTTCACGAGTCAAAGACCTGTTCGTAAGACCTGTTCACGAGTCAAAGACCTGTTCACGAGTCAAACACGAGTCTGAAAGTTCTGGTGTTCAGAACCACAGCAAGGTCTTTCTCCTCATCAGTTCAGCAAAAAACAAAAAAAGGTTCTGAAGTGCTTTTCATACATAACGATAACTATAACAATGCAACCTCAACTATGACTGCAGTCCTTTTTGAAAGGACTAAAAAGAGTTGCTTTTTTATCATTTTAAAATATATATCCTCCATAGTCGAAGGGAGCCTGTCAAACCCCCCCAACAGCCACCATGAGAATAGCCCACAGACACCTGAAGTGGAACGCCCAGCCGTTAGGTGCAGTTGGATTGTGTGTAAGTACAGAAACATGTCCCATGTATACACAGTGCCATAGGGAAAGGAAAAGGAGTCCAAAAGAGCATCTTGAGCAATTTATTTTGACCTGAATCCCGAGACACAGAGCAGAAAGCTTTTGTGTCAGGTTTTCCCAACAGGAAGGATTGGGATTTAGGTTTAGCTTTAGAACAGGTTCCTGCTATAGAGAACAGGTTCCTGCTATAGAGAACAGGTTCCTGCTATAGAGAACAGGTTCCTGTTATAGAGAACAGGTTCCTGCTATAGAGAACAGGTTCCTGCTATAGAGAACAGGTTCCTGCTATAGAGAGGCCTATAGGAGACACAGAGGAAGTCATCATGGAACCTTCTAGGTCAGCTACTGTTCTAGTGACCGTTCACACATTTTGGCAGCTATACTGATTTGGCTTCCAAACCCACTGAACCCACTGAACCCACTGAAAAGTGCAAACGCTCTCTTTCTCCTCCTTTTGGGACATCCTGGACGTACACACAGATTGTGCGTGCGTGTGTGCGCGTGTATTCTCTTTTCAATGCCTTTTTTTTGGAGCGCCCCCTCTATTACTGATCAAAGTGCAGTGCCCCGTGGAGCCAGCAGAGGGGGCTGAATGGGTCCAGACAGCAGGTTCTATGTTACGGCTTGGTGGGCTCCACATAGCCTGGTAAACCCTCCCTCCGGAAATCTCATTTCCATTCGAGTTCAGGAAGGAGTCTGGCATGATTGCTCATTCTGCAATATTGGCTGTGGGCTAGAGTTGGGCGGGAGTAATACCGTTGACTGACAACCCCTTCAACCAAAGATCGTTTTCCCCTTCAGCCAATCAGCAGTTCATTTTGACGAGCTCCAGACTATGTGACGCAACGGGACTTTTGGGACGGCCATGCCGAAAATAGGTTGCCTTATTAGGATACATGCGTGTCACTCCCCGCCCCTGCCGGTTCTCTAAATTTATATTTTTAAATAGGCTCTGTCATGATTAATTGACCACATATATGAAGTTAAACAACTAAATTCTATCCAAACGATATGTTAATAGTAAATTCCGTGCCTCAAAAAAGAAGTTTGAGACCGTTTTAAGAACGAAACTAAGAAGTCACGGCACTCGCAGAAACAACAATGGCTGCCGTTCGTCTTTTTTCGGCGGCTCTCAGGCTGCACTCGGCATCATTCGGGCTCACTCGAACTCGCCACCTGATTGGCCAACGTAAGCTGTCAATCACAGAACGATGAGCGACAACGCTGATAGGCGCGGTTAGGTCCTGATTTCGCTGGAAACTCCCCAATATTGCAGAATGGGCGTTCATGCCAGACTCCTTCCTGAACTCGAATGGAAATGAGATTTCCGGAGGGAGGGTTTACCAGGCTAGGCTCCACATGCTATCTCTCTGAGAGAAAGAGAGACACACACGCACGCACACGCACACACACACACACACACACACAGAGTTAGATGAGTCTGGCCTCTCCCTCCATGTCAGGAGGCAGCTCACACACTCCAGTGAAGTGCATCTCTTTGCTCTTAGTCCCCCGCTGCACCGTGGGGGTCCGGGCCCCTCTTTGCTGGTCCCCCCCCAGGCAGGGCGAAGGCTGCTGGCCCCCCTGGGGGTCCGGGGAGGGCCCTCCTCCTCCTCCTCCTCCCCCCGACCGCCTCTCCTTCAGGAAGAGCTCCAGTCGACGCAGCATCAGCTTGGGGTTCTTTTTGGCAAACAGCTCCACCTCTGGCAGGAGAGAGAAACACACCTCACACATTACATCACATTACAGTCATTTAGCAGACGCTTTTATCCAAAGCGATGTACAATAAGTGCATTCAACATAGGTAGGGAACAAAACTACTAATCACCAGAAGCATTAAGTGCATTTTCTGCAAAAACAAGCAACCAAGAGTATACCTAGCGCTAAGGTAAAAGTGCAATATATCAGCTACCTATTTCCTTAACCCATTTAGACCTGAGGGCGATTCTAAAAACGCCTTCTAAAACCTAACCATAGTTTTCTGAAAAGGTCCAAATTCTTACTAAAAATAATTTTATTTTTGATTGATTTTTTATTTGATTATCTCGGTTGTTGTTTTTCTCCTCGCTGATCACTGTCTAGCGTTCACCGCTGTAGCTTCAAGATGGCGGATCGCAAATCGAAGCAGTTTTCACTGCTCGTCTCACACAGATCCCCTGTGTGTTTAGAACCAAATGAACGTGCAATTTTAACGAATTTAACTGTGTCTGTGGCGACGTGAAGAAAACAAAAAAACAACAATAAAACGCTGGCACTGGTGAGTACATCATGAGATTAACCTCTGGCGTGGAATGTGTTAAAGAATGTTGTTTTGTTTTAACCCAAAAATATCACTTACCCTACCTTTAAATTACTAAATAAAACTGTCCAAAACTGTCACTTTTCAGGATTCAAATGAAAAAATAGCAAAAATAGCAGATCGACCTGCGCCGCGTTTCAAGCTTTTAGATCTACTATTTTTGATACTTTTGTGTGGCGCTTTAGTATGATCAAGTAGGGACGTTCATTTACGAAAAAACACAAGAAGTTAAAATATGGAGATAAGAGGTTTCTGCCCGACAACAACAAAAGAAAAGTGCTGTGAAAGGGCAGCAAATTAAAGGTTTGTGTTTTAATACCTTTGAGAACGAAGCCGGAGTCAGAGATGGTCTTGTGCTGGCTCTTCCACAGCTGGTACAGGTGCAGGTACGTGGCAACGTAGAACTCATTCAACACACCCACCACCTGCTGACGACGATTACACTCCCTACACAGTACAACACAATGATTACACACCCTGCACAACACAATGCTTACACAACGATTACACTCCCTGCACAACACAACAGGGTTGTTATAGTTCACTAAATCTACACTAAATACACACTTTCAGCACCAAATATGGCAACACCAGAACTAAGTGACTGAGTTATGGTGCTTACTAACCTCGGTTAGTAAGGACGACTAACCATTGAGTATCCTGAGTAGACCTCTAGACCTACTGCACATATAAAGAGCTGTTACCTTTAAACACATTTTAAATCTGAGGCTTTTTTGTAAACTATTTAAATAGTTTTGAGAAAAAATGCTGCTATTTGTCCCAAAGTGACTGCAAAATATTGTTGCTATTTGTCTCAAAAAACATTATACCCTGTATATAATATAACATGTATATTATGACCCAGCTCTGTTTAACACAATGCTGTACCCCCTCCAACTGTACTGTATATACTTTACCTATT
Organism: Gymnoscopelus microlampas; assembly: GCF_963454915.1. Classification (NCBI taxonomy): domain Eukaryota; kingdom Metazoa; phylum Chordata; class Actinopteri; order Myctophiformes; family Myctophidae; genus Gymnoscopelus; species Gymnoscopelus microlampas. The sequence goes on along the minus strand of NC_139941.1, from coordinate 53,891,441 downwards.
TTCAACTGTTTTTATTATATTTTGACACTTGCTTTGGCAATGTAAACGTATGTTTTCTCATGCCAATAAAGCTCCTTTGAAATGAATTAAATTGACTAGTGTGAGTCTAAATTCAACAAAGTGCTTTTGTTTTGGTGACTCACTTGGATAAGGCCTCCTCTCTGAGCACGTGCAGGGCGATACGCGTCATGTTGATTGACATCACGCTGAAAGGAAAGTTCTGGAACAACACAATACAACAATACAACATGGATATGATGATACTGACCCTCCTTACAACAGTTAACATGAAACATACCACTCATTTGAAGAGGCTGTTGAAAATTGCTTTTTTATAACAAGGAGATAACGTGTTCCAAAGATTTACTGCTCCATTCACTTCCTGGTTAAAGTATTTGGGAAATATTCTGCATCTCAGCTCCTGTGTTTTACTAAGTATTTTTGGCAAAACATGCTATTTTCAACTGGCTGTAATTATGGGACGGATTACCGCCATCGGATTTTTCTCGATTCTACGAGACCCCAGTGTGTGTAATGAGGGGATCACCGTGAGGACGGTGATCACGGAAAATATTTTGTGACTGCTTGAAAAGGTAAGAAAATCGTTAAAAACGCTGGCACTGGCTGTGTACCCTGTTTTAAAAAAACTCAATGTTTGTTGAAAATATTTATTATAATTTGTGTCACACTCCGTTTTGTTCACCAATTTCCAACCAGATTCATCACCTAAGCATTTTTAACACACCGTAAATATGGACCTGAGAATAAAGGCTAATCTCTACTTTAACAATATTCCATTGAAACATATCTTGTGTCAACACATCGTTGTTGGTTTTCGTTTCAGTAGAACATCCAAAACTGTCACTTTTCAGGATTCAAATTCAAAAATAACAAAAGTAGCAGATCTACAAGCTCAAAACGCTTTGATGCTTTTGTGTGACGCTGTAGTATGATCAAGTAGGGGCGTTAATTTACTTAATTTAATTAAAATATGGAGATAAAAGGGTTTCTGCTTGGATCAGAGTGGAGGCGTCATGTCTCCTGACCTGTGAGGGATGCTGTGACAGTCTGTAGATCTCTCTGGCCAGAGGCAGAGTCTCTGGGTCCATCACTAAGTACAGTGTGTGCATGAGGCCCAGGAAGCCTGTTCCACGCAGGTCTGTGGCCGGATCCGTACCTATACACACCACACACACACACACACACACACACACACACACACACACACACACACACACACACACACACACACACACACACACACACACACACACACACACACACACACACACACACACACACACACACACACACAGTTAATTAAGCTTTTTCATACATTTCATAGGTTAGACCCTCCAGAAAAACGCAGGCAAAGATCCTTGATTATGCGGGCAAAAATCCTTTATTTTGGGTTGAATTATGCCGGGATTTTATGTGATTTTATGTGATTTTATGTGATTTTATGTGATTTTATGTGATTTTATGTGCTTTTATGTGATTTTATGCAGTGAAATTGCGGGGGAAGTTGCGAAGATATGCGGAAATATGTGAAACATATGAAAAGTTGCAAAATATGCAAAAAATCTAAATATGCAAAAAGTGGCAACATATGCGGAAATATGTGCATAATGTGCGCATTACTATGCACATTGTTATTATGCACATTGTTATTATGCGCATAATCGCATTTTCTGGAGGGTCTAATAGATACATTCATAGACTTGTTTGACAGTCACAACACTATCATCAGTGTTTACCCCCAGAAGAGGAATGCTAACCAAAGAAGGTTCCTATCACACAAAGATTTTGCGGCCCTCGCCCCCCCCCCAAAGACCCCCTAGGGGTCCTGGAGCCCCTGTTGAAGACCCATGTACTAGTAGTGTCTTTTCTGTTTTTGCTCTACATTAGATATCTTCACTGACAATAGCAGATCTACAAGCTGCTGACCCTGAAAGCCGATGTTCTCCCAGTGTTCTCCCAGTGTTCTCCGTAGCGAGGACAGTCCATCCTGCTGCCCAGCAGCCTCTTATAGATGGTCTGTAGGACACGCATGTGGACCGTCTGGCTGTTGTCCAGAGAGCCTGGAGAACACACACACACACACACACACACACACACACACACACACACACAAACACAAACACAAACACACACACACACACACACACAAATAAGACAGTAATATGTGTTGGAGACTGTCCTGGTAAGATAAGGTGAGTGTACGTGTAGCAGAGTGGCTCACAGCCTCAGGCTGATGACCTAAAAGTCTAATATCTACCCCGGATTATAGGCATTGGCAATTCCCTTTGATCTAGCGGTTAAGATGTTGGCTTTCCACGAGGGAGACCCGGCTTCGAATCCTGGGCGTTACATACAGTACGTATGGATCAGACTCACATTGTGCGATGGAGAACACCAGGTCTCTCTCCTCCAGCAGCTCTCGGTGAAGCCGCGGCGGTCCGAACAGGAAGTGTGTGATGGCCGCCAGACCCGTCCTGTGAATGGTGGGCTGGATGTTCTTCTGCACACACACACACACACACACACAGACACACACACACACACAGACTGAGTTACAAATGTTCGCTTTAAAAAAAAATATATATATTAAAAGATTTGCAGAAATGTTCACGATTTTTCAAAAATAGCAGATCTACAAGCTATTTTTGAATAGCCAAAGAAATCTTAAAATGACACAGATGCGTTCCCGCCCGGTCTTAACACTTCGCCTGCCAGAGTTATTTCAAATTTTTAGCTGTTGTCTGCCAGAGATTTTTCATTGAAATTTAAAAAGTACTCAGGAGCCGAGATACATCATTTTTAGGTGTTTAAGTTAACAAGGAAGTGGATGGGAGTCTTTTCCTTCGAAAAATCATAGAAAAAATCAAGTTTTTTTTTCCCAATATTTTTTCAGTTTTTTTCAATAGAACGCGTTTATGCGTGATTGGCGGCCAAGTGCGCTATTTAATAGATCGCATTTATGCGTGATTGGCAGGAATTGAGTTAATGGATTAAAGACATGGTGAAATGGCTTTTTTGCTAGCTGGCCAGCTGATTTGCTTAATGAAAACGGTCCCTCAACCAATCACAGATGCAACCATTAGCAACCGACCGCCCGGTCTTTTGCCATAAAAGATACACAAGCATGGATTTATTGTTTCATTTATTTTTGCATCTAGGGTTAAATATGTCCTTATTATGACCAGGGATAAGCTCTGAAAGTGTGAAAAACATATTTTTCTTTTCACCACTTCTTTAACAGAATTCTCTCTCATCTTACCAGCACGTCTCCAAAGTCTGTGGTCTGGAAGTGCTGCAGAGCCTCGTTGAAGGAGATGAGAGGGACTGGACCGCTGTCCTCACTGCAGAGAGCTGCTTGGGGAGAGAGTATTAAAGAGTTAAAAAAGAACAATAATCTCACAGAGAATGACATGTTGGGACTCTATGGAATCTAAACTAAATGACTGAAATCAGTCATGGCGATCTAAGCACTTGAATCTAAGCCAGCGTCGTGTAGAGAACTCATCGTTGAGTATCATTCTAAATTAGGGTTGTCCGATATTGGCTTTTTTACCGATAACCGATATACCGATATTGTCCAACTCTTAATTACCGATACCGATATCAACCGATACCGATATATGCGGGGATTATTGTGATTAGGGTAAGCTCAAATTTCATATCACACACACCATATACAGTAAGAACTCCTGTAACTTATTTATAAAGCAAAAAAAAAAAAAAAAAAAAAAAAAATTTTTTTTTTTTCAAAAACCGATACCGATATTTTCCCGATATCAATTTTTATGCTAATATCGGCCGATAATATCGGGAGGCCGATAATATCGGACATCCCTATTCTAAATGAAACAATTCAACAAATGGTGATTGTATTGTTCTGTTGTGCAAGAAGTCATATGGACAGTCTGTCTTACATTACAGTCATTTAGCAGACGCTTTTATCCAAAGCGACTTACAGTAAGTGCATTCAACATAGGTAGGGAACGAAAACTACTAATCACTAGAAGTAAGTGCATTCTCTTCTAAAACAAGCAACCAAGAGTATACCTAGCGCTAAGGTAAAAGTGCAATATATCAGCTACCTACTTTCTTAAACAGGTGAGACAAATAGGAAAATCAAATGAGCAAGAGCTAAAACAAATAAGTGTATCGAATAAACAAGATCCAATAAAAACGTCTTCTCAGTAAAGAACTCATGTGGACAGTCTCTCTTCTCAGTAACGTTTAAGACTTAGGTACCATTCTAAATGAAACATTATTATTATTATTATTACTAAACCAGACATCATAGTGATGTAGGGTCTCACCTGGCAGGCTGCACTCCACAGCGTCCCACTCCTCTCTGGCTTTCTCCAGCTCAGAATCCTCCTCTAAAGAACACAACACAGAGCAAAAAACAAACTCATGGATTAAAGCTAAATAAAATCTCACGACTGAAGCATTTCGTACGCCAAGTCCTACAGTAAGGAGACACTGTAGGACTTGGCACACACACACACACACACACACACACACACACACACACACACACACACACAAGCGCTGTTTCCTAAACAATGAACACAATCTTCCTATATAATTTTAGGAATGTCAGTCAGTCAGTCACCACTCTGTCTGTCTTGCTTGGTTCTCCTCAGTGGCTGGAGCAATCGATCTGAATTTGCACACGGGCATTGACTATTAGCATATGCACACCGTGGGGAAGCGTCTGCGACGCAATGAGAACTTGTAGATCGGCTATTTTCGGCTAAGTTCTCAGTCGTGTCGACTGAGAACTTTAATCCATGCAGACTAATCCACCCGATCATCACAGTAACAGCCCCACAGCACAAACACAAACTCACCGCCCGCAACGCACACAGGTGACAGGTAGCCCCCGAGCCAGGCAGCAACGGCTCCCTCACCCCCGGACGCCCAATTCATTCTCTAAGCGTCCGTCTTAACTCATTAAGACCTGAGGCCCATTCTACTCTAAATCCTAACAGTTTTCTGAAACACTTGTCTGTTGCTACAATATCAGTGGTTCTGAAACTTCTTCATGTCAAGGACCACCAAAATTACATGTATTCGGCCCGCGGACCCCCATCTCAAAACATTTTGTTCCAGGGACCCCCCAGAAGCAAAGATTTGAGTTACAAATGTTCGCTTTAAAAATATTTATATTTAAAGATTTGCACAAATTGTCATTATTTTTCAAAAATAGCCAAAGTGTAAAATAATTATTTTTAGCTCTAATGAAAAAGTGACACAGATGCGTTTCCCGGTCTTAATGGGTTAAGAAGTGTGTTAGCGTCCTGCCTGACAGCCCTGCATCATACTGTACTGTACTGTACTGTACTGTGTAGGATGGGTAATGCTACAGAGCCGGTGCATTGCACACAGACCCCCAGGGAGGAGCAGACCTCCACGTATCTAGGAAACAATGAGCCATCTCCACTGGGAAGGACACCCGGAGGACAGACCGCTAGACTAGAGGGAGAGAGGTGTGTGTGTGTGTGTGTGTGTGTGTGTGTGTGTGTGTGTGTGTGTGTGTGTGTGTGTGTGTGTGTGTGTGTGTGTGTGTGTGTGTGTGTGTGTGTGTGTGTGTGTGTGTGTGTGCGTGCGTGCGTGCGTGCGTGCGTGCGTGCGTGCGTGCGTGCGTGCGTGCGTGCGTGCGTGCGTGCGTGCGTGCGTGCGTGCGTGCGTGCGTGCGTGCGTGCGTGCGTGCGTGTAGTGGTGGAAAGTAACAAAGTAAATGTACTCAAGTACTGTACTTAAGTACCATTTTGATGTATGTTTACTTTAGTTACTAGTTATACTTTGTAAAACATACATTAACCACTTCAGCCATGGCTATTTGAAAATGATCTACAAGCTCTACGCGTTGCTTTCCAACGTGTTGTGAGCTTTTTAGAGGTTATAGGTTTAGGGGCTGGAGTTATGCCTGATTTATACTTATTAGAATGCTGAAAATAACGTTTGTGTGTGTGTGTGTGTGTGTGTGTGTGTGTGTGTGTGTGTGTGTGTGTGTGTGTGTGTGTGTGTGTGTGTGTGTGTGTGTGTGTGTGTGTGTGTGTGTGTGTGTGTGTGTGTGTGTTACCTGCAGCTTTAGGTGCCTCCCCTCCCCTGGCCAGGGTCTGCAGCAGACCATTCTGCTTCAGAGCTGAGATCTGTGTGGTAAGAAGTAAGAAGAACACCAGTTGGTTTAAACATCACATATAAACCACACAGGGTGATATCTGTATGGTAGAACAGAACACCACCAGTTAGTTTAAACATCAGGCGTCTGCCATGCATTTCTATGGTAGAGATGGAGCTGGAGTATGGGGTTTCAGCTCTCTTGGTCCAGCGTTGTTTTGGGTGCTTCACACAGAGAAGAGTGTGATCCTAGTTCACGGAGGCACCAAACTGTGCCATTTGATGTATGTGATTACCTTGCTTGCTGTAAGTTGTTCTGGATAAGAGCATCTGATAAATGCCCGAATAGTAAGTTGTATATCCAGAGCTCTCCTCCTCCGCTCTTAAAAGGCTTTCTGTGGACACACTGGCCCTACAGCTAGCTCTCCACCTAAAGCTAGCTCTCCAGCGCACCCACGTCAGCAGCGGTAGGTGTTGGAACTCTAATCTTATGTGTGAAAGGGAGAAGAATAAAGGACAGACTCACGGGCATGGATGTGAGCGGTGCCGTACCGCTGGTGGAGGTGTGGTCCTGAACGTCATGACCTATTATCACTCCATTCATGACCTGAACACACACACACACACACACACACAGGTTCTCAAAGTGGGCTATTTGTGGCAAACAGATTTGGACAGGAAAAAGCGTTCTGAGTTGCAGTTGTAAGTTTGTGTGTGGAATGGGGGTGGGGGGGGGTCCCTATACACCTCCCCAACACACTTCAGGTGTGTCAAAATTACTTTAATGTGAATAATAAAGATAGAATAAAGGTGACACGTTGTACTCACAGACTTATGGTTGGAGTGTCCGTTGGTCTCTTCCTCTGGCTTACATTCATGGGAGAAACCATTCAGGCCCTGAGAGAGGGGGGAGAGGGGGGGATGCTTACAATACATACATATTTAAGTGTCATGTCATCATGACAGCAATGAGCTGCTAGTTGCATAACATTAAACCAGTGGTTCTCAGCCTGATCCGGATCACATAACACCTAGCCTCAGTCTAGGCTGCCGTTTTAAGTGGACAGATGGGGGGCCGGACCGCTGGTGTAGCGGCCTGGGCACCTACAGTATATAGGCTCAATGTAGCCTGACAGCGTGTCGCGGGTTCGAGTCCCGATCCCGACGGCTTTAGCGACGGCCTTTGCTGCGTGTCACTCCCCATCTCTCTCTCCTCCCTATTTCCTGTCAACCTACTATACTATTCAGTTCAGTTCAGTTTCAGTTTATTTCCAGCTTTTTGGACAATACATAAAAAAATGCTTTAGTGCAGTAAGACACAGTACAGGCAGTTTACAACCTACTATACTATCAATAAAGGCATAAAAAGCCCCAAAATGTATCTTAGCAAGCGGACAGATGGGCGGGCCGTGAGCATTTTCAGAGCATGTTTATTCTAACGGCACACAATATTTTCAAATATATCAATTTGGGGGTCCTTGACATGAACATGTTTTGAGAACCACTGCATTTGACTAAAGCAGGGGTCTTCAACAGGGGGTCCTCAGAGCTACTATAGGGGGTCCGCCAAATCTTTGTGTGATATGATTTAGTTTTTTTACATTAACCACTTCAACCCTAGAATTCCTTTTCTGAGGGGAACATTAGCCGAAAATAGCAGATCTAGCAAGCTCTTGTAGATCGGCTATTTTTGGAAAAGACGCGGTGTAGAGGTGTAGAGGGACAAAATAGCAGACTAAGTAAAAAAAAAACTTTAATCTGAAACACAATTTTATACAATATAGAGTAGGGGGTCCCTGCTTGATTGATTGATTGATTGATTGACATACTTTATTTAGTAAGACATGAGAACAACTGTACATGGAAGTACAAATTCACAATACAAGGTCTACTAAAATCTCTCTCTCAGCTAGGGGGTCCTTGGCCTGAAAACGTTGAAGACCCCTGGACTAAAGTGAACACCTGACAACAGAGTTAAATGTGTAAAGAAATATCGGGACGGCCTAAAGGCCAGTTCACACCAATGCAACTCCTTGCAACCATTATCCCCAATGGAAGTTGCAAGGAGTTGCGTTGGTGTGGACTGGCCTTAAAACGGTTTTGTTGCAAGGAGTTGTGACATGTTGCATTGGTGCGGTTTGGCCTTTAAGGCGACAAATCCTTACCTCAGTGTGTTGTGTTGTAACACCAGTGTCTTCTTCCATTGCATATATATATATGTGTGTGTGTGTGTGTGTGTGTGTGTGTGTGTGTGTGTGTGTGTGTGTGTGTGTGTGTGTGTGTGTGTGTGTGTGTGTGTGTGTGTGTGTGTGTGTGTGTGTCTCTGTCGGCAAGCGTGTCCTTCAGACCCCGCCCCTCTAAAAGCCTCCCAGGTCAAGGGTCGCCACCGCGGTGGTCCTACTACGGGCCCACACAGGGGCCGCCATGCTAGCTGCAGATGCTGCTGCTTGGACTGAGCTGTTCTTAATGAGAGCACCGCCTCCAGGCCCAGCATCCAACGTCTCTGATGTGAGAGACGTTGTGATCTCAGAACAGCGTTATTGGGACACGGGGGTCTTACAGGTATTAATGCTCATCATAATGTTCATCAAGCATAATCCTCTTTTCTTCTCTCAGTGTTACAGAAGTCGTCTCGACGTTGTGTTATGATGATGAAGTGTGTTCTCTTGGCTGTAGTGTTGGCTCTCTTTCAGTGTGTGTGTCTTTGTGCGTGCGTGTGTGTGTATGTTTGATTGCAGATGCACGGCCTCCCGGACGAGCTGATTGGAAGAAAGCGGCCCTCCGGGACGTGCTGATTGGAGGAAAGCGGCCCTCCGGGACGTGCTGATTGGAGGAAAGCGGCCCTCCGGGACGTGCTGATTGGAGGAGAGCGTTATCCGTTGATGTAGGAGTTGTTTCCTGGAATCCTCCCGGCTTCCTGTCCTCCACAGATCCGCCTGGCCAGTAGGCCTCGCAGTAGGCCTGCAACCATCATCATTACAGTTTAGTTAGAACCACCTGGCCAGTAGGCCTACAACCATCATTACAGATTAGTTAGAGCCACCTGACCAGTAGGCCTACAAGCATCATTACAGTTTAGTTAGAGCCACCTGACCAGTAGGCCTACAACCATCATTACAGTTTAGTTAGAGCCACCTGACCAGTAGACCTACAAGCATCATTACAGTTTAGTTAGAGCCCCCTGACCAGTAGGCCTACAACCATCATTACAGTTTAGTTAGAGTCCCCTGACCAGTAGGCCTACAAGCATCATTACAGTTTAGTTAGAGCCCCCTGACCAGTAGGCCTACAACCATCATTACAGTTTAGTTAGAGTCCCCTGACCAGTAGGCCTACAACCATCATTACAGTTTAGTTAGAGCCCCCTGACCAGTAGGCCTACAACCATCATTACAGTTTAGTTAGAGCCCTCTGACCAGTAGGCCTACAAGCATCATTACAGTTTAGTTAGAGCCCCCTGACCAGTAGGCCTACAACCATCATTACAGTTTAGTTAGAGCCCCCTGACCAGTAGGCCTACAACCATCATTACAGTTTAGTTAGAGTCCCCTGACCAGTAGGCCTACAAGCATCATTACAGTTTAGTTAGAGTCCCCTGACCAGTAGGCCTACAACCATCATTACAGTTTAGTTAGAGCCCCCTGACCAGTAGGCCTACAACCATCATTACAGTTTAGTTAGAGCCCCCTGACCAGTAGGCCTACAACCATCATTACAGTTTAGTTAGAGCCCCCTGACCAGTAGGCCTACAAGCATCATTACAGTTTAGTTAGAGCCACCTGACCAGTAGGCCTACAAGCATCATTACAGTTTAGTTAGAGCCCTCTGACCAGTAGGCCTGCAAGCATCATTACAGTTTAGTTAGAGCCACCTGACCAGTAGGCCTGCAACCATCATTACAGTTTAGTTAGAGCCCTCTGACCAGTAGGCCTACAACCATCATTACAGTTTAGTTAGCACCCTCTGACCAGTAGGCCTACAACCATCATCACAGTTTAGTTAGAGCCACCTGACCAGTAGGCCTGCAACCATCATTACAGTTTAGTTAGAGCCCTCTGACCAGTAGGCCTACAACCATCATTACAGTTTAGTTAGCACCCTCTGACCAGTAGGCCTACAACCATCATTACAGTTTAGTTAGCACCCTCTGACCAGTAGGCCTACAACCATCATTACAGTTTAGTTAGAGCCCTCTGACCAGTAGGCCTACAAGCATCATTACTGTTTAGTTAGAGCCACCTGACCAGTAGGCCTACAAGCATCATTACTGTTTAGTTAGAGCCCTCTGACCAGTAGGCCTGCAAGCATCATTACAGTTTAGTTAGAGCCACCTGACCAGTAGGCCTACAACCATCATTACAGTTTAGTTAGCACCCTCTGACCAGTAGGCCTACAACCATCATCACAGTTTAGTTAGAGCCACCTGACCAGTAGGCCTGCAACCATCATTACAGTTTAGTTAGAGCCCCCTGACCAGTAGGCCTACAAGCATCATTACAGTTTAGTTAGCACCCTCTGACCAGTAGGCCTGCAACCATCATTACAGTTTAGTTAGAGCCCCCTGACCAGTAGGCCTACAAGCATCATTACTGTTTAGTTAGAGCCCTCTGACCAGTAGGCCTACAACCATCATTACAGTTTAGTTAGCACCCTCTGACCAGTAGGCCTACAACCATCATTACAGTTTAGTTAGAGCCACCTGACCAGTAGGCCTACAACCATCATCACAGTTTAGTTAGAGCCACCTGACCAGTAGGCCTGCAACCATCATTACAGTTTAGTTAGAGCCCTCTGACCAGTAGGCCTGCAAGCATCATTACAGTTTAGTTAGAGCCACCTGACCAGTAGGCCTACAAGCATCATTACAGTTTAGTTAGAGCCCTCTGACCAGTAGGCCTACAAGCATCATTACAGTTTAGTTAGAGCCACCTGACTAGTAGGCCTGCAAGCATCATTACAGTTTAGTTAGAGCCACCTGACCAGTAGGCCTGCAAGCATCATTACAGTTTAGTTAGAGCCACCTGACCAGTAGGCCTACAACCATCATTACAGTTTAGTTAGAACCACCTGACCAGTAGGCCTACAAGCATCAGTAGGGTCTTAAGCTGGTTTGGTGTTTTGTAAACACCAAAGATGCAGTTATGATACTGCATGCTTACAATTATAATCATGGATTTTATATGAAAATAACATTAAGTATGCAGTATCATAACTACGTCTTTGGTGTTTACAACAAACCAAACCGTTTGAAAATCGGATGAAAATTGAGCACACTATGGTTATTTCAATAATATATGGCCATAGACATAATGTTATGAATGACTGTTGCAAGATGGCCGCCATGTGGCAACGTCGTTCTCCATTGGCCAGCAGCGCGGGTGAGTCATCTAGCCTTTATATATATCTATGAGTAGGCCTGCAAGAACTGTTTAGTTAGAGCCACCTGACCAGTAGACCTACAAGCATCATTACAGTTTAGTTAGAGCCACCTGACCAGTAGGTCAGGCATCCGTAGGGTCTTAAGCTGTAGTATGATCAAGTAGGGCATTCGTTTACGAAGGCCCCCACCGGGAGGAGGAATTAATCGGAATTAACGACTTCATTCGGGAGAAAAAGAGGTGAATAATAATTGTCTACTCTAAATTTAGATATTTAAAAAAGAAAAAGGGAAAAAAAGAGGTTTATGCCTGACAACAGCAATAAATAAGTTAGTGACAAATAAAACAAAGTTCTTGCTTCTTGATAGTTGATTGTGGACGTGCAGGCTTCTTACCTCTCAGAGCTGAGCCCAGGGCTGATAGATGAGGCATCACTTGGCAGGGCTGGGCTCCCCCTGTTCAATCCCCTTCATTACTGTTGGCACTGGAGAGGAGGAACCTGAGCGCCACCTACAGGTACCAGGACACTGTTACCGCTGCAACGTGACTGAACTTCACGTACTGTCTGCCACAGTGAGCTGTGTAGTTTATGTCTTCAGTCACGTACTGTCTGCCACAGTGAGCTGTGTAGTTTATGTCTTCAGCCACGTACTGTCTGCCACAGTGAGCTGTGTAGTTTATGTCTTCAGTCACGTACTGTCTGCCACAGTGAGCTGTGTAGTTTATGTCTTCAGCCACGTACTGTCTGCCACAGTGAGCTGTGTAGTTTATGTCTTCAGTCACGTACTGTCTGCCACAGTGAGCTGTGTATTTTATGTCTTCAGTCACCTACTGTCTGCCACAGTGAGCTGTGTAGTTTATGTCTTCAGTGACAGTGAGCTGTGTAGTTTTAGGTCTTCAGTCTCATGTGGAACACCACACATGTAGTTTTATGTCTTCAGTCTCACGTGGAACACCACACATGTAGTTTTATGTCTTCAGTCTCACGTGGAACACCACACATGTAGTTTATGTCTTCAGTCTCACGTGGAACACCACACATGTAGTTTATGTCTTCAGTCTCATGTGGAACACCACACATGTAGTTTTATGTCTTCAGTCTCACGTAGAACACCACACATGTAGTTTTATGTCTTCAGTCTCACGTGGAACACCACACATGTAGTGTTATGTCTTCAGTCTCACGTAGAACACCACACATGTAGTGTTATGTCTTCAGTCTCACGTAGAACACCACACATGTAGTTTGTCTTCAGTCTCACGTAGAACACCACACATGTAGTGTTATGTCTTCAGTCTCACGTAGAACACCACACATGTAGTTTATGTCTTCAGTCTCACGTAGAACACCACACATGTAGTGTTATGTCTTCAGTCTCACGTAGAACACCACACATGTAGTGTTATGTCTTCAGTCTCACGTAGAACACCACACATGTAGTTTATGTCTTCAGTCTCACGTAGAACACCACACATGTAGTGTTATGTCTTCAGTCTCACGTAGAACACCACACATGTAGTTTATGTCTTCAGTCTCACGTAGAACACCACACATGTAGTGTTATGTCTTCAGTCTCACGTAGAACACCACACATGTAGTGCAACAAGTGTCCGAGGAGGAGCAGTGTGGCTCATTGGTAAAAGCGTCCTGCTGTCCCCACACAGAGTTGTTGTCAGATGTCCAAAAAACTGTCACGCATCTGAAAGCTATGGGACAGGAATGATAAGAATGAATAAAGCTATAGGATAGGACAACAAGAATTAATAAATCTGGGACAGCACAATAATAAGAGTGAATAAAAGACAAATAAAATCTTGTGACATTAAATGAAAATGTAGTGATGAGGTCTTATCATTCTAAACCGATATTAAGAGAAATTAAAACATTTTAATTGAAAAACTACAACTACAACCCAAGAGATGGGACATCACTATTTGGCAATTATGACAAGCTATGTCATAATTACAAGTATTTAATAGCATTTAATATTAAAAGTCAATCAAACAAATGCCATTTTCAGTGTTTTGATTTTTGAAAGAGAAAGATTTCAACAATTTTAGTTTAGATTATGTGATTATCGTCATAAACGTCATAATAATAACATGCAACAATCAAGTCCTTTCACAGAGCAAACCTGTCTGGAGTAACAGAATTCAATAGGCCACCAAGCGCATCATAACACTACAACTACAACTGTCTGGAGTAACAGAATTCGATAGGCCACCAACGGCAGCACAACACCACAACTGCCCTATCAGTAGTGACGTCAACAACCTAGCAGTGTTGCCACGTCTGCTTATTATAAGCGATTTTGGGCTTGTTTATGAAGTGTAGTAGTTGCTTACTTGGGTTTGCTTCAGTTGAACCCCTAGATATGCATCGCCTATTTGAAAATAGGAGATCTACAAGCTGCTATTTTCAACAACAAATATATTCTTTTTACAAATCAGGAATGTTTTTTAAAACATTTTATAACACAAATAACGTATGGGAGGATCGGCACAAAATACGTTCAGATGGGGGTCCTCTGCCAAATACATATTAATCTGGGGGGTCCTTGACATGAAACTTTTTGAGAACCACTGGTTTAAAACAACATTAGAACAATAAGGTTTGACTGGGCTTGTTTTCATAGCCCTGGGTTGCTCGTTTCTCTCGCAGAATCTGGCAACCCTGCTACCTAGCTAGTTGAAGCTAACAGCAACAAAGACTAAACCTGCGACCCCTGACCTTTAAAACTGACCCCTGACCTTTCCTTTTAAACTTTTAAACTAAAACTAAACTAAGCGTTAACATGTAAATTAAGTGAATAATAATAATAATTATAATAATAATTGCAAACTGTAATACAAAGTAGCCCAGTTCAAGCTATATGTACCAAGTAGCAAAGTGTTGCCAGATTCTGCGAGAGGAATAAGCAACCAGGTCTATGAAGAACTGCTATTTAAAAAAAATATATATAATAATCTTGAAAAAGAAAAGGTAATTTTAGAACATTTTTGTAACATTTTCACCACAAAAATCTCATGGGGGTCCACTAGCTGGCATAACATATTTTAAGAAGGGGGGTCCGCCCGCGAATAAATAAATACATATTAATCTGGGGGTCCTTGACATGAATGTTTGAGAACCACTGGTTTAAATAACATTAGGAAGCAAGACCAAATAAACAACTACACTTTAGAAACAAGACCAAATAAATCTCAACCCACAAATAACCAATATTTACAAGCAACTTTACAGAAAATCAAGCCCAAAGTCGCTTATAATATGAGGACATGGCAACCCTGTCACAATCCCAGTATCTCATAGCACTACGCCGATCAGAACCACAACTCCTATTGTCAATACTGTACATATTGCCTACTTGAAAATAGCAGATCTACAAGCTCACAACGCGTTGCGTTGTGAGCTTGTAGATCTGCTATTTTCATTATCTTGAAGAGAATTACAGAAAAAAACTAAAAACCCAGCTCTAACACACACGGTGCGTGATGATGATGACATCATATTAAACACATTATTATGCAACACACTGTCCTGAATAATGACTGTTCTGGATAAACAATGAATAAACTAATAATACCTACAGTTGATATGATTGTCTCTCTATCTCTCTCTCTCCAATCTCTGCTTCCTTCTCTTCTCCAGTCCGCTGGACACACAGGCTCATTCCAAGTGCATTCTGGGAATTGTGGTTTTATTCCTGCCTGCCTGGCGCCTAGGGTCATTACGTCATTGCTATGAGCTCTCTCTCTCTCTCTCTCTCTCCCCCCATCTCTCTCTCTCTCTCTTTCTCCCCCCATCTCTCTCTCTCTCTCTTTCTCCCCCCATCTCTCTCTCTCCTCTCTTCTCCCCCCATCTCTCTCTCTCTCTCTTTTCTCCCTCTCTCTCTCTCTCTCTCTCTCTCTCCCCCTCTCTCTCTCTCTCTCTTTCTCCTCCCCCATCTCTCTCTCTCTCTCTTTCTCCCCCATCTCTCTCTCTCTCTCTCTCTCTCCCCCATCTCTCCTCCATCTCTCTCTCTCTCTCTCTCTCGCTCTCTCTCCCTCTCCTCATCTCCTCCTCTCTCTCTCTCTCTCTCTCTTC